>NC_070617.1:1207500-1553333 GCF_027172205.1 Podarcis raffonei
GGACTGAAAAGGGCTAATCTATTGTTGCTCATCTATATGATTTTGCACAGGCGCTGCCCCTTTCTGTGTGCAATGACAACTGCAACCCTGGTTTCAGTAGGAAAAAGAAGGAAGGAGAGAAGTTTTGCTGCTATGATTGTGCTCCATGTCCAGAAGGAATGATCTCTAGTCAGAAAGGTGGGAGGCAGGAATTCCCATGACCTAATTTATGGGTGTGTGTGTGTGTATATATATATATATATATATATATATATATATATATATATATGTGTGTGTGTGTGTGTGTGTGTGTGTGTGTGTGTGTATATATATGCATGTTATTTATTACCTTTGTTTTGAGAATGCTGGTGAATGCAGAGCAGTCTAATACATTTTATTATTACTAATTTGTATGAAGTTTTCCATTTTAACAATCCAATCAAGTCACATTAGTTATTCCAAATTATACAAATGCATATCATAAAGTCCAAATATTTTGCCAAATTATAATTTTTTTGTTGGGGGTTCCCGTGCTTGGAATTCAGTAGGGTCCAATCATCTCTTATTTCTCCTGCTTTTAGTGTACACCAGTCCCATCTTTCAATCTTCTTGTTGTTATCCATCTTCTTCTTTAATAGCCCTGAGTTGTTTCCACAGGCGAGTTAAACTAAACAATATTATGCTTCTGTGTGAACTTTGCATGACTCTCCCTTTTTTTAATAGCTGGTAAGTCTTTTGTTTGCAATAAATCCTCACACGCTGGTATTTATGCTGGGTCCATCCAAAAGTCCTCCTCAGGTGGCAGACGCCATCTTTTCTCCGTTCTGATGAAATATAATCTAGGCATTTGCTCATTAATTTTCCAGACCAGTTGCACCATACCTTAGCCTTTCCAGGGGAGGTTTGCCAAGTCAAACTTAAAATACAGACATAATAACAAAGTAATAGCTCTCCTCCCCCTATAACTATCAATCTCTGCAACATAGTCTGTCTCATTATGGCGGATCCCAATTAAATACTGCGTCACAAGAGAGCCTTTAGTCTTCTTTCCAAATATTTCAAAAAACAAAGGCTTTAGTTGATATTTTTTATTTCCACACAGTTTATTTTCCAATCTCACTTGCTATAGGTTGTATTGATGGTTCTTCTGGGGGGTGGGGTTGTTAGGTAGCAGTGTAATAAGAAAAGAAAAAGTTTTATCCCCCCCACCTTTTCGTTCCGTTTCAATATACCGGCTTAGATGTTATTCTTGGATGCTATCTTCTTTCCATTCCAATCCATCACTCTTAACGTCTCAGTGGCAGGCTTAATTAGCAGCTAATGTACCCTTTCTTCACTCAAAGCATGTGCAATAAATCTGATATCCAATCTTTTATCATAAGAAATGCAACATGAGGTCTCTTGGAGACAGCGTCCGGGAGAACCGAGGTCGCTTGAGGGCTTTCCATCCAGTGCCCTCACCCCCTTCTTCTTTTCTAACTCAGGGGTGGTTTATGGACAACCGCGGATGAGGCTGCATCTTCCCTTCCACCGGGAAGAAAAACGGGAGGCTGATTACTCCCATCTCAGCCCCTTAATTACCTCGTGTGAGCTGGAGGGATGGTATTGTTGGCCATCTTCCAAGGCGCCCCTAGCGGAGCCCCCGCAGAGGAGCCTTAATACTAAAGGAATTTTCAGAAACAATTATGTTGTTGTTGAGTTGTTTTAAAAAAATTAATCAAAGTTATTGGGCTTTTATAGGATTTTTAAAGGTTTTTTTAAAAAAAACAACCCCCCTATTTGCCATATGTTCAGGTTTTCCCAGACATTTTGCCTATTCAGCAAAAATCTGCCTGGACGCCATTTGGCAGCCCAATTCCCAGATGTTTCAGGAAAACTCAGACGTATGGCAGCCCTACATTAGACTGATCTCAATTTTGCTGCCTACACAACTCATGGGACATTGTGAGGATAAAGTGGAGGGAACAAAGTATGCCACTTGAAGTTCCTTGGATATAAATGTAGTAAATGTAAAGCTAGATGTAGATGGATGAAGGAATGAATGAAAGATTAGACACCTGTCTGAGATGGAAAAATGAGCAAAGTGCCCCTTGGTTGCCAGCAATTTCCCAGGCACTGAGAAGGTCCTCTCCTGGTTCCTGCCAACTCTAAAGCCAGGGTGAGAAACCTTTTGCATCCTCAGGGCCTCATCCTGTTCTGTGTAACCTTCTAGGAGTAGTTGGTGGGTCCTGAGGCAAAAGTGGAGGGAGCGACTAAGGTGAGTTTTAACTTGTACCGTGGGCTACTTTCTATACAAACTTTCTATGAGATTCGCTTCTCCTGGATTTTGTCAATGAACTGCAAGAACACAAAAATAGACATCCTCAAACCTTCTTGTGGCTGATTGCTTTTGAATGGCATTACCCAGTGTAAAGGCATACTTAAATAGGTGTTTGTGTTTAGAGAGATGTTGGTCAGCCTTTTGAAATACTTCAGCACCTCTTCCCTTTTTCAGACATAGACGCTTGCGTGAATTGTCCAGAGGACCAATATCCCAACAAGGACCAAACTCAATGTGTTCCCAGGATTGTGAGCTTCCTCTCTTACAAAGAAAATTTGGGGATCATCTTAGTGGTGTTTGCTATTTTTCTCTCTCTCATCACAACTTTAGTACTTGGCATTTTCCTGAAGCACAAGGCTACTCCCATAGTCAAAGCCAACAACCGGACCCTCACCTACATCCTTCTCATCTCCCTCCTCCTTTGCTTCCTGTGCTCCTTGCTTTTCATTGGACGGCCTGGAAGGGTGATCTGTCTTCTCCGACAAATGGCTTTTGGCCTTGTTTTCTCTTTGGCCATTTCCACTGTGTTGGCAAAGACGGTCACTGTGGTTGTGGCATTTATGGCCACCAAACCAGGATCCAGCATAAGGAAATGGGTGGGGAAAGGACTGACCAATTCGATTGTCCTCTTCTGCTGCTTCATCCAAGCTGCCATTTGTGCTCTTTGGTTAAGTACTTCTCCACCGTTTCCAGATAAGGACACGCATTCAGTGATTGGGGAAATCATACTTGAATGTAACGAGGGTTCAGCTTCCATGTTTTACTCCGTCTTAGGCTACATGGGCTCTCTGGCCACCGCCAGCTTCATAGTAGCTTTCTTTTCCAGGAAACTTCCTAACAGTTTCAATGAAGCCAAATTTATCACTTTCAGCATGTTGGTGTTTTGCAGTGTTTGGTTGTCCTTTGTTCCAACCTACTTGAGCACCAAAGGGAAATACATGGTGGCTGTGGAGATCTTCTCCATCTTGGCCTCCAGTGCTGGATTACTGGGTTGCATCTTTTCCCCCAAATGCTACATTATTGTGCTAAGGCCTGAGCTGAATAGCAGAGACCAAATGATAAGGAAGAAAAAATAAATTAAAAAAAACAGATTAATCTCTTTATTTAATTCTTACACATATTTCATTGGATACGACGGCAATAGAAATGTCATTGGAATTGCGGTATGAGTGTTTGATGCATTTCCTCCTTAAATTCAGTTGACCCCATCTCATATTGGGCTTGTACTCACATAAAAATGAGGCATGACTTATTTTTGAAGATTTATTTCAACAAACCATTTTATTGTATAAAACTAAAACATTTGTTATGTGAACTGATTCTCAACAGTGCCTGATCCTATAGGAGCATCATAGAAAAAGGTAAAGGCACCCCTGATCATTAGGTCCAGTCGTGGACGACTCTGGGGTTTCAGTGCTCATCTCGCTTTACTGGCCGAGGGAGCCGGCGTACAGCTTCCAGGTCATGTGGCCAGCAGGACTAAGCCGCTCTTAGAAAACCAGAGCAGTGCACAGCATGCTTCCTGCTGGAGTGGCACCTTTCTTTCTACTTGCACTTTAACGTACTTTCGAACTGCTAGGTTGGCAGGAGTTGGGACCGAACAACGGGAGCTCACCCCGTCGTGGAGATTCGAACCGCCGACCTTCTGATCAGCAAGACCTAGGCTCTGTGGTTTGGACCACAGCGCCACCCTATGCCTCCAATTTTGAGCAAGCTGAGGGGCAAAAACAAAATTAACTAGATTGACTGTGCCCCACAAATTATGATAATCTCTTCCCAGCTCAGAGGTTTTGAGAGACTGAGTGGTTGAATGGGTCAGATTATGGGAAATATTCAAAGAGGTGCTTTTGCTTTTTTATTTTTAAAAATGGGGGTAAGGATTCTGTCTGTTTTAAATGCCCTCTCCCCATCTTCAGTTACTGTAGGTAAATGTATTTATGTTCTCATACTGGGAAATTAGGCCCTCTTCTTGTTCACTACGATGAATGCAAGTTGACGGAGATGTAAGGCAATCCAGATTATCACAAGGTTTCACCTGAATAAACCAACCTCTTTCTAGGGATTTGTTTTTGACTGACAAAGCTGAGCAGACATGTCTGCCCACTAAAATGAAATATCACTCAACTCCAGAGCTGGATCACACTTAGAGGCTGAATTTGTTTCTCTAACTCTTACATCACAGAATGCATGCAAAATTTCTGCCTTCAGTAAACAGATGTTAAACAAAATAAAGACATGTCATGATGGCGCCAGGCGAGCCTCTCTGGGAAGAGTATTCCGCAGTAGGGGAGCCACCACAGCAAAGGCCCATTCTTGTCATGTTATTCTGAACTCTTGGGGACAGGAGATGTAGAGAAGGGCCTCAGATCACGAGTGCCACCTTAAGGTTTTGGGGTCCTAATGCATTTAAGTCTTTGTAGGTAAAATCCAGCACGTTGAATTGGGCCTAGAAACTAATTGGCAGCCTGTGCAGTCAGGGCAGGATTGGTATAATATGCTCAAACCGTCTTGTTCTGGTGAGCAACCTGGTCATTGAATTTTGCAGCAGCTGAAGTTTCTGAACTCCTTTTAGAGGCAACCCCATGTATAACACATTGCAGTTATCCAATTTGGACGTTACCAGAGTGCAGGCCACAGAAGTCAGGCTCTCCCTGTCCAGAGAGGGGCATAGCTGGGCTACCAGCACAAGATGACAGAGTGCATTCTGCACCACCAAGGACACCTGGGCCTCAGGTAATGGACATTAATGCATCCGGGAGCACCCCTAAGTTACGTACCTGTTCCTTAACCCTGCTTTGCCAGTATCTCCCCTCCCCTGCCCCCCGCAATCATGGACCAGCTGTGATATCTGGGCTAAATATTTTTTTTTTAAAAAAATATTTTTATTGAATGATTTTATGTTACAAAAGAAAACACATTAAAGCCATACTACCACGAAATATAATTGAGAAATAAAAATTACATGCATCAATATTTAGTTTGTTATTTGTTATTTACCGTCTTATTTCCTCCCAGACATTCCATACAAAAGACACATATGTACACCCACAGGGAAAATAAATGATAATAATGATAATAATGAAAGTAAATATTTCCCCCCTTTTATCTTACAAAATCTTTTCTTCAAATTTGACTTCTTGTCAAGTCCCTTCACATATATTTTGAAATATGGCACCCCTAATATCAATTTGTTATTGATAGCAATGTGGGGGCAAACAATACTGGGAAGTCAAGTGATGAAGGAGATGAACCCATCTTCGGGTGGGGGGGGGACAGGATGGGACGGGACCGAATCTCACACACTCTCGGACTTGACTCTACGTTTAAACCCAGACCTTCATTTTCTGCCAACTAAGAATGATCTCTGGGAAAACTTAACTCTTGCTCAGGACTAAGCAATGCTGCCTACTAATTATCTCTCAAGGAAGACAATCATATTTGCACAATTCAGGGGGGAGAGGCTTTAGCAATTTGGTCAGGCATGATGCAACTGCAAATACGAAGAACACTCTGAGGAATCATCTCCATCATTGTCAAAATTGCTGGCTTCCATCCTCTTACATAGTAGATATACACATTCTGTTGGATTAAAAAACAACAACAGCATCTTTAAAAAGGCATAACAGCTTCCTATTGTTCAGAGCTATATCTAGGCACAGCCAGGGCTCTGCCAGTCTTTTGTGTCATCATTCTTCTTTTTCATGTTTGGATATGATTCCATGCAGTTTTCAATTTCAAGGAACATTCTTTTTGTGAAATGTGAACTTCCTTGACTAGGCGTGGTTTAGCACATGGTTTAGCACATGGTTTAACTGAAATGCTGCTTTACCATACTGTACTTTCTGTTCTTTGGAGTAACTGTCGTGGGTACAATTATTTTCTTTGCAAACCAAGGAACGGTGAAATTCTATAACTTAACTGCTACAGATGGTGATTTTTAAAAAGAAGTAATAATAACATAATTATTTGTATCCCCGCAACCTCCAGTCATCCCTGGGAATAATGTGTGAAGAAAAAGAAAATTTGCTGGCTGGGGCTACTGACAGATGAAGAACCATTTTTAACTAGAAGACCAAAGCGCTAGTGCATAGATAACCTAACAGCTCACTATTCAAAGGATACTTTAGCCAAACTGATAACATCCGCATATAAGGCTGTAGTGGAAACATGGGAGTCTACATTGGGAGGGGAAGATTTCTGAGCAGGATCCTGCTGGTGCTCTTTCTGCTGTTACTTCTGCTTCATACCATATGTAAGGCACATTCTATTAACTGCAGCATTTATGATGATCCTCTTCCTATTGCTCACGAATTTTACCAGCCAGGAGACCTAGTAATTGGTGAGATGGTTTCGCAAGTCATATACTTCTCTAATATCCAGTCTTTCAGGGAACAGCCTTCACAGATACTGATTGATGAACCTATGTAAGACATTATTTATTCCCCTTCTATCCGTGTATAATATAATCAGAATGAAATTATTGAAAACGCATCATTGAGAAGTACTGTGATTCATATTTTGATGTTCTTCTTCATGGAAACCCAGTAAAATTGTAATGGTGGGGTGAAGCATTCTTTAGTTTCATGGAAGAGGTATGAAGTACTCAAGCTCAGCATGACAAGATGAGGGGCAAGGGTGGATATGGCTAGAGAGAGAGACAGAGACAGGAAGCCCCCAATTTACACGAGGGTCACGTTCCAGGAATCATGACAAAAGCCAGCTTTGTGTATAGTCAGAATAAATTGGGTTCAGTGGCAGATGGGATTCCCAAAGTCTTTTTTCCCAGACACCCACCCCCTTTGGAATATATTCTTATTGTTTTGTCGGGCATGTAAAGCTGAATACAGATTGTGCGTTTACTGTATTCATTTCTCTTATTAACTGTTTGTACTGCTACTAAATTTTCCTTTGCAAGCCCCACTGAAATAAACAGTTCTGTGCTTCTTTTCATGATTTAGTAAGCCTTCTACAGCATTTTCACATGGTGGATCATGCCTTGTCACTGCCTCCCTATTTCTGTCCTGCCCAAACTTTGTTCCTTCTCAGCCTTGAGGGATGTGAGTTTATGTCCATGTCCACCTTCTGATTCCTCTCTATGGAACACAATTCCTACTCTTTTCTGTCTCTCCTCACTTTTGGAGAGCATCACTTCCTCCCCGCACTTTCCCCTCAGATTGCTCCACTTCTGCCCTCATAGTGCTCTATTTTCTGATCCACTGCTAAGATGAAGATCAAAGCCTGGAAAAATGTTCAGAGCAAAGAGCTTTGCTCTTCCCATGTCATTATTTAGTTATATGTACTTCTGGGAGGCATAACCACTCACAACATCTCATGGTGAAGTAAGCAGTGAGCAAGGGAAGGATCAGAGGCTCTGTGGCCTCAGGTGATGTTATCTATGGCTTTCTTGCACCTATGGGCACTGTGTTGGCAAGGCCACACCTATTGACTTTCAACTGCTTGTTTTTATTGGTACAAAGAGTAACTCCCTTAAATACAGGGAACAATTCTTCTTCTTCCTCTTCTTCCTCTTCTTCTTTTTCCTCATTTCAGTCCATTGTGTTGTAATTTTATTACAGCTCTGTGCCAAAGAACTACCAGCACATCCTGGCCTTAGCATTTGCTGTCAAAGAAATCAATGAGAATCCCAAAGTCTTATCCAACATCTCTCTAGGGTTCCGCGTCCTCAATAGCTACTACACTGCAAGGATGACCTACAAGGCCACGCTCAACCTGCTTTCCACACAGCATAGATTTGTCCCCAACTTCAAGTGTCACAAGTGGAACAATCTGATAGCTCTCATTGGAGGGTGCATCTCTGAAATCTCTGCCAATATGGCCACCATTTCAGCAACCCACAAGATTCCACAGGTAAATCGGGAGCATGGGTGTATGGGAAATACTATCTTGATTTCAACACAGTCTTGGCAAGGCTCCTGCAAAGTTTTATTCAGGAGGGCATTTTGGATTGGGATTGACCAAGCAGTGCTGATAGTCAATTGTACAGAAAACTCAAGTATTTGTAAATTGAAGTGGAATGGAATGATTGTGTCCAGGATGTAAAGGATTTGAGTTTTTATGGATTTTTTCTTTTTTGTTTGTACTAGACCTAATACACAACTGAAAACACATAATGTAAGGAATGGCTGACAGAACTGTGTAACTTTAGTCGAGAGAGGAAGAGACTAAGGAGGTTAATATAGTACTCTAAAATACCTTAATGGCTGTTACACAGAAGAAGGGAAATACTTGTTCTCTGCTGCGCTATAGGGCTGGACTACATATTTTTAAAACATTAGGAGAAACATTAAGAAATTATCAATAATGAAGCAGATTACTGGCTATTCTTCCACACTGTTTTCCCTTACTTGAAATTTTCTTCTTTAAAACCTATGCAGACATTTATTGGGAAAGCTATGTCTCTGAAGTACCTGTGAAACCTATATTTTTGCATTCACTCATAATCCATCAGAAACAAAACAAAACATCTCATACATTCTATTTTAGCTCACATATGGATCCTTTTTGGCGATACAGGATGCAAACATGCACTTCCCATTTTTATACCAGATGGTCCCAAATGAAGCCAAACAGCACATAGGAATCGTGCGATTACTTCAACATTTCAAATGGACATGGATTGTACTTTGTGCTGTGGATGATGACAAAGGGGACCAGTTTCTACAGACAATTTTGCCTCTACTCTTTGAGCATGGCATCTGCTATGACTTCATACTAAGGTTGGAAAAATGGAATTATCTGGATGAGATGATACGCTTGGCTTTACAGAATCGGAAAAGTTATGCAATTGCATTTGAGACAAAAGCTCATGTATTTGTGGTTTATGGGGAACCTCCATCCTTTCAGGTTTTGAGAATATTGTTATTTATAGGACCAATAATGGGATGGCCACCTCTGTGTAAAGTGTGGGTTGCTACATCTCACTGGGATTTTGATTCAGTGTCTATCCAGAAAAACTGGGAAATACAAATGTTCCATGGTACTCTATCCTTCACTGTCCACTCAAGTCAGCCATTAGGGTTCCAGAAGTTCATTCAGACGATAAGACCCTTCTGGAACAAAGAGGATGTTTTCATCCAGGACGTCTGGGAACAGACTTTCACCTGCTCCCTGAAAGCACCTAACGGACAGGAGGTGGAGGCTGAGCAGAAAGAACCCTGCACTTTGGAGGAGAAACTGGAGAACCTTCCTGGGGTTTTGTATGAAAAACACATGACTGGTCACAGCTACAATGTCTACAAAGCTGTCTATGCTGTGGCACATGCTTTGAACTCCATATACAAATCCAGCTCCAAACACAGCAGATTGGCAAGAGGAGAGAGATTTGCCTTTCTGAATGTGCAACCATGGCAGGTAATGACAACTCTATATGAGCAACTTTTTTGCTTTGCTTCCATCTACCACTGATCTCCTGGCTTTTCACCTCACCAGTCCCAATGAGCTCCAGCTGTGTCTGGGGGCAAGAGCCACAGGTATTAGCCTGCCTGACCTGGTGCACATTTACTCAGAGTCAACATCACTCTCATGCTAGCTTGCCAAATATCTGCAATAGGAACCCAACTACTGATCTGGTTTGCTAGACATTTTCAATTGATGTGTCCCCTGTAAAGACCGTTCTTTATGTAATTAATTTCATGTTAATGATGATAATAGACAAGTGGAAATACCGCATCACCATATGTACTGCTTTAAGCACAGTTATTCATTTCACTAATTCCTTGTAAATATTTCAATATTCCAGGTCCATCCCTTTCTGAAGAGCCTTGTATTCAACAGCAGTACTGGAGATATGGTGCACTTTGATGAACATGGAGAACTGGTTGAAGATTTTGATGTTACCAATTGGATCACTTTCCCTAATGGCTCACTGACTAGATTGAAAGTTGGAAGACTGGAGCCTCAGGCTCCTCCAGGCAAAGAGTTAACCATCAATGATGAACAAATTGTGTGGCATCCAAGTTTTAATCAGGTAAATTATAACTTCAAACTCTTGACTTTATAAAAGGGGAATGTTCCCTTCTGAACAGCTCACCATTCCGTCAGTTCTTAAGGTGCCCTATTGTATATCTTATGCTTTATGACCCTTGACCTCATAAATCGATCTCAAACCTTAAATTAAAGCAAGGAGTCCTTTTGGCCACCTGTGCCATTTAATTGATTTGTGAAAATGTGTAGTCACATAAGCTAGTTACAAAGCATTGGAAAGTAACATATTTGATTTTGTAAAGTGTCACAGAATATCATGTAGTAATTTCTGGAAGGAAAAAAGATGGACATTGCTTTTATCTCCAAGATATCTTTATCTTATTTCTACAACTTCATATTTTAGGGGGTCCGGAGATGGCATTGTCTTTCCTATGATCCGCTTTCAGGCTGAGTCTTAGACTGATCAAACCTAGAGATTAAGTTGGGAATTGGTAACAAATGGGCGACAGTGGAGCTGAGCCAACTGGTTCATCCTCAGTCTCTCTGCCCCTCACATGAGTCTAATCACATGGAGGTGAAGGCCTGAAAAGGGCTAATCTATTGTTCCTCATGTATATGATTTTGCACAGGCGCTGCCCCTTTCTGTGTGCAATGACAACTGCAACCCTGGCTTCAGTAGGAAAAAGAAGGAAGGAGAGAAGTTTTGCTGCTATGATTGTGCTCCGTGTCCAGAAGGAATGATCTCTAGTCAGAAAGGTGGGAGGCAGGAATGCCCATGACCTTATTTATGGGATATATATATATATATATATATATATATATATATATATGCTATTTATTACCTTTGTTTGGAGAATGCTAATGAATGCAGAGCAGTCTAAAACTAAAGGGATTTTCAGGAACAATTATCTTGTTGTTGAGTTGTTATTGGACTTTTTAGGATTTTTAAAGGATTATAAAAAACAGACCCAACAACAACCTCCTACTTGTCATATGTTCAGGTTTTCCCAGACGTTTTGCCTATTCAGCAAAAATCCGCCTGGAAGCCTTTTGGCAGACTGATTCCCAGATCTGTCAGGAAAAACTTGGACGTAAGGCAGCCCTACAATAGACCGATCACAATTTTGCTGCCTACACAACTCATGGGACATTGTGAGGATAAAGTGGAGGGAACGAAGTATGCCACTTGTAGTTCCTTGGATATAAATATAGTAAATATAATAACTAAATGTAGATGCATGGATGGATGGATGATTAGACGCCTATCTGAGATGGAAAAATGAGCAAAGTGCCCCTCGGTTGCCAGCAATTTCCCAAGCAGTGAGAAAGTCCTATCTTGGTTCCAGCTAACTCTAAAGCCAGGGTGAGAAACCTTTTTCATCCTCAGGGCCTCATCCTGTTCTGTGTAACCTTCTAGGAGTAGTTGGTGGGTCCTGAGGCAGAAGTGGAGGGAGCAACTAAGGTGAGTTTTAACTTGTACCGTGGGCTACTTTCTATACAAAAACACCAAAAAAGACATCCTCAAACCTGCTTATGGCTGATTGCTTTGACTGGCATTACCTAGCGTAAAGGCGTGCTTAAATAGGTGTTTGTGTTTAGAGAGATGTTGGTCAGCCTTTTGAAATACTTCAGCACCTCTTCCCTTTTTCAGACATAGACGCTTGCGTGAATTGTCCAGAGGACCAATATCCCAACAAGGACCAAACTCAATGTGTTCCCAGGATTGTGAGCTTCCTCTCTTACAAAGAAAATTTGGGGATCATCTTAGTGGTGTTTGCTATTTTTCTCTCTCTCATCACAACTTTAGTACTTGGCATTTTCCTGAAGCACAAGGATACTCCCATAGTCAAAGCCAACAACCGGACCCTCACCTACATCCTTCTCATCTCCCTCCTCCTTTGCTTCCTGTGCTCCTTGCTTTTCATTGGACAGCCTGGAAGAGTGATCTGTCTTCTCCGACAAATGGCTTTTGGCCTTGTTTTCTCTTTGGCCATTTCCACTGTGTTGGCAAAGACGGTCACTGTGGTTGTGGCATTTATGGCCACCAAACCAGGGTCCAGCATAAGGAAATGGGTGGGGAAAGGACTGACCAATTCGATTGTCCTCTTCTGCTGCTTCATCCAAGCTGCCATTTGTGCTCTTTGGTTAAGTACTTCTCCACCATTTCCAGATAAGGACACGCATTCAGTGATTGGGGAAATCATACTTGAATGTAACGAGGGTTCAGCTTCCATGCTTTACTCCATCTTAGGCTACATGGGCTCTCTGGCCGCCGCCAGCTTCATAGTAGCTTTCTTTTCCAGGAAACTCCCTGACAGTTTCAATGAAGCCAAATTTATCACTTTCAGCATGTTGGTGTTTTGCAGTGTTTGGTTGTCCTTTGTGCCAACCTACTTGAGCACCAAAGGGAAATACATGGTGGCTGTGGAGGTCTTCTCCATCTTGGCCTCCAGTGCTGGATTACTGGGTTGCATCTTTTCCCCCAAATGCTACATTATTCTGCTAAGGCCTGAGCTGAACAGCAGGGAACAAATGATAAGGAAGAAAAACTAATTTAAAATACAGATTAATCTCTTCACATATTCCATTGGATATGATGGTAAATGTTCCCTGTATCTTGCATTTTCCATTGATCTGGTTAGTGGAGAATGCATATGGGAGAAATTATAGCAAACAGTTGTAAAAGGTGGGTGGCTGTACTTAATTATAAAGATGCAACAAGACTTCAGTAAACGTTCTTGTAGCACATTCTTTGGAATAGTCAAGTAGTACTCCAGCTTTTGGGTGTGGGTGACAAAAATGTTTTCGGGCTCTATTGTTTAATGTGAATGCAAACAATATTAGTATCACCTCATACTGTACATTTGTAGACCAGTATAACTGAGGGATAGACCAGTTTCACTCTTGCTGTATGGTGAAGAAGTAGTTCTTATGTCTTCCTCACAAGTGACTTGTGTGGTATAAGAGATTTTATATCTTGTCATTCATCCAGATGTTTAATGTTGGTAAAAAACAGAGTATGATTTCTAGAAAACATCAGTGACAACATATGAATGGAATCAAATTGCCCAAATAAAGTTTGTTAAGGGAAGCCCTGTTCAGGGGAAGTTTTCAAGATTTGATGTCATATTGTGTTTTAATTTGTTGAAAGCCACCCACTTTTGAAACTGTTTTTGCAGGTCTTTGGACCATAATAAAGAATGTATGCATGCACTAAGCATCTTTGTTGGGAGTATCTAAGAAAGTGTTGTGTCTTGAAAAAGTAAACCAAAAGTCCCCTTTGAATTAACTGGTCGTTTATTTGACTCTTTCCTTTTGTTTAACATGGTTGTTGTAATTGTATCTGCTACTAAGTTCAAAAATCATTCTGAAGTTCAGAACTCAATTTAGGACATCTTGGGCAACAAGGGCTTGCTGTTTTTATCATCTTCAGTGTGGCTTTCCTAGCCAGGAAGTTATCCTGCAGTTTCAACAAAGTCAAAAAATGATGATGAAGAAGAATTTATACCCTGCCCATCTGGCTGGGTTCCCCCAGCCACTCTGGGAGGCTTTCAACAAAATATGAAAAATACAATAAAACACCAGACATTAAAAACTTCCCTAAACGGGGCTGCCTTCAGATGTCTTCTAAAGGTCAGATAGTTGTATATTTCCTTGACATCTGATGGGAGGGTGTTCCCCAGGGTGGGAAGGACAACACAGGTTTTTGCTTTTGGAAATGGCTATCCTTTGCTCCAACCTTCTTGAGCACCATAGGATAAAGTTGCTCTTTGTAATACATATAGGATAAATCTACACTCCACTTGCCTGTCACTTGAGACCCACAATTCCCAGAGTTACCCATAAAGAGAGATGGTTTGCTAAGCCAATTTGGGAATCATAGCTCTGGCATGAGAATAGGGATCTCCTAACAATTCTGTTATGATTTGTGGGTGAACATAATTTTGCTTCTTGGCAGAGGTAACCAGGACTTGGCAGAGGTAACCAGGACTGGGATATATGCCACTAGCTATCTTATTATCCCTCACAATTGTAGGCATTATGTGTGTGTGACTCCTGTGTGATGCAACTTCAAAAGCCAAAAAACGCACTAGAAAAAATTACAACCCCTATCATTATTTAAATTACTGGTTTTCATTCTCTTATACAACGGATACCTAGAGACTGTTAATGCCATGAATTATCAGCAAATTATAAAATATATAAAATCTTCAGTATGTTGAGAACACTGTTTAGGCGCAGACATCACAGGCATTCTTTTGTGTGAATTTTTCTCCTTCATAGAGTTGATTCTGCCACTATTTTAATCTCAGTAATGAGTATCCCTCATTCCCATTTTTGTACTTGCCCGTTTAATATTTTATGCCAATGATTTTTATTTTGAAAACTCTTAACACACACACGGACTCTCCTGTGCCCTTATGTGTCTTATGTGCTTTTGGATGAATTGTTAGCAATTTCCCAAGGTTATACCTTTTTTTCTCCTTTGCAGACAAAGTCAAAATTAATACCTGCGACTGAACAGCTTTGAGTGGAGTTGTTAAGAATAAAACAATATAGTTCTTCTTCACCCTTTGTGATAAATTGAGGTGAACAAGAAAGTGTGCTGGTCAGAGACGCTGACAGTTAACATGTAAATCAGTGCAGTATCTCCAATCAATAAAGGCAATAGAAAAACTGATAGCCAGAAATAGTGCTGTACTTTGAAACATGGAAATCTGCGTGGGAAAAGGAAGTTTTGTCAACGGGGTCATACTTCTGCTGGTGTTGCTTCTCATACTGCTGTGTCATTCTGTATGCAAGACACATTCCATTAATTGCAGCATATATGATCCCCTCCCGGTTTCTCATGAATATTACCAGCCAGGAGACTTTGTCATCGGTGAGATTGTTTCTCAAGTTGTCTTCCTGTCTGATGAACTCGGTTTCACAAAACCACCTACAGAGACCTTGATTGATGAACCTGTGTAAGTCCGTATTCTATCTCCCTCTGTCATTCTAAAATAAGTACAGATCGTAATTAGTAAGGACACATCACTAAGAAATGAGATTCTTTACTTCCTTTTTTGGAGTAAGTAAACAAGTGTTTTGGATTCATAATACTCATGTTGCCTTCTCCATTGCAATGTGGGCACAAATGACTACTAACTTTTCCTACACCAGAGCCCATTAAAATCCATGAGTCCAGTGCAATTTAGGACTTCTGCAGAATGACTTCTTACCCGTAAAAGATTTTCAATAGGAATGTACTGAGTAAAATAACAATAAATTCCATTTGCTCACTTGGGTTCATTCTTCAAAGGTCTGGCAGATTTTTGCATGATACCTTATCAGGGCTGGCCCAGGTTGTTTTGCCACCTGAGGCAAAAGAGAAAATGCCACCCCTGCCACCCCCTCTTCGTCTGCAGCCTCATTGTGAAGGTGGCAGGGCAGCCAAAGGAGGCTGCAGCAGGTGGGCCTGGATGAGGCTGGCTGTGTTGCCTGGTGTGACTGCCTCGTCACACCTCATGGATGGGCAGCCCCGTCTCTTATGCATAGTTTTCTACTTACCCTCATTTAATTTCATTTTGTTCTTGAAGCCAAAAGGAGCAATTCCATTAACTGCAGGCAACAGTTTATTCAGCAACTGGAATGATCCAAAAATGTTCCTTTCATGTATCACATTTATTGTAGTTCAGTCTTTTGTCTTAAATAGTTTTAAGCTACACCTTCAGCTGGGAAGCTTCCAGGTAACTAGGGATGAAATATACAAATATATATATTGCTGCTGTTTATGTTGCTTCAGTAAAACAGGCTGTACCTTTTTTCAGCTCAATGCCAAAGAACTACCAGCACGTTCTGGCCTTAGCATTTGCTGTCAAAGAAATCAACGAGAATCCCAACATCTTATCCAATATCTCTCTGGGGTTTCGTGTCCTCAATAGCTACTACACTGCAAGGATGACCTACAAGGCCACCCTGAGCCTGCTTTCTGTGCAACAGACCTTTGTCCCCAACTTTATGTGTCACACCCAGAACAATCTGATAGCTCTCATTGGGGGATGTACCTCTGAAGTCTCTGCCAATGTGGCCATCATTTCAGCAATCCACAAGACTCCACAGGTAAGCTGTGTGCATGAAGGCATGGAGGTTTCACAGCTGTGACACACAATCTAGATTTCAAGGAAGCATTGAAAATTTCCCCTGATCTATTTCATCAACCGATAGTTTAAATGTAGACTAAGTGATAGACTATCTAGTGGATACACACCTCTTTAGAAAACAGTACTCATGGCTTGACATCAAAGGAGAAGGAGGTTTAAACTGGAGCCCCCTCTCCACACCCAAAGCTGTATTCTGGATCGGAATTGAAATTTTGAATCCTGTTATAAATGACTCAGATGTAAGGTTGGAAGCAATTCATATCCATCTGCAGCTAATAAAAAAGCGAAAGGGTTGTTAGCATTTCAAATGATAGGAATGAAATTCAAAACAATGTTCATGAAATGGTATGTTGGGCTCTAACCACTAACATGAGGTTGAACACAGAAAAAGGCAAAGTACTGAATTTAGATGAAACACATGCACACAAATATCTATAGGAAGCAGTGTACGGGATAGTAGTCATACTTGTGAAAGAGGTCTCAGAATGATTGATCTATTTTTTATTTCTTTATTTCACTTTTTTATAGTTGGTTAATCCCCTGCAACTCTGGGGTTCAAAGGTATAACATCTTATTCACTGATTTTATTTCAGCTCACTTATGGATCATTTCTGCCGGTCCAAAGCACCAAAAGGCTCTTCCCATTTTTGTACCAGATGGTCCCCAGTGAATCCCACCAGCACAAAGGAGTTGTGCAGTTACTTCAGCATTTCAAATGGACATGGATTGGGCTCTTGGCTGTAGATGATGACAAAGGGGACAGGTTTTTACAGACCATTGTACCATTGCTTTCCCAGAATTATGTTTGTTATGACTTCATAGTAAGAATACCAAAATGGGATTTTGTGGCTGAACTGCTAGATCTGGGGCTTAAAAGTCTGAATAGCGTTAGCATTGCCTTTGGGAGAAAAGCCAATGTAGTATTTATTTATGGAGAATCTCCTTCCTTTATGATTTTGAGAATTATGCTAGTGACAGCACCATACTTTTCATTGCCAATTCAAGGCAAAGTCTGGCTTGTTACATCCCACTGGGATTTTGCATCACAATCTCTTCGCAAACAGTTTGATATACAAACCTTTCATGGCTCCATAACCTTCACTGTTCACTCAAACCAGCTGGTAGGATTTCACGAGTTTCTTCAGATGATAAGACCTTCCTGGGCCCAAAGAGATGGTTTTATCCAGAACTTCTGGAAACAATCCTTCAGCTGTTCATTAAAAATGTCTAAAGGACAGAAAGAAGAGAAGGAGGAAAGCTGTACTGGGGAGGAGAAATTGGAAAACATTCCTGGAATTTTATTTGAAATGAAAATGACAGGCCACAGCTACAGTGTCTACAATGCAGTCTATGCTGTGTCACATGCTTTGAATGCCATGTACAAATCCCACTCTAAACCCAGAAGGCAGGGAGAAAAGAGACTGGCATTTCAGAATATACAGCCGTGGCAGGTAATTACAGCTCAAAGCTTTTATAGGTTAAGTTTTTTCTCCAATACACTCCCATTTTGCAGAATACAATTCCATAAGAAATAAATAAATGTGTGTGGGTTTCTTTTCTGTTCTGTTTTGGACCAAAGGAACCAAAACAACATCAAGGAATATCAAGTCACCATGATTTTTATGAGAGAGAGACAGAGACAGTGTGTGTATGAGAGGCATTTGTGACCCTCTCTTAAATAATTGCAATACCTGGTTCCATTTGTCTATATTTTCTTCCAATATAGGTGCATCCATTTCTAAAGGACATCGCAATCAATAATAGTGCTGGAGACACTGTGCGCTTTGATGAAAATGGTGAGCAAGTTACTGACTTTGATGTTACAAACTGGTTGATGTTCACCAATGGATCACTGGTTCGAGTCAAAGTCGGAAGACTGGAACCACAGGCTCCTCTGGGCAAAGAATTAACCATTTATGATGACCGAATTGTTTGGCATCCAAACTTTAATCAGGTGTGACACAGCTATCCATACTTGAGTATATATCAGGGGGAAAGCCTCATGTTTTGTTCAGTTTATTGTTTGACATGCTCCTCAGCTTCTGAATGATGCTGGTTAGCATTAGTTTGTTATTGTTCTAATTGTAGCTCATTCCCTACCATGTAAAAAAAAATTGTTTGGGATCCAAACTTTAATCAGGTACGTTTGCTCACCCTTCTGGTGCGGCAGCACTGTGGGATGGCAGAGGCTCCACTGGGGGCCCCAAAGAGGGAATCCTGATTTCAGTGCCCCTTCCTGAGAGGTGGCGGGGGAGTAAGACCATGTCCCCTATCAGGAACTGGATCATGGCCTGCATCCTGGTTTGGCGAATGAGGATGCAGGCTTGGACATGGGCTGGGCCAGGGGGCAGGAAGGCTTCCCATGGAACTGCTCCCTGGCCATTTAAGCAACCCTCTCTTGGGGCGCTACCTATTTTCCCCTCGTCGGGTTCCCCACCCACCTTTGGTTTAAGCTGATAGTAAATGACTTTGCTGTGGCTACAGTGGTTGCTGTTTTAAGGGGCCATATAGGAATTTGTCCACCAGCCAGATTGGCTCCAACCCGGTGGCTTTGCCTACCTCATAGAAATCGTCACAACTGGGCTGGGCATTGGGCCAACCCTTTGTCTTGGATGGGGGGGGGGTTGTAATCTCCACCTGCCCCTCCAAATGCTGGAGTATCCCGTTAAAGGGATCTGGGGAGAGTGGTCATGTCCATGTGCCCAGGCGGGGCCAGGGAAGAAGACACTCCCCCAGAGAGTAGTTCCTGCAGGGATCACCCTATCTGATGAACCGTATTTTTCTCTCTATAAGACACACTTTTCCCCTCCTAAAAAGTAAGGGGAAATGTGTGTGCGTCTTATGGAGCAAATGCAGGCTCCATGGCTTCAGCGAAAGCAACGCAAAGCCTCTGGAGCACACCGACCCCTCTTGCTCTCCTGGCTTTGCTTCACTGGAGAAGGAAAGCTGCACAGCACCCCTTCAGCGAAGCGGGAGGAGAAATGGAAGGGGCTCCATTTCTCCTGCAGCTTCGCTGAAGGGGCGCTGCGCAGAGAGGGAGAAAATTTTTTTTCCTGTTCTCCCCCTCTAAAACTAGGTGCGTCTTATGGTCGGGTGTGTCTTGTAGAGCGAAAAATACGGTAAGTCTTAGGCCCACACGTCTGGATTGACCTACACATCACTTCCGGTGGACGGGCCAGAGGTATTTCAATTACCCCATGCCCAAGCCAAACCTCTTCCATGTGTATTCAATAAAGTTGTGGCTTCTTTGGATCCCAACCAGTCTTAGTGGACTTTTATTTATCTGGGGTTGGGGTCTGGGGAGCATAATGCCTTGACCCGCAACACATGCCAGGAGTTGACACTGACAACAACACTAAACGTTCAGCTCCCAAGAGGTGGAAGGTGATGCGAAAGGGGGTAATTCGATTCTTCTTTGTCTTCCCTTTCACAAGATACTGAAGAAGGAATAGTTCATATTCCCAATCTCCCTTTTTCGTTTCTGTGCAGGTGCTGCCTGTTTCTTTGTGTAATGACTACTGCTATCCTGGCTACAGCAAGAAAAAGAAGGAGGGGGAGAAGTTTTGCTGCTATGATTGTGTTCCGTGTCCAGAAGGGACAGTCTCTCTCCAGAAAGGTAGGAGGCATAATGTACAGAGATATTAATAAGTTTTGATAATGTAGCACATTAATTATTCATTTGAAGAATATAGTTCACCATGTAGGGCACTGTACACAGAGCATGTGCAGAGGAGGACAACCAAGATGATCAAGGGTCTGGAAACCAAGCCTTATGAGGAATGGTTGAAGGAGCCTGGGAAAGGGGAGACTAAGAGGAGATATGAAAGCCATCTTCAAATATCTCAAGGGCCGTCACATGGAAGATGGAGCAAGCTTGTTTTCTCCTGTTCTGGAGGGTAGGACTCAAACCAATGGATTCAAGTTACAATTTATATATTTCTGACTAAACATTAGGAAGAACTTTTTGACAGTAAGAGCTGTTCAACAGTGGAAAGGCCTCCCTTGGGAAGTTGTGGACTGTTCTTCCTTGGAGGTTTTTAAGCAGAGGTTGGATGGATTCTTCAGCTGAGAAGTTTGCATTGCCGGAGGTTGAACGAGATGACCCTTTGGGTCCCTTCCAACTTACAATTCCATAATTCTATGATTCTTTAACCTTTTTCTCTTAAAAGTGTGACAATTAAGACCACCTGTGCTTCTAGTGACAAAGCTGAATTAAGGAGCTCTCCCAGATTATGTACTATCCCTTCAGAGGGAGCCCAACCCCATCCAGAACAGGTAACTGATCTATCTCCAAGAAATGGGAACTACTCACTCACAAGGCCTCAGGCTTGCCAGGGTTTAAACTCAATTTAAGCTCCACCAACCTAGTATTCCACACAGACATTGATCCAGAGACTGGATGTCCACTCCTGATTAAGGCGTTAACGGGAAAGAAGAGTTGTGTGCCATCAGATGGCATTTTGTTTCTTCTTCGCAAGATCTTTTCCATTGTCTGTTAAACAACTTTGAGGGCAAAATAATGCCCATAACAGCAATCCCAATCTTGCGGTTAAGAACCACAAAAAAAAGCAGTGCCCATAGCACCCAATCCACTGAGGGGGTTCAGGAGGAAACCTTGGCAGATCCTATCAAAGGCTACAAAAAGATCAAGGAAAGGAGGCCAAGAGAGAACACAATTAAGAGGAAGACAGTATAAATGAAAAACATTTGCTGGCCAACTCATTGTAAGTACAGTGGTACCTCTAGTTATGGACTTAATTCATTCCGGAGGTCCATTCTTAACCTGAAACTGTTCTTAACTAGAGGTGTGCTTTCACTAATGGGGCCTCTTGCTGCCTCTGCACCACCGGTGCACAATTTCCATTCTCATCCTGGGGCAAAGTTCTCGACTCGAGGTAACCCTTCCAGGTTAGCGGAGTTTCTAATATGAAGCATTTGTAACCTGAGGTGTTTGTAACTCGAGATACCACTGTATTCAATATCAAATGAGATTTATAGACCACTGTCACCACTGCATTTATTAAAGTTTAATTTTATTTGGGGAAGGTAGTGATCTGATGATGATGGGGCCACAGAGTGAGGGGAGGGTAATAAACAAACAAACAAGAAAGCAAATATTAATGGGTAACAGAAGTGACCTTATTTTGGTGAAGGATTTGGGTGGGAAATAAGGGGTGGAGTATTGAAAGTACTCATTAACTGGATGGGTGTATCTTAACCAGCTTTTCATTTCCCCCCTCAGATATGGATGCTTGTATCAAATGCCCCGAAGACCAGTATCCCAGCAAGGACCACACTCAATGCATTCCCAAAGTTCTAAGCTTCCTCTCTTACACAGAAAACTTAGGGATTATCCTGGCTACTTTGGCCATTTCTTTCTCTTTCATCACCATTCTAGTGCTGGGAAGTTTTATGAAATGCAGGGACACACCCATAGTCAAGGCCAATAACCGGACCCTGACTTACATCCTCCTCGTTTCCCTTCTTCTTTGCTTCCTCTCCACTTTGCTTTTCATTGGACAGCCAGGAGAAGGGATCTGCCTTCTACGCCAAATGGTCTTTGGCATCGTCTTCTCTGTGGCTCTTTCTTGTGTCTTGGCAAAGACCATAACCGTGGTTCTGGCATTCATGGCAACCAAACCAGGATCTGGGATGAGGAAATGGGTGGGGAAAAGACTGGCAAATTCAATTGTCCTTGTCTGCACCTTCATTCAAGCTGGCATTTGTATCCTGTGGTTAAGTACTTCCCCGCCATTCCCAGATTCGGACATGCACTCATTGAATGGGGAAATCATCTTGGAATGTAATGAGGGTTCAGCGACCATGTTTTACTGTGTCTTGGGCTACATGGGCTCCCTGGCCGTAATTAGCTTCGTTGTGGCTTTTCCGGCCAGGAAATTACCTGATAGTTTCAATGAGGCCAAATTTATTACTTTCAGCATGTTGGTGTTTTGCAGTGTTTGGTTGTCCTTTGTTCCAACCTACCTGAGCACTAAAGGAAAATACATGGTAGCCGTGGAGATCTTCTCCATCTTGGCCTCCAGTGCTGGATTACTGGGTTGCATCTTTTCTCCTAAATGCTACATAATTTTATTCAGGCCTGATCTGAACAGTAGAGAGCAAATAATGGCCAGAAAAAGTGAGAGGATGTAAGTTCATCTGCTTATTATGCTCACTTAAAAATTCACTGGAAAGTCCACATCATGAGATTTTTAGTATTAGTGCTTTAATAGAGACAGATCATTGCTCAAATGTAGCCTTCTTGTGAGTACAGTTTTACTGGACAAACATTATCACAGGTCAATGCCCTGTTTTGATTTGGCTTACATATATTAACATTACCCCTTTGCCAACCAGGAAAATAAAACTTGACTTTGGCTATCAATAAATTGAGGGTTATGAAAACATAGTAGTGCGGGTATCTATTTTGACCAGTGAAATTGGGATTTGTAGTTCTTATTCAAGAAATGTTGTCGGGATCTTGGTCTCCATGTTGAGTTGTCTTCTCTACTTGGGCATGAGACTATATAACAGGGAGCAGCAAATAAGGAAAAAGAAAAGAGGATAAACACAATAAAACAATAGTTGGAAAATTCAGAAAAGATATCCTAGGAGTTTTGAATTGAATGATGCCACTTCAGAGGCCAAAAACACACTTGGGAGATTATAATCATTCCTATCATTGTCAAAATTACTGTTTTCTGTCTTGTGACACAATTGCCATCCAGAGCCTGTAAGAAAAATCAACAATAAGCACATTGAAAAACCTATATAATTCCTGTGTTATTCAGAACTGGATCTAGGGGTATGTAGGGTATTTTCATTCTTCTGCATAAACACTTTCCCATTGATTTTTAACAAATAAAGTATGCTGTGAGTATCCTGGTTCCTCATATATTCTCCTGCTTCCCCTGTTTATTTTCTGCTTCCCAGATTCTTATTGTGGAAAACTGAACCTCATTGACCAGTATAGAATAGCACACATGCCCTGTAATTTGCATACCCATCTTTTTTGGGAAACAGGCTGATAATTCACAAGTTTGCATTTGGATTCCTTTGCTCACCACAGCAAAATTGCTGACACCTGACCTGTAGACACGCATATTAAGTTGTTTAGAAATAAATTTTAAAAATTCGCTCATCCTTAGAGGATAAAGGGGGGAGATAAAGAAAACACGCTTTTTAGGGAAATTAACAATGGACAAGGAGGCGAAATGAAATAAAGTAGCAGGATACTGGTACCCAGATTCCCTAAATAGGCATGCTGCAAATCTGGGTATCAGCAACACCATCTACCATTCAAGGAAGGCTGCAGAAAAGCTGAAAAACAGCCACATTGAATTCTGCAACTGGAATCATGGGAATACAGCTTTGGAAGGGGAGTTTCATCAACAGGATCTTGCTTGTGGTGATGTTGCTGCTCGTTCTACCGTGTCATACAGTATGCAATGCACATTCTATTAATTGCAGCATATATGATGATCCCCTCCCTATTCCTCATGAATTTTACCAGCCAGGAGGCATTGTCATTGGTGAGATTGTTTCTCAAGTCTTTTTCCTCTCTAATACGCTCTCTTTCATGGAACAGCCTGCCCAGATCACGATTGACGAACCTATGTAAGGCATCAATATTTTTCACAAAATTTGAAATATGTATGAATTATAATGATTCAGAACATATCCTTAAGGAATTATGTACTTTATGGAGCTTTTGATGTAAAAAAAGTGATGCTTGGATTGTTAATATGTGTGTGATACCTTCTACAATGTCTTGTTGGGCATAAACCGCTAGTGTGTTTCCTCCAGAAATCTTACAGAAATGAATGGATCATGTGCATTTTTGTATCTCAGCTGGAGCAGGACCCTCTCATACAATCTATTTGCTTCTGAGGTGGTTATCTGGCAAGGAGCATTTATCTTCTTTCTGTTTGTCATTTGTTCATACTACATTTTAAATTTATTTCCAAACTGCTAGAAGTCCGATTCTTTTTTAAATGAGTGGCAAAATGAGGAAACCTTAAAACCAGTGCTGTTTTTCTAGAAAAAGAGGTGCCAGAACTCACCATGAGCACCTTGTTCTCTTATAATGGCAATGGCGCCCACCTGAGAGGTGCCAGAACTGAGTTCCAGTGAGTTCTGGCTGGGAAAAAGTCCTGCTTAAAGCTATTTCATTTCTGCTCTCGCTGTACTTTGTTGTCTTTCATCCTTGATCTCAATCTCAGCCCGTCCCTTGCCATTTCAGACCAGGTATTTCTGACATTTGGTTTCATATTGTTATATTTTAGAGAAATGAACATGTTTCTTATTCCTGTTTTAACACATCTATTTTTCAAAGCTTACTCTCTCACATCATACATGGAGAAACATAGGGCTATTGATGCAATACTTAACAGACTTTAGAGGGACAAAGCAAACCTAACCCTCTTATGGAAGTATCATTAGATGGGCCAATATTTACAAACAGAAACTTGTCCCTATTTCTTGTTCATACTTTTTTATTTAGAATCATAGAATTGTAAAGTTGGAGGGGACCATGAGGGTCATCTAGACCAGCCCCCTGCCATGCAGGAGTCTCATGCTCAACCTACTAAGTTATCCAGCAGACATTCACAATTACAGTTTAAAAGTGTGCATACTAAATATGGTACTGCCCCCTTTTAAAGGTGATTTGTGAATTGACTCCAGTACAATACAACAGTATCTGGGAAAAGGATTTCATTGTACTTTCCACCTGTAATATTTTATTAAGCATTAAAAAGTCCTAGAACTGTATGAGCATTTAGATCATTAATTGACTGGAGAAATATTTATTTCATAGGTCTTATTTTTGTACTTTGGTATATAATCTTGTGCAGTTATAAACTACAGTTTAATCCTAGAAACCTGCAGAGATGTGATGATGAAGTGAACAAGTTGTTGTTGTTGCTGTTGTTGTTGTTGTTGTAGCTGTGGTTTTATTAAACAGCTGCTACTTTTCTTGCAGATCAGTGCCAAAGAACTACCAGCACATTCTGGCCTTAGCATTTGCTGTCAAAGAAATCAACGAGAATCCCAATGTCTTATCCAATATCTCTCTGGGGTTTCGTATCCTCAATAGCTACTACACTGCAAGGATGACCTACAAGGCCACCCTCAGCCTGCTCTCCACAGAACATAGGTTTGTCCCCAACTTCAAATGTGACAACCAAAACAATCTGATAGCTTTCATTGGGGGTTGTATCTCTGAAGTCTCTGCCAACATGGCCATCATTTCAGCAATCCACAAGACTCCACAGGTAAGTCGTGTGTCTGAGGGCATGGGGGTTTCACAAGTATGACTCACCATCTTGGTTTCAGGAAACTTTCTGACAGTGTTCGCCATGATTTTTAGTAACTGAATGAGAGAATTATGGGCTAGATGATTATACAATCTGATGGATAGGACAACAGAACACATGGATAGTTTCTCATCAGAGTTTGGGGATATTTCAAGTGTGATACTTCAGGACTTTGTTTTGAAGGTGTTGTTTCTCAAAATATGTATTGATCACTGAGACAAAAGGGTGGAGAGAATCCTTATCAGTTTGGAGATGACAAAAGCCTGTGAGGGATAGATAGCACTTCAGAATACAGGAAAAGAACTCATGATGCCAAACAGAACCTACTTACTCTGACAACATATTTTAAGTAACTCCAATTCTCTCAGCAAGAGATAAGCCACACCAGGGAAACCGTCACTGAGTCCCAAAGCCTTCAAGCTGGTCAAGAACCCTACAGGAATCTCCCAGTAGCATCTGTCTGCAATGTCCCCAAATGCACAACTCAGATATTACTTCTACAGGGTTCTGTAGGGTCCCTGTTCTGGAAACAGGGAGTGGAAGTGATTGATTAGTGTAGCTGCATCTCTGATGGCACAGTGTAGGGAGCTCAGACAAACAGGCCAGTGGGGCATTTTTGTGGCAGCAGCCTTCCTAATCTGCTGCCTGAGAGAAGTGGCTCAATGTGGCTCACGACCAAAGATAGTCAGGTTCACCCCATCTGAATTTTCACAGGACATTGAATGAGATGGACTACAGGACTGCTTTCTAATACGGAAATCTGTGATGTAAATGCTTGTAACCCATCTGAAAAATGCTTATTAATTTTATTTCAGCTGACTTATGGATCATTTCTGCCACTAAAAGGTGTCAAAAAGTTCTTCCCATTTTTGTATCAGATGGTCCCAAATGAAGCCCACCAATACACAGGGATTGTGCGATTACTTCAGCATTTTAAGTGGACATGGATTGGGCTTTGGGCTGTGGAAGATGACAGAGGGGACAGGTTTTTAAAGACAATGGTTCCAATCCTTTCCCCTAATGGCATCTGTTATGCCTACATAGTAAGAATACCAAAATTGAATTATGTGGATGAGATGATAGACTTTGCTTTACAGCATTTAGGAACCTATGCAATGGTCTTTGAGGAAAACCCAACTGTGTTCATTGTTTATGGAGAACCTCCATCCTTTCAGGTTCTAAGAATGTTGATATTTGTATCACCCTTATTCTCTTTTCCAACTTTGGGCAAAGTGTGGATTATTACATCCCACTGGGATTTTGCATCACACTCTATGGAGAAGAATTGGGAGGTACAAGCATTTCACGGTTCCATATCCATCACAGTCCACTCAAATCAGCCATCAGGATTCCAAAGCTTCATTCAGAAGCTGAGCCCTTTCTGGGCAAAACGAGATGGCTTTATCCAGGAGTTCTGGAAACAGGCATTCGGCTGTTTATTAAAAATGTCTGAAGAGTCAGAGGAGGGAAATGAAACCGAAATCTGCACTGGGGAGGAGAAGCTGGAGAGCCTTCCTGGAATTCTGTTTGAAATGGACATGACTGGCCACAGCTACAATGTCTACAATGCTGTCTATGCTGTGGCGCATGCTTTGAACGCCATCTACAAATCCATATCCAAGTATAGAGGATTGGAAGAAAGGGTCAGACTATTTCAATCATGGCAGGTAATTAGAAAGCAATACTTTAAAATTAGAGAGTTCTAGAATTGTAGAGATGGAAGGGGTCCTCAGGGTCATCCTGCAGGGTGTTGGACTAGATAACCCTCAGGGTCCCTTTCAACGCTACAAACATATGATTCTATGATTGATTGATTGATTGATTGATATTCACAAGTAGCCACCTACATAAACCAGATGACAACTATAAGGACAACTTTGGGAAGTTCACTAAAGTAAGCTTAGCACTATGTTGTCTCGTTATTCATTTCTCTTTCAATCAAGGTTCATGATTATCTGAGGAGCATCATATTCAATAATAGTGCTGCTAAGAATGTGCACTTTGATGAAAATGGAGAATTGGTTGCAGGTTTTGATATTACAAACTGGCTGATGTTCCCCAATGGTTCAGTGGTTAGAGTAAAGATTGGAAGATTAGAACCTCAGGCTCTTCCAGGCAAAGAGTTAACCATTTATGATGACCAGATTGTGTGGCATCCACATTTTAATCAGGTGAGATGTGCCAGAAAGAAAAGTTTTGGCCACTTTAACTTTCTGTTTGCTTTTTAGCTGCTAGATTATTCAGGATAGCAATATTTTATATATACATTATTAAGTATAATTGTTTAATTTACACTGAAATGGAGAATGCCTGTGTGTATTGCAGAAAGAGTTTAACTGGAAGATTGCACTGAAGCTAAAGAAAAGCAAGAAGAGCTCTCTCAGCTCCTCGATGGCTTGACAATTAAATGTGATGGTTCTCTGGCAGCTCTTATGAGATATTTAACTTTAGATCACATGGGAGGGAATCGAATTGCAAATTTGCCATCTTGGAAGGGTGGTGGCTTGAGTCTTTGTTCCCAGGCTCTATGTGAGTAAAGGTGTGTGAAACTGTCTCCTGGAGGGAGAGCAAACAGCTGCAGGCAAAATGGAGGCTGTAAGAAGAGAGAGAGATCTTTGCTTATACAATGGTACCTTGTGTTATGGACGGGATCCGTTCTGGAGGCCTGTCCGTAATGCGAAATACCCACAACTCGAAGAGCTGCATTTGCGCAGGCGCGTGGCGCGATTTGGTGCTTCTGCCCATGAATGAGCGACGAAACCCGGAAGTAACCCAATCTGGTATTTTCGGGTTGCCCCGGGATGTAATGTGAAGAGACACAACATGAAGCAGACGCAACATGAGGTATTAGTGTAGGTCTGTTTGGAATTATCTTTTATTTCTAAGGTTCTGAGTCTGTGGGGATATGCGCCAGTTATGGAATTATTTGGATGTATATTTCCCATCGCTTCAAGCTGCACAATATAATATCTGCAATACACCTTACACGGTTCTTTTAGGAATTGGGCCAACTGGTTTACCGTATTTTTCGTCCCATAGGACACTCCGTCCCATAGGACGCACCTAGTTTTTTTGGGGGAAAATCAAGGGAAATTTTTTTTCCTTGATTCCCCCCCCAAAACCAGGTCGGGGAACAGCGGGATGGCGGCGCTGTGCCTCCCCGCTGTCCCCCGAGCTTGTGGGGTTGCCCAATGTCTGCCCGGCGTGCTGGGCGCTCTGTTTCGGTGCGCACCAACCCCTCTCGCTCTCCAAGCTTCAGCGAAAGCCTGTATTCGCCCCATAGGACGCACACAGATTTCCCCTTCATTTTTGGAGGGGGGAAAGTGCATCCTATAGGGCGAAAAATACGGTATTTTCCCAACATAATTCTCTTCGTAGAGCTGAATGAATGAAGAGCACCAATCCAAGTCCCTTTATATTATTCTGTGCAGGTGCTTCCCCTTTCTGTGTGCAATGACCACTGCTATCCTGGCTACAGCAGGAAAAAGAAGGAGGGAGAGAAATTTTGCTGTTATGACTGTGCTTTGTGTCCAGAAGGAATGATATCTGGCCAGAAGGGTAGGAGACAATTGTGTATTGTGATATTCATCTTTTGTAACATATCATATTTGCTTTGAGAATGCACATCCCTTGAACATACAACCCAAACACAAGAACACTCTTCTTTGTGTTATTTCCAAGAGCTGGTATTCAGATGCACACTGCCTCATTGATACCCCTACTCTGTATTTATTTGTCAAATCCTCTTTTAAAGCCATCCAAGTTGATTTTCTACATTGATTTCAATCAGGGTTTACATCAAAAATATAAAAAACCACCATCAACAGCAAACGTTTGCACTAAACTAGATTATTAGAATTATGCAGCTCAACCTATAGAAATATTTGAACGCCTCTTTGTTGTTTTCAGATATGGATGCCTGTGTCAAATGTCCAGAAGACCGATATCCAAACAAGGACCAAACTAGATGCATTGCTAAGGTTCTAAGTTACCTCTCTTACAAGGAAGATTTAGGGATCATCTTAGCTACCTTGACTATTGCTTTCTCATTGATCACAGTTTTTGTCCTTGGGATTTTTATCAAGCACAGGGAGACTCCAATCGTTAAAGCCAACAACCGGACACTCACCTACGCCCTCCTCATCTCCCTCCTCCTTTGCTTCTTCAGCTCCTTACTCTTCATTGGAAAGCCTGGGAAACTGATCTGCCTCCTCCGACAAACAGTGTTTGGTGCCATATTCTCTGTGGCTCTTTCCAGCATTTTAGCAAAAACCATCATGGTGGTGATGGCATTTATGGCAACCAAGCCAGGTTCTACAATAAGAAAATGGGTGGGGAGAAGACTGACAAATTCCATCATCCTTTCTTGTTCCTTTCTTCAAGTTGACATATGTACTCTTTGGCTAAGTACTTTCCCTCCATTCCCAGACACAGACATGCACTCAGTGAATGAGGAGATTATACTGGAATGTAATGAAGGTTCCACTACCATGTTTTATTTGCTCTTGGGCTATATGGGTTTCCTAGCCATTATCAGCCTCGTGGTGGCTTTCCTTGCCAGGAAATTACCTGACAGTTTCAATGAAGCCAAATTTATCACTTTCAGCATGTTGGTGTTTTGTAGTGTTTGGTTATCCTTTGTTCCAACCTACCTGAGCACCAAAGGAAAATACATGGTGGCTGTGGAGATATTCTCCATCTTGTCCTCCAGTTTTGGGTTACTGGCCTGCATTTTTCCCCCTAAGTGCTACATCATTCTTCTGCGACCTGAGCTGAACAACAGGGAGCAACTAGTAAGGAAAATAAAATGAAGGCATATGTTCACCTCTTCATTCTGTAGATGTCATGTCTATCATATTCTTATACTGTGGCCTGCTGGGTTGCATTTTCCCCTCTAAATGCTACATCGCTGTGCCAGGGCCCAGTTGAATAACTGAGAATAAATAATATATCCTAGAAAAAATAAACTACATGAATAAACATTGCCATGAACTTTATTGTGTCCATTTCTTCATTCTGCATATATATATAAAGCTTTTATTCAGCCAGATCTGAGTTCCGGCATCTCTTTGGTGAGTTCCGGCACCTCTGTAGCATTGCAGTGCCATTCCCAGGCATGATGCTCAGGGCTGCAGGACGGAAGAGGAGGATAGCATGGCGGTCAGGGCTGTGTGGTGGAGGCAGTGGACAGCACAGCAGTTGGGGTGGCAGGGGGAGGTGGAAGGCAATCAGGTGAAGAAGATACATTTTCTCCTTCAAAAAGAGCTCAACAACTTGGGTTGGTTGCTCCCCCTAAAAAAAATGTCAACAAGTTCCAGCACCTTTTTTTCTAGAAACAATGCCCTGCACACACACACACACACACACACATATATTTATTCCTTCATTGGAATGGGCAGGTATTGCATAGGTGCTTTTTGAAGCAAACACCACTCAGAAAATGCTTGCAGAGACATATCACTCAACATGTCCACCTTCCTTCTGCAAGCCCAGGCCCCTCCTCTCCAGGTGACTGCTACGTTATATCTAACATAGGTGACCAGGGTGGGGAACCACCACGGGCAATGCTTCCCGTTTCACTGCTTGAGGAGAAACAGGAATTGCATCTGTGCCCTGTTGTTCCGCCAACCCTCCCATCTCTGCCGCTGGCACTGGTCACAATTTCCAGTGAGATCTCACGTGATCTCACTGAACTCTCATAAGACCTCTTGCTCTCAGTGAGATCTCAAGTGATCATGTCAGAAATTGGTGCCAATGATGGCTCTGCCTCTACGCTGGTGTCAGAGGTGATGGGAGATGGCAGTTGCCCACAGGAGCAGTGCCTCAAAGGCTTCTGCTATCTAAGGTGGCTGCCTCATCCCACTTCATGGGTGGGTTGGCGCTGGTAGGAGATATTTTCCAAATGTCAGCAGAACACTGCAACTCCCCTTCTTTGCCCACATCTGCTGATAGGTAAGTTGTTGCTCTCATAGTGAAACAAGTGTCTATTTCCTCCAAAGTTTATAGAACGTGTATTTTAGCCTCACTGAAAAGAAATCACAAAGTTAACGGTCCTTGAAGGTGCTTTTCTTTGCAATCATTTGCTGAAGGAGAAGCGGAGGTCCAGCAAACATACTGTATCTTAATATGAAACATCAGTTTTATTTGTTACCCAATCGTGTCCTCCAAGATGAGATTTCCTATATCAGGGTGAAGTTATAACTCATTAGGCTCATTCCGAGAGTCCAAAACCAGCAATTTGCCTTAGAACTAGATCATTGTTCGTTAAAAGCATTTAATTTTATCCTTAGCTTAGAATACAAATCATTTTGGTACAGGTTGCAAGTAGCATCATAATTTGTTAATTCCATTATAAATTGTCTACTTGGGTGCTTGCAGCAGGGGAGGGGATCAGCAGCTCTGCAGGAAGGAGAGGTGTGTTTGCAGAGGCCCAGTTAATCACTGGGAGAGGAGAGCTCAGTTGCAGAGCAGGGAGGCTGGCAGGAGCAGGAAAAAGCAGCCTAGAGAACTATGGGGAGCTGGTCATCCTTACAGCTCCCTTTATTCATCCCCCCCCCCCGCCAAAACAGCATCTAAAACAAAACAACAACAGTTCTACGATCCAGGAATAAAGCACAAAAGTAGTTTGATTCTTTCTCATGTACACCCCCTTTTATTACCATGGAGAATAAATATAACAGAAATAGAACAAAACAAAAAACCTCATTTGTTATTCATAGAACTTAATGTATTAATTTTACAACTGAAGTATTTTTATGCTGTTGCTATATCTCTCTTTGTATTAGATGCTTTTTTAAAAGAATCAGCTCAGGCATTGGCACAATCATGCAGCATATGTGGGGAGAGTTGCCAAAAATAAAACACAGAACTGCTGAGATTGTGAAATCCACATGGACCCAGTTCACGTGCATATCTACGAAAACCAAAAACATAAAATAGCGAGCTCGTCTAGCATTTATGTATTTCTTCGTATCAATTGTTCTTTGTTGTTCAGTTCAGGCCTCAGCAGAATGATGTAGCATTTAGGGGTAAAGATGCAACTCAGTAGCCCAGCACTGGAAGACAAGATGGAGAAGATCTCCACAGCCACCATGTGTTTTCCTCTTGTGCTCAGGTAAGTCGGAACAAAGGACAGCCAAACGCTGCAGAAGACCAACATGCTGAAGGTGATGAACTTGGCTTCATTAAAGCTGTCTGGCAACTTCCTGGCTAAGAAGGCCACAGTGAAGCTGACAATGGCCAGGAAGCCCATATAGCCTAAGACACAATATAGCATTGTGGCCGACCCTTCGTTACACAGAAGAACAATTTCTTCTGCCATTGAGTCCATGTCCACATCTGGTTTTGGTGGAGAGGTTGCTAGCCAGATAGCACAGATGCCTACTTGAATGATGGAGGAGAAGAGGACTATGGAATAAGCCAACTTTTGTCCCAACCATTTCCTCATCCTGGATCCTGGTTTGGTGGCCATGAATGCCAAGACCACAGATATGGTTTTGGCCAAGATGCTAGACAGGGCCACTGAGAAGATGGTGCCAAAAGCAGTTTGTCGGAGAAGGCAGGTTGCCTCATTGGGCATTCCAATGAACAGCAAGGAGCAGAGGAAGCACAAGAGGAGAGAGACGAGGAGAATGTAGGTGAGGCTCCTATTATTGGCTTTAACTATGGCAGTGTCCCGGTGTTTAATGAAGATGCCAAGCACCAAAGCTGTGATCAGAGAGAACAGAAGTGCAGAGGAAGTTGAAACGATTGTCAAAATGTCATCAAATGCTAGAAAATTTGACGTTTTGGGGATGCATTGATCCTTGGCTTTGTTTGGATACTGATCTTCTGGACATCTGCGACAAGTTTCTTTGTCTAAAAAAAAAAGTGAATGAAAAACACTGTTCTAGGGCTTAAGCACAGCCTTCCCAGGAGTCTGCCTGAGTATATTTCACAAGGGAAAAGGCCAACCTTTTCTGGCCAAGATTCTTCAAAAACAAATTCCACCCATCATATATGCAAATTACCTCCCTTTCCCCAGCCAAATTCTATCCAGATCTTTTTAATGTGTCCACTGATAGATGACACAGGGAAATATAACGTGGCAACAGTCTTAGTGGCCACTTGAGCAGTGGAGGCTGATGAGTGGGAGAGTGGTGCCTGGGGGTTGAAGCTGCTGATAGATCAGGTGACTGAGCTGCAGAAGCTGGCGAGCGAGTGGCTGGTGGAGGACATGGGAGTATGTGACAGAGGAGTGGAGGATGGGGAGAGGGTGGGGACGTGGGAGAGCTCCAGACCTAACCACTCTCTGTAGGGAAGTAGAGAAAATAGCCTTCATCACTCATCATAAAGGTAAAGGTAAAGGGACCCCTGACCATTAGGTCCAGTCGTGACCAACTCTGGGGTTGCGGCGCTCATCTCGCTTTATTGGCCGAGGGAGCCGGCGTACAGCTTCCGGGTCATGTGGCCAGCATGACTAAGCTGCTTCTGGGTAACCAGAGCGGCACACAGAAAAGCCATTTACCTTCCTGCCGGAGTGGTACCTATTTATCTACTTGCACCTTGATGTGCTTTTGAACTGCTAGGTTGGCAGGAGCAGGGATCGAACAACGGGAGCTCACCCGTCGCGGGGATTCAATCTGCCAACCTTCTGATTGGCAAGTCCTAGGCTCTGTGGTTTAACCCACAGCACCACCCGCAACCCATCACTCATCATAGGTATCTGCTAAAATATTTCTGAATCAAAAGAAAGATGGAGGGAGGGAAACACTGCAATTTTTTTGAGTATCAGCTCAGTCTTCTCTAATTGAGAGAACTTGAGCTTATCCTCAGTCAATTGTGTATTTTGCCTCATCAATTCAACGGTTTTGATCATATGGCATTGTTGTCTTCTTTAATGATATTTCTATCTCTGATTGATTAAACCTTATATATATATTTGTCTTTGGCAATCCTGAAGTAGATTTGCTTAATTAAAAACACCTATGCATTAACTAAAGGGACGTGGGTGGTGCTGTGGGTTAAACCACAGAGCCTAGGACTTGCCGATCAGAAGATCGGCGGTTCGAATCCCCGCGGCCGGGTGAGCTCCCACCGTTCGGTCCCAGCTCCTGCCTACCTAGCAGTTCGAAAGCACCCCTAAGTGCAAGTAGATAAATAGGGACCGCTTTCTAGCGGGAAGGTAAACGGCATTTCCGTGTGTGGCGCTGGTGCTGGCTTGCCAGATGCAGCTTAGTCACACTGGCCACGTGACCCGGAAGTGTCTTCGGATAGCGCCGGCTCCCGGCCTCTTGAGCGAGATGAGCGCGCAACCCTAGAGTCGGTCACGACTGGCCCTGATGGGCAGGGGTACCTTTACCTTTATGCATTAACTAACTTTAGAAACCGAGACTCTTTCCCAAGCCCTGAATACAGAGGGGGAGAATTAACTACCCCACAACCATGACAGCTGTTTCTAGGATAATCTAAGAGGCTGCTTTAACCATGGACGAAAAGGTTTGCTACATCAAATGTTTTCTTAAGATTTTACCCTGAGCAGAGCAAATGTGTTGTGACATATGAATGTGTGAGAGTTTCTTATTACATACGTGTGTCAGGACCATTAAAAGTCCTGAGGTTTCCTAGAGAGGACTGAATAACAAACTCTTCTTCATTTTGACAGGGTACCTACACTGGGAAGACACAGATTCCTGTTACATTTATTTTTAAGCCATTGCATATTCCCAGAAAAGTTTACAGAGTTGTTGCTTATTAAAAATCACACAGATTCCTGAGTGCTGCCTCATCATTTGGGGGAATGTGTACAAATGCCTACCTTAACATCCTTTCTCAGTTAACTGAGGTGCAATTACAGTACTAGTAATGGAAGGTAGTTCTATGTCTTATAGATCACAATTCCAGCCATTGTGGCATCTACCGTATTTTTTGCCCTATAGGATGCAGTTTTCCCCCTCCAAAAATGAAGGGGAAATGTGTGTGCGCCCTATGGGGCGAATGCAGGCTTTCGCTGAAGCCTGGAGAGTGAGAGGGGTCGGTGCGCACCTGGTTTGGAGGCTGGCGGCGGGGAGAAGTGTGCTGCACCTTCCCGCTGTCCCCCGACCTGGTTTGGAGGCTGGTGGCGGGGAGAAGCTGGGGGACAGCGGGGAGGCACAGTGCGCCTTCCTACTGTTCCCTAACCTGGTTTGGGCTTCAGGCAGATATCTGCAAGGCGTGGGAGCCCGGCGGGAAGTCGCGCCAGTCACCCAAGGCTTGCAGAGAGCTGCCTGTTCTGGGGGCTGGGGTCAGGGGAAGCTCGGGCTTCCCCTGCCCCAGCCCCGCGCCTGGGGTGGGAAAATAATTTTTTTTCTTTATTTTCCCCCTCCAAAACTAGGTGCGTCCTATGGGCCGGTGCGCCCTGTGGGGCGAAATATGTGGTAAGTTATCTGGGAACTTGTTTATGTTAACATGAATCACTTGTCATTCCAGCAATCTTTTCCCTACTTGATTAAGAGAAAGGAAATGCAAACATACAGTATATATATGAGCAGTGAGAATGAATATAAAATGCCATTATTTCATAAAACTTACAAAGCTAATTAAAAGAAGCTTGCAAAAGAACTGGTCACAATTTACTGCAGTCAATTGTATTGCTTGGTTCATCTTAATGTGACATGCCCTACCCTTCTCATTTGAGAACATCCCATCTGGACATGGAGCACAATCATAGCAGCAAAATTTCTCCCCCTCCTTCTTTTTCTTCCCATTGCCAGGGCGGCATTCATCATTACATTCCGAAAGGGGTGGTACCTGTCCAAAAAAATATAGGAAAGTTTAGTATTAAAATACATTCAGAGAATTCATCTAGTATCAGATGATCTTTCGGTAAAAAGTTCTGGCAGTGACATTGTGTCTGTGTTCACCATACATTTAAAGCACACATAAAACTCACCCACCCCAAAGAATCCCGAAAACTGTAGTTTCTTAAAGGTGCTGGGAATTGTAGCTCTGTGAGGAGTAAACTACAATTCTTTTGGAGAGTTATGCAGCTGATGTAACTGGAGGCAATTGTAATATATTCCTGCCTATGAATAGCCCCCCTGTGCACTAGGTTCGTGTTAAGTTGTGGGTGAACACATCAGAAGACACAGCAATTCTTCAAACAGCTCTTTTTTATTCATAGGCCAGAACAGAACTGAACTGAAGGGTTCAGCCAGCCTGCTTATATAGAGCTCCACTAGAATGCAACAGTAACCATTTTCTGTAACTATCCAATCACTGAACGTCACTTTTCAATCCCTTATTTGCATATGTGGACCTGAGTGAAAACTATCTACAGTATCCCCCTGCTGGCCCAGGGTGAGAACTTCAGTACATAACAGTTCAGGCCTGCTCTCATTAATGAATGAGCCTTGGTTGCCCCCATGGATGATGTCTACCAGGAGGGAAACAGGGTGAGCATACATTTTGAGGGCTGCTACAAACTTTTTTTTTAAATCTGAGGATTTTCTGATTAAATTTAATTGTGTTTTTGCTCCTTCTTCACACTTTGATCCTGTTGCTATGTCAGAGGTGGATTTAGGGGTGTGAGATGGGTTTGATCACACTGGGAGAGGCTCTTTGGGGGAACCGCAGGGGGTGCTGAAACTGTGGTGCAGAATGGAAGACAATAGGTGGGGGCACCTGTGTGGGTGTCACACAGGTGCTGCTGAAATTTGAGGCCCCTAGGTCTGCCACTGGTCATGTATCAATATATTCTGCTACAATAGTGATTTGTGATTTATGCTTTAACTCGTGCATCTTATGTGCTTGTTTTACTGTCAATCACTTAGATACAGCAGCTCAATGAAGTAGATAATGGCAGTTTGTCTCCAGTGGGATGCCCACCCTCCATATATTTATTTCCTCATTATTTTCAGCACACTCTTATTTGTCAACACAATGTGGTATTCCACTGAGTTTCAAAGCTGTGCATTGCATGAATGAATTCTTTGTCCCTCCTTAACATCTCTTAACCCTCCCACTTCACTGCATGGCGATGAATGTTGATACTTGAAACCTGAGCCAAGCCTCTGTGCCATTCCAAGGGACTGTCCTCATCAATGGTCAGTTCTTTGCCAGGAGGTTTCTGAGGGTCCAGCATCCCCACTTTCATCCTGATGTAGGAATTGTTAGGGAAAGTGATCACGTTTGTAACATCAAATCCAGCTGCTAATTCCCCATGTTCATTGAGTGCAATTAAATCTCCAGCGCTGTTGTTGAAGGAGATCTGGTGAAGGAATGAGTGGAGCTTGGAAAAAAAGAGAAAGATAAAAAACGTTGAAATATTAAAGTGGGGCTTAGTGTGGGGATGGAGAAGCTGTTGTCCTCCAGATGTTTTCAGACAGCAACTCCCATCAATGTTCACCAATATCTGGAGGCCCAGAAGTTGAATGAACTTGAATTCCACTGTGAACTGAACACGAACTAACTCATCTTGTAAAGGGACAAATGTGAAGTGGAATCTGTTATTTTTGGACACATATTACTCAAAGTAACACTACTTCCTATTAAAAATAAATTTTAGAATCTATCGTTCTACAGGAGGAAGGAACTCAGCCCATCCTGTTCCACTTCTGCCCATATTTGAAAGGGATTTTTAAAAAATCTGTGCAGAAATTAAGTGTATTTTTTAAATGCCTTTTGACATATGCAATTTTTTTGGTCCTCTTCCAGATGGAATGGGATGTCCAGAAATAAAAAGAGTGATGACTCTTTCTGATTTATAATAAAATATAATAAATATAATAAAATATCTGATGGACAGAATGTAAACAGGTGAAGCTTTCCTCTTTATTCTATTTCCATATAAGAAATCTCTCAACATTTCCTGACCTGACACACAACTGTTGAACGCACCATAACCTCGCTTCCTCCCTTCTATGCAAGTCTCAAGCCTAGGCTGAAATCCTGCACTCACCTAGACCATTGTACTGTAAGTTAACTAAATGGGTACCTGATCTTTAGCTCCTGCACAATGGAAGGCATGCTTATACCTCTTTCCAAGTTTTCCCATTTGCCACGGGTAGAGGAGTATTCCTTAATATCTCCCCATCACCACTTGCTGTAGCATTTTCAAAAAATATCTCTTCTGTATGCCACACCACTGGGCACAACCCAGGGCACAACAACTTGTCTGTAAGGAAACACTACCTGCCAGGGCTCCACGTTCCAAGAAGACAGCCCGTCCCAAGCCTCCGTTCTTCTGTTGTTGGCTCTCACTAAGTACCAGGCATGCAAGGCATGTGCTAGAGCATGGACAGCATTATAGATACTGTAGCTGTGGCCAGTCATGCGCATTTCAAAGAACGGTGTAGCAAGGCTCTCCAGCATCTCCTCTTCTGTGCATGCACTTCTGAAGAACTTAGAAATTCCCGAGTCTGAAGCAGAACAACGGAATGATTCTGCCCAGAAATCACTGATGAAACCATCTCCATCTGCCCAGGAAGGGTTTACATTCCGAAGAAAGTCATAGAAATCTTGAATCTCCTTTGTGTGAATTGTGAAAGAGAGAGTGCCATGGAACATTCGGGTCGAAAGGCCAGTCACCATTTGAACTTTGAAGAACTTGAAATCAATTTGGGCTGTCGTGATCCACACTTTTGCGGCAGAGAGTTTATACAAAGGATATTTTAGTTGATAGGCATGGATCATTACTACAGTATTTGCCAACCATGTAACTGGTGCACTTTCTCCAGATACAATAACAGCATTGGCTTTGCTCGCCAGAAAACCTGGGAGATTTCCGACTCGCTTTAAGAACATTTGATACAGACCTTTGGAGTAGCGAGCATTTGTTGGAACTATGTCTGTGAATTCAGAACAGATCCCACTCTTGGAGAGCATTGACTCTATGACCTCCAAGAAATGTTCTCCACCTTCATCATCCTGGGCAATGAGACCGACCCATTTCCATCCAAAATGCAAAAGCAGTTGGACGATTCCTCTGTACTGAAAATCTTCCCTAGGAACCATTCGATAAAAGGAAGAGGACTTGGTTTGGTAATTGACTGCTGGTTGAAAAGAGCCATATGAAATCTGAAAAACAAAAGCCAGGCAGTACATACAGAGTGGAAACAGGAGCTCATACTGATTTCATTTATCTAAATAATTCCATACAGTGCAATTTTATATACCCACAATTTACTTATTTTTAGGCTGCTGTTTCCTTTTACAAACCTGCACAAAATAAACATATGGTATCTTTTCCTTGAGCTATTCAGTCCTATTACTTTTCTATGTGTATAATGCACATTTTTGGGACTTCTTCCATCTTGTTCGTATAGTTGCATACCCATATTATTTTATTTTGATCATTTCTACCTCACTTTTAAGTAAAAAATGCTTCCAGAGTGGGCTTAGATACAGTCAGCTAAAACAGATTCCATGATGCAAGTCCACGTCATTCAGACCATATTAATTTCCTTTCTCATTACACCACTTCCATAACTATGAATCCTACTAGAAAGAGAGTATCAAGGGAAGTCCCCATTTCTCTGCTTCTCAGATCCTACCTGCGGAATCTTGAAAAGACCTAAGATGTCTGCCATGCGTGAAGATGTATCAGAGCTGAATCCACCTATGACTCCTATTAAATTTTCCTGGGTGCCACATTTGTAGTTGGGGATGAAGTGATGTGATTTGAAAAGTAGGTCCATAGTAGTGCGGTAGGTCATCTTTGAATCAGTATAGCTGTCGTAGATGTGGAACCCGAGGGTGACATTGGGCAAGATCCTGGGATTATCATTGATCTCATCAACAGCAAACACCAGGGCAAGGATGTGCTGGTAGAACTTGGTCACCAGGCTGCAAATAAAGTGACTTGGTATTTCACAGGATAACAATGCATTGCACAAAATATCTCATCACAGTATTCATCTCCTCACAGTACTCTTCTTCAGTATTCAGCTACCTGACTATAAGAAGATGATAGAACCAGAAAAGTTATTCACCAGTTAAGTCCTGTTGGGAAGAAGGAGAATGTGTTGGGGCTAACTTTTGCTGCATTGCATTCTTGGAAGCTGCTTTCTTCTGAGTCCCTCTATTTCACCATTGTCTGTACAAGAGGAAGGGGAACTTGTGGCCATTGAGATGACACTGGGCTCCCAATTCTCGTCAGCCACAGCCACCGTGATTAATGAACAGGGAGGACGGGGCTGGAGTCCAGCAGCAGAATAAAAACTACAGGCTCCCTAGCCCTGGTCTGTTCTATCAGGTGCTCAAAAAGTTTTAAAGAGGATCATTTCCCAACTCTACTGACATCACCTTGCCCTGTATTAGGAAATTTCTGCACGTAAGGCATGGGGTGCTCTGCTAGAGAACTGTTTGCTGCCATGATTCAGACTTTTCTTTAGCCATTTGTGTTTTCATGACACAAATGGATCGTTCAAAGGAGCCACTTGATATCCTAGGCTGGTGTTTGGCAGCAGTTTCTGTTTGTCCTGTTACGTTCAGGTTTTCTCTGGAAATAGGTAGTCAATGGGGACAAAGTATGGACTGGCATTTTTTACTCCGCTCATTTCTCTCTCTTGCCCTGCACTGTCTAACAAGTACAGAATAGTAGAAGTGCTGCAGAGCCTCTCTCCCCACACCAGTGTGGCTCAAGTTTACCTTAATGGAGTGAGAAAGGACAGGACTGTGGGGAGGTTGGGGCTATATGGACACACCAGCAGGACACTCTCTTTCTCCCACAATTGTGTCTCAGTCTCAGTCAGTTTTATTGCACATAGCCAAAGGCTGCCGCAATGTACACAGAATTATTTGACAATTAAAAATATATATACTGAATTGATAAAAAAGACTTAAAACATTTATATTATTAAAACATTACGTACTCTAAACAGAGCTATAAAAGTACCCCAATGTACAAATAAAAACATTAAACAATAAAATTCATAAGCTAAAATCATCACATGGTCACTAATGTTAAAAACAATATCAATTAATACAGTGTGCAATTCATACTCAGAGTGTGGTGACAAAGATAGAGCATAGCCTGAGGTAGATAGATAGGATCAAATGAATTCATCTCCTTTGCAGTTAATGGCTACCTTGGCTATATAATTTGCTCTAATTTTCCTAGCAGCAGTTGCAAAAAGTGCTACACGCCAGGTCACATACTTATCTGTGTCTGCAAGGAGATATAACATCATATCAAGGGGGTTCTGGCCAGGGGACCTTGTCATTATAGGTACTAAAAATCTTTTTCTTGCATCATTATATAAAGGACAGTGCAAGATATAATGCTTAAGGTCCTCTACTTCAGAACATCCCCTAATGCAAACACGTTCGTTTTTTGGTATGCCTCTGTGTCTCCCACTCTATAAGCAGAGCTTATTGTATTTAGTCGTAGCTCTGTAAAAGCTTTTCGAAGTTGTGCAAAAGTCAATTCATTAAAATAAGATGTGTTCATTGGCCTCTCTAAGTTTAAAATACAATGGGTTGCATGTAGATGTGTACATAGAGTGCACAATTGTGTCCTTACCAGCACCCTATCTCACTCCAGCCCTGTCCATTCAAGGTGCAGCCATTCAATTCATTGTTTTTCCTGAATTTCTGCCATCTCTCTCTCCTCTGTCTGTCTGTCTGTCTGTCTCTCTCTCACACAAATTTCTGTCTCACTCTCTTTTCTTTCAATTTCCTCCCCTTTGACACCCATCTACAATTAGCTGAAAGGTTGCAAATTGCCTACTCCTGAAATACAGAACTTTATAAGTTCAATGTGCTTGAATGTGTACAATTTTCATAAAATAAGAATGCATATATACAAAAATACATACATATAAGAGATAAGAATAATTGGATCATCAAAGGATAATGTTTCCAAATGCCCAACTGACCATACAGGCACAATTTAAACTCATTGATGTTTGAGAATTTCATGTTCTTCTCAACCAGTGGTTCTTATCCACCCACCCACCCACCCACCCACCATTTTTGAAAAATTCTAATATCTTTTCAAAGCAGTATGACCTGCAGTTGTTCATGCATATATAAAGACTAAACACCACTAAAATAAAATGACAGGCAGTTTTCTTACGTTGGGGTGCTGGCTATCGAGACCCGAGAAGGGTGCATGTTGAATACAATTTCAGGGGAAAAGTAATGCATAAGAGATGCCATCCCGCCAATGAAGAGATCACTTGTCTCATACCAGTCATGTGGAACATGTACTGGATTACTTCTGACACACTTACTGGTATGTACTTTGAACACCATGTTTAGGAGCAGCAGGAGCAGGAGCAGCACCAACATCTGGATGGAAAACTTCCTTCTGCAAACGAGGCTCCTGTGTTTCTCAGGTCAAAACATCATTCTGACCACCAGCCTGATTTCAGTATTACGTCTTGGATGGAAACAGACTCTACCAGTGCACTTCATCATCTACATTGTCAAGGGACAAGATCTGAAGAACATACTATATGCAATGAAAGAGGGAAACTGACAGAACCCCCTCTTAAGCCTAATCTTGGCTGCATCAGAAGCACTGGGGTACTTATAACCATTCCAGGCTTGCTTGTTGATTTCCCCCCCTCTGTAGCTTCCAAGAAAGCTGCTGGAGCTTTGGGTCAATTACAGTGATTCATATGATGACAGGGGAGATAATTACGTCTCCAATTTGTTGACTCAATGGTAGTTGAACTTCCAGAGCAATCATCCTTTTCCCGTAATAGTTTGTCTGCTTCTTTATATTGAATAATAGAATCATAGAGTTGGAAGGGACCTCAAAGGCCATATAGTCCACCCCAGCCTCTGCAGGGAATCCACTGCTATACAATTCCTTATACTTAGGTGGGCATTCATCCTCTGCTTACAATGACCTAAGAAAGGAAAGTCTACCCCCCTCTGAGGAAGGCTATTGCCCCAGTAGTTTTTGCCATCAGAAATATCTTCCTGATGTGCCACATTTAGCAGATGGATCTGGTTGATTCTGGTGTTACATAATGTCAGATGATGAAGCTACAAGGAAATCCCAGTTAATCCATTAGTATATGATTCTACAAATCATCAAAGAAGTGGTGGCCTAGAAATGGCCTAGAAATGTCAGTGCCACAATACACCTTGGACAGAGCAACCCTAAATATAGAAACCAGCATAATTCAAGATGACATAAACTATCCCTATTCCAAACCATTCTGGAGCTTCTGGGAGGGGTGACCGCCAACTAAACTGATAAATGAGTGTAAGCCTAAATTTTCATGATCAGGCCCTAGGTACTATGACCCAACTGAGTGGGATTTGAAACAGATGTCTCTCTTTGCCCTGCCATGTTCGCCTCACCCCCAGAACACTAATGGGGTTTATTTGTTTATTTCATTTTATTTACACCAGCATAAATTAATCTACTTTAAATTAACCAGGATGAGCTCTGGATGAATCAGGGTGAGGAACTTGCACTGGCATATTTCCAGCTGAGCAATCATGGACAACTTTTCAGATCAGCCTCAGCACCTGAGGACTGGAAAGTGGCCAATATATATCCTATTTCTAAAAGAGGGGTTTTGAGAATACTTTGGTTTGGCAATTATTATTATTTTCCAACGTGTGTGTGCATGCAAGCACATGTGTGAACACTTGCAAATGTCAATGTGGTAACAGAAAGTGTGAATCATAGCACTTTCAGAAAAATTGACCAAGGAAGCTCAGGCTTTAGCTGGAAAGAGAGATGAGGATGATTTCATAGAGGCATTGTATCTTTTTATTGCATATTGAAGGGCACATCACTCAACAGTGGCAACCACCAAATTCACACTTACAGCTCAGGAATAATGTTTCCCATTTTAACCATTATATATGGGGAGGGGAGAGGGATATCTGTTGTGCGAGGGATAAATTTATGTGTACTTTATCTCATTTATTTCTTTTTAACTATTAGATGTTCTTTGTTGTTCAGCTCAGGTCTCACCACAATGATGTAGCATTTAGGGGTAAAGATGCAGCCCAGTAACCCAGCACTGGAAGCCAGTATGGAGAAGATCTCCACTACCACCATGTCTTTTCCTCTTGTGCTCAGGTAAGTTGGAATGAAGGTCAGCCAAACACTGCAGAAGACCAACATGCTGAAGGTGATGAACTTGGCTTCATTAAAGCTGTCAGGTAACTTCCTGGCTATGAAAGCTACAGTGAAACAAACAATGGCCAGGAAGCCCATAAACCCCAAGACGCAGTAGAACATAGTGACCGACCCTTCGTTACATAAGAGCACAATTTGATCCATCATTGCATGTGTATCTCTATCTGGAAAGGGGGGAAACATCGCCAGCCAGAGAGCGCAGATCCCCACTTGGATGTGGGAGCAGGACAGAATGATGGAATAAGCCGATCGTTTCCCCACCCATTTCCTCATCCTAGATCCTGGTTTGGTGACCATGAAGGCTAAAAGCACAGATGCAGTTTTGGCCAGGATACTAGAGATGGACACACAGAAGATGATACCAAAAGCAGTTTGTCGGAGAAGGCAAGTCGCCTCATTAGGTTTCCCAATGAACATCAAGGAGCAGAGGAAGCAGAAGAGGAGGGAGATGAGGAGAATGTAGGTGAGACTTCTGTTGTTGGCTTTGACTATGGCAGTGTCCCGGTGCTTAATGAAGATGCCGAGCACCGCAGCTGTGAGCAGAGACAACAATAGTGCAGAGGAAGTTGAAACAATGGCCAAAGTGTCACCAAATGCCAGGAAGTTTGGCATCTTAGGAATGCATTGATCCTGGCCTCTGTTTGGATATTGGTCTTCCGGACAACTGACACATGTTTCTTCATCTGAAAAAGAATGCATGATAATGTAAGAACCAGAATGGTTCGTGCTCAAGAACAGATGCCTATCTTGTGTTTTTACTCATGGAGTGTTTCAAATTCTTCTGCCCAAACTGCATCAAGTAGAAACGTCATGGATCATAACTGATTGAAATATGGTTTTCTCCTTGTGGTGTTCAACAAAGTTATTCTTAAAATAAAAAGCACTGTTCAATGAAATGAGACAATCATTCTGGCAGTAGTTCAAAATTGTAGGAGTCAACTAAGAAAGGTGTATTGGGACTGTCACATTGATCTCTCTCCAAACTGCCTCATTTTCATTTTTTTTTTTTAAAAACCAACAGTCAATTCATCTCCTGATGTTTTATTTCATGGGCATCTAGTCTGACTTTCATAATTCCAATAAGACGTACAAAACACACTTTGCTTTCAAGGTATCTGAAAATTATTTTTTTATTATCCTTAATAAAGAGACATTTAAGTAAACATATGGAAATAACTGAAGTGTGTGCTGTATGCCCCAGTCTCACATTATGGTCGGGAAGGAAGTGATTTTGCAACCAGCATTTATTTAGGGACAAGAGGAAAGTCTGACTAAGGGTCTTTTTTGCTGCACAGAAGAGGAGATCACGGGATAGACAAATAGAAATAAAACCAGATTCAAAATGCATAGAACATAGACTAAATATGAATTGGAGATAAAAATCAAAAACTTGTTGATAATGAATCTAATTTCTAATAATATTTTAATTCAAAATGAGTCTTAATATTATGTTGAAATAGTAAGGCTTAAGACAAGCATTGGGAGCAGTATGCCTGGGATTGAAATGTGATTCCCCATCCCTTTCTTGACATTGGGACTCTGTCCAGACCATGCTCCTTGCCCTAGTCCTTTTGTGTGGCTGGAATGTGTTGTCAAACTGTGATGCTGCCTCTTTCTTGTGTAGTTGGCCGATTGACAGGTGCCTGGGAATAGTTTGTGTGCAAAGCTAGGCATTTAATATGGCCTGAAATTAACCCACAGGGTGTAGATCATAACCATTTGACTACTCTCTCTGCCCCTACCCAACAGTAGCCTGTTTTCCTAGAAGGTTGAATTTGGGCTGAAGAAGTTTCTCCTCCGAAGCCTTAAAATATTACAAGCCCACCTTTTGATTTTGAGAAGCAAAGTATTTCTTCTTGTTGTTTCATTTTGGGGGGGTGGGGAGGAACTAAATATTATGGGTTGTTTTCAATGTAGTGCTAAGAAGATCATTCTATCAGTGCAAGCATGACTTCTTGTCTAACAGAATCAGTTGGATCTCCAGATCAGTTTTGGGGAGAGTTCAGGGGCAAATGGGGACAGAAGAGGGGGGAAGTTTCCTTGCGCTTGTGACAATCATTGCTGCCACTACCACAATGATTTAGTTGAATATGACTCTCTGCTATATCCCTATACTTCTTTTTCTTGTCCATGTATTATGTCCTTCCTGTTCTTGTACACATAACAAGTTCCCATCTTTCTTCCGATGGGTATGGCAATCAGTTGATATTCCTATACTCCTACCTACATTGTGGAGCTCAAAATCTTTCCCCAAAACTCTCAGTGTATGCACGATGTTGCATGCCTAACTCACCCACAGAAAACTAAGACCCCTAGAGACGGATTAAATTGGTAGGCCTTCCCTGTCATATCAATGTGAGGGCTATGAAGGGTAAAACTAGCCACAATCTCTGATGCAGGGATGGTTGACTGGAAAGGACTGATAAGGAAGACCAAACCTCCACTTCATTGTTCTGACAGGGACTGGTACTAGAAGGTGGGAATTTCTTTTTACGTGCATTGTAGATGCCTCCAAAGATGTTTACAAAATAGCTGCTCATTGAAACCCCAGAAATCTCTCAAGCTCTTCATTTTCGAGTATGACTTCAAACATCATCTTTAATCTTTCTTCCACAATTACAGCTACTCAAAGTTCCATTCATGCGTTCAAGATCACAAGAACAATGCCTGCGCTATCAGAGGTATCTGAGAACTTAATGTATCATTCACTGAGCTGTTGATATATTCCTTGGTATGATTAAAACAAAATATCAATTAGATTGTTGTGTCTATGTAAAAATGGGAATCCATGCATAATGCCATAATTTAAAAATGGCCACTATGTTAATGAGAATGAACTTGCAAAAGAGTTGCCCACATTTTACTCCGATAAAATGCATCTCTTGATCTTTTACAACATAGCATATCCTACCCTTCTCATTTGAGATCATCCCATCAGGACAAGGAGCACAAGCATAGCAGCAAAAGGTCTTCCCCTCCTTCTTTTTCTTCCCATAACCAGGGCGGCAGATGTCATTACATACTGAAAGAGGTGGCACCTGCCCAAATATATAGGAACGGTTTAGCTTGAATTCATCTTTTTTCATATTCTATCAGATAATCAACCAGCAAACAGGAGTGCAAGTGATACAGAATGCAAAAGCTGTAAGTACACAGGTATGCAATAAGTAGTAGGAATATCTGCTCTGTTAAGTATCATACAAAGACAGATTCGAATTTGCATACTTAGCCTGATCAATGAATCAAATAGTTTAACATTCAATCCCACATCACTAACTAGAGATTTCCCTCAGGGATTTCACACAGTCACAGAACAGTCAGTATTATGCATTATCTGAAAGCCAAGGACTCTCTTTGGTTAAAGATGTGCTGACTTAATGCCTCTAAATATTGCATTTTTCATCATAATGGTTTGTTTAAGAATCAGATATGTGTGTATAGGAAAAGGTAGTTCATAAAATGATTCCTTGCCTTCAATGAAATACTCAACCTCCATATATCAATTTACCCTCTAATAAAACATTTTATCCTATTTGTATTACAGTGATACCTTGGTTTACAACCATAATCCATTGTGGAGGTCTGGTTGTAAACCAAAACAGGTTGTAACTCAAGGCACACTTTCACCAATGGGGCCTCCAAAAAATTGGTTGTAATCCAAAAAAAGGGACACACACTTCAGGGTTTGACGTTGTTGTAATCCAAAACGGTTGCAAACCAAGGTGCCACTGTATTATCATTACTGTTATAATTCGCCTGCCTTTCACGATGAGGTCCCAATGAATTTCACATTTGACTATTTATTATGCTAAGAGAGCCATTTAGTGTTTTGGTTATGTCCATTCCCCTCGCATATTGCTGAATGACCACCAGTGTTGACACACACCTGTTATCCTCACCTGAGTCAAGCCTCGGTGCCATTCAATTCTGTCCTCATCAATGGTGAGCTCTTTGCCAGAAGGATCCAGCCTCCCTACTTGGACTCTGACATACGATTTATTTGGGAATGTGACCAAGTTTGTAATGTCAAATCCGGCTGCTAATTCTCCATGCTCATCCAGTGCAATTGCATCTCCAGCAGTGTTGTTGAGTGAGATCTTGTGAAGGATTGAGTGGAGCTGGGTGGGAAGAGAACGAGGACCTGAAGGTCATTTTCCTATATGGTTACAAGTCATTACGATTCATCATGGATAATAATTTACTTGCAGAAGCAGCAAAGCAGTAACAAATCATGAAAGGGTATAAAATTCAACTGTGGCGGAGAAATAAGTCTGGAAAATCATGGTTATATGGGATCAGTATTTGGAAGAAGACTTAAGAAAACTGAGAAAATAGAAGCTTGATAGAAATATCCTGTAGATCAGGAACCTGGTTGGTCACACCATGGATATTGGGTCCAGGAAATTGTCCAGAACCTATATAATGACAGTTGACATTGGAGATGAGGAAACCTTACCTGCCAGGGCTCCACATTCTGAGGAACCATTCTGTTGCTGGACTCCCTTGCACTGCGTTTCAGCCCAGCTGATTGTAAGATATGTAAGGCATGCGCCAAAGCATAGACGGCGTTATAAATGCTGTAGCTGTGGCCAGTCATGCTCATTTCAAAATAAGGGGCAGGAAGGCTCTCTAGCATCTCCTCTCCAGTACATCTGCCGTAGATGAATGCAGACACAGCTGATGAGTTGGATAATGAACAACTGAATGCTTGCTCCCAGAAAACGTTGATAAATCCGTCTTCATTTGCCCATGAAGGATTTACAAACTGAAGAAACTTTTGGAAGTCTTCTATTTCCTTTGAATGAATTGTGAAGGAGATAGCACCATGGAACATGTGTCTGTCTAAATCAGTAATTGCCTGAACGGGGTATAATGTGAAATCTATTTGGGCTGTTGTAATCCACACTTTTGCTGTAGAGAGCCTCTTATTTTGCGGAATTAGTATTTGACTTATCTTGATTACCCCTATAAGTGCTCCCAACCATGTAATAGAGCCACTTTCTCCATATATAACAACTGCATTGGCTTTGCTTCTCATGAATACTGGCAAAGTATTTTGTTTGTGGTGGAGCATCTCCTGTATGCTGTCAGAGAAGAGCAGGTGCGTTTGAGCTCTTTCTGTGAATGCTGAACAGATTCCATTCTGCAAAAGCATTTCCTCCATGGTCTGTAGGAATCGGTCTCCACCTTCATTATCTATAGCATAGAGCCCAACCCATTTCCACTTGAAGTGAAGAAGTAACTGAATAATTCCTCGGTATTGCAGAGCTTCACTGGGTACCATGCGGTAAAAGGAAGGGAACTTGACTTGATTCTTCACTGCTGGCTCAAATGAGCCATATGAAATCTTTAAAAAATAAGAGTTGGAAGAGGAGCTAATTATTTTCCCAAATTTCAAATTAGTGGGAGTCTATACAGGCAGTGGAATTCTATACAGCAATGGAACAGACTTCCACAAGAGGTGGTGGGCTCTCCTTCCTTGGAGGGTTTTAAGCAGAGATTGGATGGCCATCTGTCATTGAGGCTTCAGCTGAGATTCCTGCATCTCAGGGGGTTGGACTGGTTGACGCTTGGGGTCCCTTCCAAGTCTAAGATTATATGATTCTATGCCCAGTTTCCTTCTGTTTGGACAGGTTCCTCCACCTTTTACTCACACTAAGAAAACTACACAACCCTCTTAATGTAGGCACTCATGACACTCTTGACAATTTTGGTCAACATACACTCTAAATGAGATGTTTATTGAAACCCGTTCCTCTCATTCTGAGCTAACTTCTTTTAAAGAAAATATTCCTGTTGTTGTTGGGGCATCAGCTTATAGACACTATAAGCCATCCTCCTCAAAGTCATTTACAAGTGGTTTGACTACAATCTGCTTTGCAGTAGACTTCAAAGGAATGAGTGTATGTGGAGGAAAGGCAGAGAGAAGGGAGGTTCTTCTGGCTTTGGGGTTCTAGGGTTCTTGAGATGGTGCTGCTGTAATTCCCCAAGGTGATCAGCCCCTCTCCTTCTAACACACCTCAAATAATTCTCCTCTCTACAAATGAAACACAAATCATTTTAAACCTACACACCTCTCATGCACATCCTTGGATAGTAATGAATGCAAATTTCAGTTAATTCTTCTTCCCATTACACCGTTCTAGCTTTACACTTCATCAAATTACTGCTGGAAAGAGTAGAAAAGTGAATTATGGGGGAGGTGAGAGGAAAGCCTCTGTGCTCCAGTACTCAGATCCTACCTGTGGAATCTTGAAAAGACCCAAGATATCTGCCATGCAGGAAGAGGTATCAGAACTAAGTCCTCCAATTACTCCTATTACATTTTCCTGGGTGCCACATTTGTAGTTAGGGACAAACTGGTGTGATTTAAAGAGCAGGTCCAAAGTGGTGCGGTAAGTCCTCCTTGAATCAGTATAGCTGTCATAGATGTGGAACCCGAGGGTGACATTGGGCAAGATCCTGGGATTCTCATTGATCTCATCAACAGCAAACACCAGAGCAAGGATGTGCTGGTAGAACTTGGTCACCATGCTGCAGATAAAGGGACTTGCTGTTTCATGGTGGAATCAAGGCTTATGCTTCAAAAGATTGTCTCATGGTCTTATAGCAACAACAACCTATATCTCACTTTCCCCCCAAGGAGCTCAAAATCCCTTCTCCAGTTAATCCCTACAACAGCCCAGGGATGTAGATTAGGCTGAGAGGCAGGCACTGACCCAAGGTCACTCATTGGAGATTCAAACCTTGGTCTCCCATGTCCCAGTCAGACACTCACCACTACACCACACTGGCTCTCGGTGGCTTTAGACTTGTGCTTCCACCACAATTTCTGTGAAATGAACTAGCCTAGCTTGGATGCACTAAGTCCCTGCCAATGAGTGAAGTAAGAACTTTGGGCTGAGGGCCTCACACATATTCCTATCAAATGCTGTGCAGGATGAAACCAGCATCTCCTCTATTCAGGAAAGCCAGTTGTGGAGCTTGCAGCAGCTTCTCTCCTGGGGGGCTGAGACTTTCTGAGACTGTCTTCTTTCTTCTCCATGATATGTGATATTTTCATTCCCCTTCCTGTACTTTGGGCTGGTATAGAAGAATAAGAAGGCTAAAAAGCATTTAACAGGGTAGGATGGACTGTACTGAGAGGTATTTAGTGGGTGAAGGAGACAGAAGGGATTGGGACAGGTAAGAACAGTCCCCTTCTCCCTCCCTCCCTCCCTCCATTGACTTTTCCTTTCCTTCTCTCCCACTCCCACACATACCAGTCACTCATTCTGAAACCTCCCAATCACTGCCCAATCCTATGCATGTTTACTCATACATAAGTCCCACTAATTACAGCAAAGCTTATCCTCAGATAATGTATATAGGATTGCAGCCGTACTCTTGAGGGATGGGGGGGCATTCTCTTGCTATGTCTCTTCTATCAAATTTCATTTTGCTGCAGAGAATAATTAATAGATTGACCATTGGTTTGACTCAATTTAAGGCAGCTTTCTATTACCCTCTTTCTTGAAACGTACATAAGATGTGGCCCTCAGACTCCAATTTGTCATCTCCCAAACTACAAGATTATGTTGACAAATATTTTTGAATGGGTGCGATGGAAAGCTTCCTCACAGTCCCCTATTGGTGCGATGGAAAGCTTCCTCACAGTCCCCTTCTAAAATGGGCAGACTGAGCACCTATGCACCAGAGCCAGAATAGAGAGCAAATAGATAATATAAGGCTAATATTTCCAGTACAAGCACAGCCTAATTACACATATGTTGGACAATGTCCTTTTCTCAACCTTTAATATTTCTTTTAAAAACCAAGTTAAAAAAACAATTATTCATGCCGATATACAGACCTTCTAAATTAAAAATGAAAACTTTTGCTTACACTGGGGACTTAATCAGGGAGTGTTGAGAAGGGTATTGGTTGAAGGAAACTATGGAGAACACAGGATTTGACAGCTGAGACACTATCCCACTGATGAGGAAATCACCCGACTGGTGCCACTCGTGTGGAACATCTTCAGGATTATTTCTGGTGCACTTAACAGCATGCACATAGCACACCATGTTCGGAAGCAGCAGAAGCAGAAGCAGCAGCATCCCAATACATGTGCAAATTCCTCTCTCTATACGTATAAAACAAGCCACTGCCCTGATTAAAAGATGATTTAAATTGCTGAAGACTCTGGGAATGTAATTCTCACATGGACTTATTACCTTTGCCTAACCATTAAGCTCAGCTGTTTTTCAGAAGTGTGTCTTGAATTCTAATTGACAACACAATATTCAGACTTGTCCTATACATGTGGGTGAGTGGAGGAATTATCCAAATGATAGAGACCTGCCTCTCTCTTCCCCCTAATCTTAGCTGTCTGTGGAACATTGGGTTTCCTTATCATCATTTCAGTCTTTTTATCAATACCTTTTTTTATTCACTTCTAAAAGGCTACTGGCACTCTGGGCAGATTATAGACATTTTGATAATTGCAGAGTAGATAATGATTTCTGCAGTGTTTTTGGATGCTGTTATGCATCAACAGGAGCAAAACTCCTGCCAGAAAAATATTTGTCAGATCATGGAATTTTACCTAAACGATCACCTAGTCCAACTCTGCCACACGGTCCTGCAAAACTGGTTATCCATCATCTGCTTAGAAACTTTTAATGAAGGGGGTTCTACTAGCATGCAAGACCACCTGTCCCCTTATGAAACAGCTCACACTATTCCAAAGATTTGCTCTCTAAGGTCTCAGAACTTCACAATTCAGCAGATCTGCCTGATCCCTTCTAGCTGCACCAGCATGACAGAGAAGGGGGATTTAGGCTGAGCTACAATGACTCCCAATATCGAATCTTTTAGGAGGCAGAGCTTGCTTGGGATAAAAATGTCAGTGCTACAATTCGTCTTCCCTTCCCCTTAGGACAAAACATTAAACATAAATATAAAAATACTAATTCTTAGTGATGAATACCCTATGTGAGAAAAATAATAATAAAATAATTCATTTTTAATCACTTATTTGCAAAAATTAATGCTTTCTCTGCTAATTCAATCCTACATTCTGTGCCCCCTGCAATATTGAATGAACAACCTATGCTGTGCAGTACTTCTTCATGGGTTTTGGGAACAGGGAGACTATACCAAACTATGTCCGATGTAGGGAGAATGGGCTTGGACCCAATGCTAGCCCTACTAGACTTATTTTAGATGGTGAATATGATCAACATAGGTTCATTGTTTTCAATGGAGTCACTCCGAATCGAACTTAGTTGGGTACAACCCATAGGGAATGCAACTCCCCTTCAGATATCAAACAGATATCTGAGCCGTTCTATGCATGGCATTCTTCTTGATGTATATGGGAAACTCTCCACCAGCACTGTTTCACTAGGGCCACAAATGAAAATGAATAAAAAAGGGCAGAGAGGTCTCATCAGGGTTAGGAAGGGTGTTGCGTAGAGAAAAATCCCTCATGGTCTGCAAGTGTCATAATGGGCTCAATGAAAGCCAATAAGCTGAAAACTGACAAGACAGAAGTGCTGTGGTTTGCTTGTTCCTATGTCCAGGAATGAGATAGGCAGCCTGTTCTGGAAAAGATCTCACTCATTCTGATGGACTGGGTTTCTACTCCAGAGGTACTACGTGATTTGATCTTGTCTCGGCAAGTGTGCATTGGGCTGCATGGTGTAATAACTTATGGAATTTAGCTTCTGCTGAAAAAAATCAACACACACACACAGACATAAACAGCATGTTTCTAGGGGAATGAAGGACCCACCATGTTTCTATATCATCTGGTGGGATTTTATTTCCTATGCTTCCGAATTTGATCTGTGTTCACCATCCTTGTCAGCTTGGGGAATATGGATGTCGTGATTTATATTGGTGTGCCACCATTTCTTTTTCCTGTTATTTATTGCTTGTTTGGTGTACGATATAATTTTGCATTTTTGGATTGTTTATAATGTCAATAAATAAAAAGGAGAATAGAGCGGGTGTCCTGGGAAGCCCTGGGAGAGTAATTTGGGTGGGGGGCAGAAACCAAAGGAGACATCTAAGCAGCCCCTCCACCTGAGGCAGTTCCCTAAGCCTGCCTAGTGAAAGAGCCAGGCCTCAGCAGAAAAGCAGAAAAAACCAAAAGTAGCTGTTTCATAAGGCCAAAACATAACACAAAAATCCTGAATATAATTTGATTCCTTCACATCCTCCTGCCTTGATTTATACTTCTTTCATAATCCTAGGTAGAATAATGACAACCTAAAGGAAACCACAAATATCAATATTATTAAGTACTTTTTGCTGTTCAACTCAGGTATTGCAACAATCAGGTAGGATTTGGGGTCAAAGAATCATTTTTGCCATAAAATCATTATTCTCTGCTATCATTGAATTAAGTAGCTTTCATAAAGGATCTCTTCTGCTATTTATAGTTTTCTTTGTATTAGCTGCTCTATGTTGTTCAACCCAGGTCTCACCAAATGTAGCATTTTGGTGGAAAGAATAATCCAGCACTGGAAGCCAAGATGGAGAGCTGCCATGTATTTTCCTCATGTTCTCAGGTATGTAGGAACAAAGGATAGCCAAAAACCGCAAAAGACCAGCATGGTAAAGTTGATGGACCTGGCTCCCTTAAAAGCATGATCTTAGTGGCAGCTTCCTGCACCTATTTCCATTAACATGTTCTGAAGAGGAACATTCCATAAAATATTTATTTACATATTCATTATTTTTTGAAAGTAGCTTACAAAGATTCTCAGAGTAAGAACCTCAATCACGCCTGGTATCAGAAAAACAAGGAATGAGAGATCCAGATGGTACCAGCAGTATTTTGATGGCACTCATGCACTCATCTCTGGCCTTGTTTAGTGTCCTTGTTGAGGACCTAGCAATGGCATCTGAGGCGAGGCATTAGGGCTGAATAACTGGATCTCAGTTTATGATGGAAGAGTGGTATGCCCTGAAGAAAAAGTGTGTGCTGAACAGCTCGTGATGGATGTCATTCTTTCCTTGGTAGGCAGCAGGCAGGTCGGTATCAAAACTGTAACATTAGTGAACACTTAATAAAATAAGCATATACATTTTGGGATGAAAATTCCAGCCTACTAAACCATTTTAGATTTTGCTAGGGAAATATAATCAAATGTTAAATTTTTACTTTCTTTTTAGCTGCTCCTTCTTGTTCAGTTCAGGTCTCAAGATAATTATATAACATTTAGGGGAAAAGATACAGCTCAGTATCCCAGCACTGGAGGCCAAGATGGAGAAGATCTCCACAGCCACCAGGTTTTCCCCTTTGGTGCTTAGATAAGTTGGAACAAAAGACACCCAAACACTGCAAAACACCAACATGCTGAAAGTGATGAATTTGGCTTCGTTGAAAACGTCCGGCAGCTTCCGAGCAAAGAAAGCCACAATGAAGCTGACAAGAGCCAGCAGTCCCATGTAACCAAGAACATAGTAGAACATGTTGGCCGAGCCTTCATTGCATTCCACGATGATTTCTTCGGGCAGAGAGTGCATGTCCCGATCTGGGAAAGGAGGGTCGCTACATAGCCAGACTATACAAATACTTGCTTGGATAAAGGAGCAGCCAAGAACGATAGAGATGGAAAATCTTTTCCCCACCCATTTCCTCATTTTGGATCCTGGCTTGGTGGCCATGAAAGCCAGAACCACAGTGAGGGTTTTGGCCAAGACAGAAGAAATGGCTACTGAGAAGATGATCCCGAAAGCAGTTTGTCTCACAGTGCAGGTCCATGTCTGAGGCTGGCCAATGAAAAGCAAGGAGCAGAGGAAGCAGAGCAGGAGGGAGACGAGCAGCGTGTAGGTGAGATTCCGGTTGTTGGCTTTGACAATGGGAGTGTTCCGGTTTTTGATGATGATTCCAAGCACCAAGGCTGTGGTTGCAGACAGAGCCAGAGCCAAAAGAGCCAAGCCGATGCCAAAAGTTTCTCCATAAGACAGGAAGTTTTCTCTTTTGGGAAGGCATTGGCTTTTCTCTTTGTTAGGATACTGATTTTCTTGGCAGTGTAAGCAATCACCTATATCTTGAAGGGGGAATAAATATATCAGGCTTCCAGATACATAGTTTTGGGTCTTGCTGAGGTACAATTATTTATGGTAAAGGATCAGGAAACTTTGAATGCTGTTGTACTACGTTTCAATGCAATTTACAGTATACGAAATACAAAACATTATCTTTTCCAGAAAACCTTTAGACTATTAACCTGTTTTGTCTTTAAAGTAAGAAGAAGAGTTTGGATTTGATATCCTGCTTTATCACTACACTAAAGAGTCTCGAAGCAGCTAACAGTCTTCTTTCCCTCCTTTCCCTTCCTCCCCCACAACAAACACTCTGTGAGGTGAGTGGGGCTGAGAGACTTCAAAGAAGTGTGACTAGCCCAAGGTCACCCAGCAGCTACATGTGGAGGAGCAGGGAATCAAACCCGGTTCACCAGATTACGAGTCCACCACTCTTAACCACTACACCACGCTGGCTCTCTAAGTTATTTTTTGAGTACTTAGGTTTCTTTCCAGTGGTTAATTAAATCAGACTTAACATCCAGTAGCTAAAGTCTGATACACACTGTTTAGATGATAAGCTCCATAAACCTCAAAGGGTTTATCTGTATTTACACATGCATATGATTAAAGTTTTGGTGTGTCTCTCGCATTCTTTTTGCTGTGTTTCCAGCACTCAAGTGACCACTCTGGGCACAAGCTTGGGCTCCTCAGACAGGTAAACCCTTTCAAGGAATCTGGATGGAGAAATATTATTTATCAAAACTATGTTTTGCAGTAGAAGGGGACCTAAGAAAGGAAGTTTCCTTGAACAATATAGAAAGCATTTCCTAGAAAGCAAAGCAAAAGGTTGCCCAGAAAGACAGCTTAACATCAACAGAAGACTAATGCTGTTGGTATAATCTAGTCAACACACCTGTATGGTTATAAAAAGCACATTACTCTTGAACTGACAGTGCTAAATCTTTGGTGATTAAGTAAGCTGTGGTAGCAATCCCTGAAGTTTATGGGCATGGGCGTAAGCAGAATAGATGTTTATTAGGTAAAGGTAAAGGACCCCTGACCATTAGGTCAAGTCGTGACCGACTCTGGGGTTGCGGTGCTCATCTCACTTTATTGGCCGAGGGAGCCGGCGCACAGCTTCCAGGTCATGTGGCCAGCATGACTAAGCCACTTCTGGCGGACCAGAGCAGCGCACGGAAACGCTGATTACCTTCCCGCTGGAGCGATACCTATTTATCTACTTGCACTGGCATGCTTTTGAACTGCTAGGTTGGCAGGAGCAGGGACCGAGCAACGGGAGCTCACCCCGTGCAGGGATTCAAACCGCCAACCTTCTGATCAGCAAGTCCTAGGCTATGTGGTTTAACCCCCCGTGCCACCCGTGTCCCTAAGATGTTTATTAGCTGTTCATAAATCAGGGTGTTTGTCAGCTCCTTCTTGCACAGCAACCACAACAGAGCATTATGCTTTCTGAGATGTACATATCTCCCTTTTGACATAGCCAACTCCATCACAGGTATTCAGAACATGTTGTTTCCTACCTGTCTGGTTTGAAACCTTCCCTTCTGGACACGGAGCACAATCATAGCAACAAAACGGTTCCCCTTCTTTCCTTTGTCTGCTGTAACCTGGATGGCAGGGGTCATTACACAAGGCCAGGGGAACCACCTAACCAAGAAAAAGAAGGCATTGCATGTATTCTGCTGTGCTCTCAGTTGCTCTTTGACTTTTCATCAACAGGGGGCTCTACTGAAATAAGGCATAAGATGTTTGTTTCAGATGCAAGTTGGTGGTGCCAATCACCAAGATCTGTGCATATTAAAGCCAAGACACAAATGTCCTGAACTTCTGCTAGTGAGTGGATAAAGGAAAGAAGGTACGCAAGCCCATGGATCCCTTGATATATGTTTCCTCTTTTAGAATATTTTTGTCAAGATGAGAAACTGCAGGGTGTTGAACCCTGGGAACCAGAATCACTACAGTGACAAACTCATCTAACAGGATGTAAATGATTATAAAACAAATCCGACAAATATCTCCCAATGGACAACAGAAGTTGCAATTGGGTGCTACCTGGTTAAAACTTTGGTGCCATGTAATGATCTTCTCATTAATGCAGAAATCTTTGCCCAGTGGAGCTTGGGGATCCATTTCCCCAACTTTCACTCTTAAGAAGGACTTATTGTGGAAAGTCACCCAGTTGATGATATCAAATCCACCTTCTAGCTCATGGTTCTCATTAAAAAACGCAGTGTCCCCAGCGCTGTTGTTAAAGAAGATATTCTTCAGGAAAGGTTGAAGCTGCAGAGGAACAGGAGATTAGGAGGAAACAGAGAACACACAACAAAGATTCTGTTTTCTCATGCTGGGATAAACTCACAGTATTTCTTGAAACTTCTCTGGCTAGTGAAGGGAAATTCCTTAGCCATGTGGTTTTTACTTGTTTCTCAAGGAGAACACCAGTAATGGCAAGTTGTTGCCACTATAACCCCATTTTCCTTCCTTCCTGGGACTTTGGAAAGGGAACAGCAAAGACACCTCCACAAAGCCACTGTCTTGATGAATCTACCAAAGAAGACAGTACTACCACCAGTTTCACAAATTACTTTAAAAAAGAAGTTTATGAAGTTTAAACTGACACTCTCACATCCCCACAGACAGACATACACTTCCATTTATCTCATAACTTCATGTATGAGAGACCGAGAAAGTGCTGCCACAGGCTGAAGGAGATCATAGAACACAAAAAGACTGTAAACAGGATGCATATATTTGGGAGAAGAAAAGGCCAAGGAGTAAACCCTACACAAATCCAGGGTAGAGTCAATAAGATGGTTGGGTGGCACCTTGAATGTCTCCTTCCAGAATTTTGTGCAGCCAAGTTGGTGCCATATTGCTCTGCTTTCCTTTGGAAATCAGTATCAGTGAGGTCAAGGGTGGGTCTTGTTGATGGAGCAGCCCAGGACCTCCAGACACACTGCCCAGGCTTGCACCCTGTGGAGGTCACCGCGATGCTGCTAATGCCACAGTTTGACTTAACCCTGGAGGCACACTAATAATAATAATAATAATAATTTTTTATTTATACCCCGCCCTCCCCAGCCAAGGCCGGGCTCAGGGCGGCTAACAAGCAATAATAAAAACAAGCTGAATGATTACAACTTAAAACAAAATTAAAATACAACATTAAAATATTGAAACATTAAAATATTAAAATGCCTCATTAAAATGCCTCATCGCAGGAGGAGAAGGAAAAGAAAAAAGAAAGAGAGGGAGGGAGGGAGGGAGGGAATCAAATTGGCTCCAAGCCAAAGGCCAGGCAGAACAACTCTATCTTACAGGCCCTGCAGAAAGAAATCAGATCCTGCAGGGCCCTGGTCTCATGAGGCAGAGCGTTCCACCAGGTCGGAGCCAGTGTTGAAAAGGCCCTGGCTCTGGTTGAGGCTAATCTGACTTCCTTAGGGCCTGGGACCACTAGGGTGTTGCTATTTATGGACCTTGAGGCTCTCCGTGGGGCATACCAGGAGAGGCGCTCCCGTAGGTATGAAGGTCCTAGGCCATGAAGGGCTTTAAAGGTCAAAAGCAGCACCTTAAATCTGACCCTGTACTCCACCGGGAGCCAGTGCAGCTTGAAAAGCACTGGGTGAATATGCTCCCGTGGCAGAGACCCCGTGAGGAGCCTCGCTGCAGCATTCTGCACCCGCTGGAGTTTCTGGGACAGCTTCAAGGGCAGCCCCGCGTAGAGCGAATTACAGTAGTCAAGCCTGGAGGTGACCGTCACATGGATCACTCCAATGTTTCTCAACACAGATGGATTTCAACAATTGCCAGAGGAACCTTTATGCTAGTTGACAATTTAAAAGCACTAGCAGAAGACAGAGAATTAGTCTGGCATTTCCTGGCTGCTGCCTATAATGGGGGGGCGGGGCTCCAGTCATGGAATGATAGCCTATTCAGTTGAGAATTGATCTGTTTTTCATGCTAGACCTTACCTGAAAATGTTGTGGCGCATGAGATCCCACATAGTTTCCAAGCATCCCCTGTCCATTTTTTGTTCTGGATACACACATGGCATGCAAAGCATGTGCCACAGCATAGACAGCATTGTAGACGCTGTAGCTTTGGCTGGTCATTTGCATTTCAAAAAAAATCCCAGGAAGACTCTCCAGTTTCTCTTCACCTGTGCAGGTTTGGTCCAAATCCACATCTAGAAACTTACAGCCAAAGGCCTGTTCCCAGAAGAGCCTGAGAAAGTCATCAGCATCAGAGTGAGGATTGAGGTTCAGGAGAAAATTGTGGAACCCCTCAGCCTCATTGGAATGAATGGCAAAGGATAAGGCACCATGGAAGCTTTGAATATCCAGATCTCTGTGAAATGTTTCCGTAGAGAAATCCCAATCAGCGGTGAAAACCCACACCTTGTTTATAGGCCTCAAATTGAGCATCCCACCTACCATTAGCAACCACTGCAGACATGTCCTGGTGTTAGTGTCTGCAGTTACAACAAATACAACCACATTTGTTTCGCTTAGGGACCTGGCCTTATTCTGAAAGTCATTAAACATCTGAGAAGGATCAAGAAAGTCATTGGGGTTTGGCATTCTTTCAGCGACAGCTATACACATGTCATTTAGGGACAGCTGGTGTGTCAACTTTTTCACAAATGTTTCACCTTGATCATCATCTGTGACAAGGATTCCAACCCACTTCCACTGGAAAAACAGAAGAAGCTGGACAATCCCAGTGTATTGATGTCCTTCACTGGGGGCCATTTGGTATAAGGAAGAAATGTGGTCTTTGTCACTCACCACTGGATTAAATGAAGAATAGGTGACCTAGAGAAGAGAAGAGGGTTCTTTTAAATCACCAGGTATCTTTGAATAATCAAACATATTATTAAGTACATCAGGCTGCAGCAACAGGAGAGACAGAGACCTGGGCTATTCCCGTAGTTCATTTGACAGGTCAGAACCACCTTTGCAACTGGGGTATGGTAAGGACTCCAAGATCTCCTGCAATGATTTTGCCCTGAGATTATATATTAAGTCTGAATCATATGCAATAGCTGTGGAATCTTAATTCCGTCCACACTCTTCTTACCTGGAGAATCTTATAAAGGCCCAAGATGGAGGCCATGTGGAAAGAAGTCTCAGGGCCAAGGCCCCCAATGACAGCAATCAGGTTCTTCTCAACACCACACTTGTAGTTGGGGACAGTCCTCTTCTGGCGAAACAGAAGATTCAAAGTATTCTGATAAGTCATCCTTGCATTGAGGTAGCTGTCATAGATCTGGAACCCCAAAGTGATATTGGGTAAAATCTTGGGGTTCTGATTGACCTCCTTCACAGCAAAGACTAAGGAAAGGACATGCTGGTAGTATTTGGGTACTGTGCTGAAACAAGAGAAAGATGATGAACGTGATGGACTCACCTGCTGTTGCTGGAGTATCTGGTGCAGCATAATCCACACACAAGACAGGTATACTTAGTCTAGGAGGAGAAAAGTACCCTAAAGGTAGTCAAAAACAAAGAGAACTGAAATTGTTGCAGCAAGACTATGTCAAGGTCGCTATAGGAAACAAATCACAAGTTCCACCAAAAACAGAATGGGAAGCAAAAATGCATAAGGACATAGCTTTATATATTCCACAAGTTATTTAAGAATGAAGGAGGTCAAGTTTTATTAAACTCAATAATATTTCTAACACACACACTTTCCTAAGAAGCCATGCCCCTAAACGTTTCAATTACCACTTTTAAGAATATGCTTCTATTTGAAACTGTGATGAGCATCAGGTAAGAATTCAAAAGTAGAACACAGGATAAATCAAATACATTATTATCATGGAAAGGTAAAAAGCACTGAAGATCTTGGAATGTCTTGAATCTGGCATGGAGAAAGCAGGTGGGGGAATATCCTCTATCTCAACAGACAATAATTTGGGGACATTTTATGAATCTGAATTTTTGAAGATGTTGGAAATTCAGAAGAAGATGTTTCTTCACACAGCACATACATAAACTATGGAGGTGGTGATGGTAATGGACCCGGATGGCTTCAAAAGTGGATTAGAGATATTTATGGCAGAGAAGGTTGTCAGTGAATGCTAAGCACAATGGCATTTCCATTCTCACAAGAAAAATAATAATACGAATTTCAAGGATGTCTGTGTTTCAGAAGGTTTGGATTACATAGGGTTGCCTTTAAAAGGTAATTGAATCCATTTTCTTCCCCCCTTTCTTCTTGCAGCCAGTCCAGGGAGTGGTTCCGCTTGTCATTTACTCTGACTCTATCTACTCCCACCCCCCCACACTCCCTTCAGCCCCACAAGTCCCATTGGGAACCTTCCAGCACTGTTCAGACGGCTTTCTGAACATCCCTGTTGCCCTTGTTACCTGATTGTGATGATTATTATAACTTAGGGCTCCCCCCTCACTTCAGAGATATATAAAAAAAATCATGTTCTTACACATATTCCTCAACAAGCATTTCCCGTGGGTTCTCCTTGAAGCTTAGTGGCATGAAGGATGGTGCTTGCAGCTGTGAAGTGATACAACCGATGATGAAGTGCCCTGGCTGATAATACTGGTGTTGGATGTGAATGGGGTCAGTCACACAATACAAGGCAGCAGGTACCCAAAACAGAGGGAACACTATGAGTAGCAGCAACAAGAACAACACTAACATTTTGTGATGAAAACCTTCTTCTCTTAACTCTAAATCACCATGTTCTATCTAGGCTCATTACCACCATCCACTGTCAGACTATTTTAGCACCTATTGCTGCCCCAGCTCTGATCTCTAGGTAGAACAGTTCTCATTGGCACTGGGGTTGCATTTTATAAGGATTCTGAATTTTCTTTATGGTCTATGGACTTCAAAATGCCATGTGGATATTGCCAAAGGAAGAGTGAATCACAGTGAATTGAGATAATTGTGTGTTTCACAGTCCCTGGAGCATTGCACTCTTTGTGACACCACCTGCAGTGAACAAAACATGTTTTCTCCCTCTTGACAAGAACCTTCTCTGTTCCATTGTGGATCAGGCAAAAACTTTGGGCTCAGGAAGGTCTGGATGGATGTAGAAATAGCAATGGGTTAACTGGCCCATGGAGTGGAAACTTACACAAATTGCAGGATTCCCCCAAAATAGACCAGAGGCAATTAATATTTCATCCAGCAGAGCTTTACTGCTACTGAAGGCAAATGAGCTTAGTGGTCACAAATACAATACAGTCAGGATTGGGGCAGTCCATAAGAATTCCAGTTGCAGAAGACTTAATTTAAATTTACAATAAATTAAAATAAGACTAAACCTCAACCCTATATACAGAACACTGCACCTGAAGAGATAGAAAGAGAAGGTGAAACCCAGGCTCCTTCTGATCTCTTATTATAGTCAGCATGACCGTGACAGAAGAAATAACAGAACAAGTCTAAGCCAGCTGTACTTAGTTTCTCTGAAGGAATAACCCAAACATCCCAAATCTTCTGCTTGCTTCTTTCACACAGAGAAGCTCCCAGAAACCTCTTGAATTAATTAGAATAGGAAATATCTCTACACATCAGATCAATACTTTCCGTACCAAGAAATGCAATCTGACAGTCAGGTCCAGATATATATATATATATATATATATATATATATATATATATATATATTCAAAATTTTTATTGATTTTTACAATATTAACGACAAACAAAAACACAAAACAACAAAATAACAAACATAAATCATAACCTTATTAAAAATAACAGTTATTAACTTTGTAAAGCGACTTCCTCATTTCCCCTTAGTTGAATTTCATTGCAAATCCTTATAACGGTTTTCCAAAACCCAATTTTTATACACTTTAAATTGAACATTAACATCTTTAAATCTTCTCCTTATAGTATTAAACACATTATTTTATCAGTTAACATAAATACAATCCTAAGCCCATTAAATATCTGGAAGCTATTTCCGATTAGTTTAGCTTAACACATTTAACTAAATAATCATTAAATTTATTCCATTCCTCGTGGTATTCCTCCTCCTTCTGGTCTCGGACTCTTCCGGTTAGGTTGGCTAGCTCCAAAAAGTCCATCATCTTCATCTGCCATTCTTCTACTGTTGGTATTTCTTGGATTTTCCACTTTTTAGCTAACAAAATACGAGCCACAGTTGTGGCATACAAAAATAGTTTAACATCTTTCTTGGGCATTTCCAAACCTGTTATTCCAAGAAGAAAGGCCTCTGGTTTCTTTATAAATGTATATTTCAACATTTTTTTCAATTCATTATAAATCTTTCCCCAGAAGTCTTTCACCTTGGGGCAGATCCACCACATATGAAAGAATGTTCCTTCCTTCTCTTTACATTTCCAACATATATTATCACAATTGTGATACATCTTTGCTAATTTTACAGGAGTCAAATACCATCTATACATCATCTTCATAATATTTTCCTTTAACAAAGTACATGCAGTGAACTTGACCCCTTTCTTCCACAATCTTTCCCAGTCTTCAAACATTATATTATGTCCTAAATCTCTTGCCCAATCTATCATCACAGATTTAACTTGTTCATCTTTAGTATGCCACTCCAGCAAAAGCTTGTACATTTTAGATAATTTTTACCTTCAGTATCCAACAACTCCGTCTCCAACTTAGATTTTTCCAAGGCAAAACCATTTCTCTTATCCAATTTATACAATTCATTAATCTGGTGGTAATGTAGCCAATTTAGCTTATCTTTAATTTGCTCAAATGGTTTTAATTTATAACCTTCCTCCTCCTCTATTAATAAATCATAATATCTCAACCATTTGGTATCCATATTTAATTTTTTCTGGGCCTTTGCCTCCATTGGTGAAAGCCGTCCGGGCGTCTTTCTTTCTAAAAGGTCTTTGTATTTTATCCAAACATTATACAATGATTTCCTAATTATATGCTTTTTAAATGCTTTATGGGCTTTTACCTTATCATACCACAAATATGCATGCCAACCAAACACATTATCGAATCCCTCCAAGTCTAATAAGTCTGTATCTTCTAATTTTATCCAGTCTTTAATCCAACAAAGTGCAGCAACTTCAAAATAAATTTTTAAACCTGGCACAGAGAATCCCCCTCTTTCTTTGGAATCCGTTAGTAATTTATATTTAATTCTGGGTTTTCTCCCCTGACAGTCAGGTCCAGATAAAATAGTGTCTTGAATAGCAAGGGAGTAAGAGCTCTCTCCCAAATACCTAGGACAGCCAGCCCCAGTTAGGGAGCACAATACTGTATTAGGGCACAATGCTGAGCATCCTCTTTCCTGCTCCCAAACTCGACTCCCAAGAGCCATCCAGTCTAACCACCTGTGGTTAATACTAATACTAATACTGTAAAGTCTCATTCATATCGTTGTAATGCTGGTCTTGATAATTTTAGTGCACATAACGCTGCCATGTACAGAAACCAAACATTTCTTTTTCAGATATAATAATAATAATAATAATAATAATAATAATAATAATAATAATAATAATTTATTATTTATACCCCGCCCATCTGGCTGGGCCTCCCCAGCCACTCTGGGCGGCTTCCAAAAAAATATTAAAATACCATAATGCATCAAACATTAGAAGCTTCCCTAAACAGGGCTGCCTTCAGATGTCTTCTAAAAGTCTGGTAGTTGTTTTTCTCTTTGACATCTGGTAGGAGGGCATTCCACAGGGCGGGTGCCACCATCGAGAAGGCCCTCTGCCTGGTTCCCTGTAGCTTTGCTTCTCGCAATGAGGGAACCACCAGAAGGCCCTCGGCGCTGGACCTCAGTGTCCAGGCAGAACGATGGGGGTGGAGACGCTCCTTCAGGTATACTGGACCGAGGCTGTTTAGGGCTTTAAAGGTCAGCACCAACACTTTGAATTGTGCTGGGAAACGTACTGGGAGCCAATGTAGGTCTTTCAAGACCGGTGTTATATGGTCTCGGCGGCCGCCCCCAGTCACCAGTCTAGCTGCCGCATTCTGGATTAGTTGTAGTTTCTGAGTCACCTTCAAAGGTAGCCCCACGTAGAGTGCATTGCAGTAGTCCAAGCGGGAGATAACCAGAGCATGCAACACTCTGGCGAGACAGTCCGCAGGCAGATAGGGTCTCAGCCTACGTACCAGATGGAGCTGGTAAACAGCTGCCCTGGACACAGATTTGACCTGTGCCTCCATGGACAGCTGTGAGTCCAAAATGACTCCCAGGCTGCGCACTTGGTCCTTCAGGGGCACAGTTACCCCATTCAGGACGAGGGAATCCTCCACACCTGCCCGCCTCCTGTCCCCCAAAAACAGTACGACAGTTTGGACGACAAAAACAGTATGGACGACTGCTTTCTATGTCCACAAGATCATTACCCAGACCTAGAACAGGATTTGTGCATTCCAAAATGCATCAGTTTCTTGTCTTATACAGAGCCTTTGGGGATCAGTCTGGCCACTTTGGCTCTTTCGTTTTCCTTCATCACAGCTTTGGTGCTTTGCACCTTCATTAAGCACCAGGACACTCTCATCGTCAAAGCCAACAATTAATGCTCTCATTGCGTGATTCAGCAGGATGGTGGATCTATCGATATGCTCGGTAGATGCACATCTTGATTATTCTCCAGACTGCAAATCTAGTGAATTAACTACATGTTACTGGTGCCTGCTACTATGGGTTGTATCCAACATTAGTCATACTCAGAGTAGACCCATTGAATTCATGTACCTAAATTAGTTATTGCATTAATGTAAATGGGTCTGCTCTAAGCATTACTAACTTTGGATGCAACCCAATGTGTTTCTTACTAGGATATTTAACTCTTAGCTAACCATACTGTTTACTCAATGGCCACTGAAGTTTTCACCTGGATTTCCAAAAGTATTTCTTTCTTTAAAACCTTCTAAATATGAGACCTTTTATGTAGACTTTGCAAAGAAGTCATTTGTGGTTGATTAGTCTTATCCCAGGCTCACTTGTTTTCTGGTGGGCTTTTCAGTTGCTCTTGGTCATTACAAGCTGATGCCTCTCTTGCTGTCCACGTGATGAAGACCACAGAAGACCTGCCGAGATCAGATAAACATGTTGTCCTCATTGTCTCATAGAATCTGTGATTCTAAATAGGCAATTATTGTTCTTCCTAACTATCAAATTAAACATGATGACTTCTACTTTCCCACAAAGTCCCAAGAGAGCTTCAGCACTAATCGCCAGCCAAACCATGCACAGAAGAAGGAAGTATGCTGTCAATAAACCTTGTATCATTCCATGCTGTGGCTAGAGACAGTCAGGGCTCTTGACACTTTGATCATTGATACTTTATCTTCTGCAGTTTGAGCTGTGCCTCTACCTACTGTGTGTCCATTCAAGCCATGCTTGAAGATAATGAGTATGAATGGGTGTGGAGAAGAATTTTTTTCTTGCAAGTTAGTGGCATTTCTAGTATTAGTACTAGTGTTTTTGCCTCAGGTAGTGTGCAAGATTCCAGATGTCAAATGTGGCACCAGTGACCCTCTTCCTATTCTTCATAAGTTCCACCATCCAGGAGATCTCACCATTGCTGGCATCGTGTCTATGATGTACATATTTTCCACTCCAATAATGTTCATAGAATGTCCCTCCATGGACCTCTTTGATGGAACTTTGTAAGATTTTTAAACTTTCCATTATACGGATCACCAACGGGGTATGCATGCACCCCCAGAGATCTTCCCTGGTGCCCACAGTGTTCCCCCCTTGCTTCACTGAAATTTTTCTTGAAAGACGCCTTGTATTATAACTGATAGAATAGGTTGCCCTGTGTGTTTGGTATGTGTTTGAAGTTTGCAAATGGGACTATGGCTCTCCAAAGCTTGGGCTGCCTGATATATTAAATAGCCTGTCCTATGAATCCGATGGTGCTTTGTGGGCTTTCCATGAGTATCTTGTTGGCCACTATGTGAGAGAGCACTGGAAAAGATGGATCTTAGGTTACAGCCCCTAAAAACTGGGATTACCATCAAAGGAGTGATCCAACTAATGGTGTTGCAGGGACCTCCAGTGGTGATCTTAACTTCCACTTGCCTCTGATTGTCTTGGACACAAAATATTGAAATAATTTGCATTCAACACACCAATTCACAGAAAAATTATATATAGATGTAGAAATAGAACTTCTAAATGGTTTACAAGGATATAAGATAGAACAAAGTTCACTATTGTAGCCATCAAAACTAGGCCACTGTTCTTAAATGGAAGGTGAGGTATGGATAAAAATGGTTCATTTTTAATTATTTCTGATAGTTCAGGGATTCTGCTCACTCTCATTTTGTAAGGTGCAATTGGTGTGCATGTATACGTTTTTAGAAATGAGACATTGTCAAATTCTGGATGTGCCAGTGCCATTCTGAAAACCAAAGCTAAGAAATTCAAATCTCCCAAATATGTGAAAAAACTTCCTATGAGAAATTTGCACCCTAGTACTTACCAACTTCTCTCAAAATAGTATTGGGTGATGGAGCCCATGTGACAAAAGGCCAACTGTGCATGACAACATTTCTTCATTCTTGGGATGGAAACAATTTGTAAATCCTCCAATTCTGAAGGAAACGCACTGTGACACAACATAAAACTCTCATTTCAGGTTCATGATACAAATCTACCAGCATGTTCTGGCACTGATATTTGCTGTAAAGGAGATCAATGAAAATCCCAAGATTTTGCCTAATCTCACCCTCGGCTTCCATATCTACAATAGTTATTTCAATCCAAGATGGACCTACCAGGCCGCACTGGAGCTCTTCTCCACCCAGGGCAGATTCATCCCTAACTACAAATGTGATAATGTCAACAATCCAGTAGCTGTCATAGGGGGGCCGACCTCTGTAGTGTGCCTCCACATGGTGGACACCCTGTGCATCTACAAGATTCCACAGGTAATACATGTATGTGGAGCTGAAGAATTTATGAGAGCATCAGCCACATCCCTTGGTTTCAGATACTGATATGTACATTGAAGATAGGAATTGATTCCATATCTTCCATACCATATTTAATAGTGGAGGATTTGACAGGTTGTCCCTTTAAATGTATTAAGGCGTGAGCCTTTACTGAGAGAATACAGTGGTTGGGGCATTTGGGGGGTTGTTGGGGGGTGTGTGTGTGTGTGTGTTATAGTGCTTTGCGGAGACATGTTGATGCACTTGTGGCCATGCTTATGGTTGCGCTAGTGTACCAGTATCTGGTCTTATCTGCAAGATATGCCCTTAGATCCCAATGTACTTTCTGTCTACCTCGCTATAAGACCTGCTATAGGATTAGCCAATGTGGTGTCTTCCACTTATGAAAAACATGTAGGTTATGGGTGATAGGCAATTAAGTCAGACAAAGGATCACCTCTGTGTATGACTTATGCTATATGTCAGAAACATTTAACATACCATCGGCAACTAATCAAAGGCAGCTCCAAAAAAGATACCTTTAACATGATCTGGTCTCCCTTTTTCTCTTTTATTGAAGAAGAACAGTGTATTTTAAAGCCACCATCATCACTGAGGTTTCTGTGGAGGGGATATATTCCTTGGAATTGAATGGTATTGTAACTGTATTGTAACTTTTGAATAATTCTTTTGTTTTTTTAAAAAAGAAAGAAACATTTACGGTAAGTTAACTAAGATCAGATATTTTTTAAATTCAGAAGGCCGTGTTTCCTTAAAATGAACACATTCATTAGATCAGGGTCAGCCAAAATGTTTACCCTCCAAAAATTGTGGACTACAATTCTCATAGTCTCTGACCATTGGCCATGTTGACTGGGACTTATGTGAACTGGAGTCCAAAACACCTCCTGAGCAGCATGGCATCTACTCCTGAATTACACTGACATCATGTGAGATGTCTGTGAAACTGACTGACTACTCCACTGTGCTGTTCCATGAGGGCATCTATTCTGTCCTCCATTCTGGAGAAGCTGCCATATATGTTTCCTCTGGTGCAATTGTGTTCTCTATATCATTTTCCTAACCTTAATTTCCCCCCATATTATTTAGTTCATCTATGGCGTTGCTCCAGTGATAAATAAGAAAAGTCAGACTGTCCTCTACCACCAGATGTTTCCGGATGTGGATCATCAGTATAAAGGGATTCTTCAGTTACTGCTTCATTTCAGGTGGACTTGGATTGGGGTGGTATCTGCACATGATGACAACGGAGAAAAATTCATACATACAGTGGTTCCCATGTTTGCTCAGAGAGACATCTGCTTTGATTTCATGATATCAATGCCTCAATTTACTCACTCCAGTGACTTTGATAAGAAAATTGATGAGTTGATTAAAACATGCAATGTTATCCGGAATAGCACTGTTAATGCAATGATTGTTCATGGTGAAATTGATACCATGTTAAGTCTGAGAATGCTGCCCGTCTACACTGACTGGGGGAGATCAACAAATGACAAAGGTAAAATCTGGATTATGACATCCCAGATGGGTTTCACATCAGTTTCCTTTCAAAGAAATTGGGACATAGATTTCCTTCATGGCGCTATCTCCGTTGCAGTTCACTCAAAGGAGGTAATAGGATTCCAGAAATTTCTTCAGATGATAAAACCTTCTTTAGGAAACCAATATGACTTTATCAGAGAGTTTTGGGGAGACGCATTTGAATGTTCTTTCCTCAATCCCATGATAGACGTAGAAAATGGAAAAATCTGCACTGGAAGGGAGAAACTGGAGACTCTTCCTGCCTCTGTTTTTGAAATGAGCATGACAGGCCACAGCTACAGTGTTTACACTGCTGTCTTTGCTGCGGCACATGCATTGCATGCCATGCATTCATCAAGGTTCAAGCACAGAGCAATGGTGGATGAAGGAAGAATGAAGATTCTGAGTCAACAGCTGTGGAAGGTAATGTTCTGAGCACACTAAGAATGTAGGAACGTAAGAGCATAGAATCATAGAATTATAGAGTTGGTAGAGACCTGAAGAGTCATCTAGTCTAACACCCAGGAATCTCAGCTAAAGCATCCATGACAGATGGCCATCCAACCTCTGCTTAAAAATCTCCAAGGAAGGAGAGTCCACAACTTCCCAAGGGAGACCATTCCACAACCGAACAGCCCTTGCTGTCAGAAAGTTCTTCCTGATGTTTAGTCGGAATCTCCTTTCATGTAACTTGTATTCATTGGTTCAGGTCCTACCCTCCAGAAAAGGAGAAAACAACCTTGCTCCATTTTCCATTAGACAGCCCTTAAGATACTTGAAGATGGCCATCAATCTCCTCTTTTTCAGGCTAAACATCCCCAACTCCCTCCATCTGGGGCAACTCCCTCAATCTGGCAGGAGAAAACAAGCTTGCTGCATCTTCCATGTGACAGTCCTTCAATTATTTGAAGATGACTATCATATCTGCTCCCAGTCTCTTTTCCAGGCTAGACATGTCTAGCTCCTTCAACCGTTCCTCATAAGGGTTGGTTTAGAGACCCTTGATCGCTCTGCTCCTGTCTCTTCCATCTGTTGATGGGCGAAGGGCAGGAATCATTCTATGCATGTCTAGTTGACAAATCTTCTGTTTCTAAATCTTAATGTAAATTTGAATTTGGGTGGATCCAGCTTTAGTCATTCTTAGGGCAAACTTTTCGTTAGATAGATTCATTGAAACCCCCATGATTTCCTCATGAATTGCTATTTCCTTCCTTCCCAATTTAGCTCAACCACTTTGTAAGAAGCATCTCATTTAATACTAGTGCTGGAGGGAAAGTATCTTTCAATGAAAATGGTGAGGTAGAGGCTGGATTTGATATTATGAATTGGCTCACGTTCCCAAACCAGTCTTTCTGCAGAGTCAAAGTTGGAAGCATAGACCCCATGGCTCCTCAAGAAGAAGTGCTCACTATTTCTGAGGAAGCCATTGTGTGGCCCAACAGGTTTAACCAGGTAAGGTCCATTCGTGTATTGGGGGCTATCCATTAGTCCCATCTTCAATTTTTCACCATTCAGATACTGGCATAGCTCTGCTCATCTATAGCTTTAGTGTACACATGCGGACATGGGTGCAGAGGTTTCTTTGCTGTGTCAGTTGGGTGATTTCACCCATCCAAAACCTTCTTTTCATCAAATAAAATATTCTCCTTGGAAAACTTTAACATTTAAAGAATTTGTAGACATTTGTCCTGAAAGGTTGTAATCAAGGATTAAATTGAACATACTTCTAAACATCACCCAGAAATGTAGAAGTATAAACACAAAAAAATGAATAAAAATAGGCTTAAAAGAATAAGCAAACTATAACCAAGCAAAAACAACCAATTTCATCGGCGGGACAGGAAATTATAGTAACCTGCATTTCAATGTGTTCCAAAATATGAGATGGTGCATAGAGTTCCCATTTTTTATCATATGGACAAGTGTTACCAGTAGCAGAAAAGGTTCTATGAAGCCTCTGCATTCTAAATTCCAGATGTATTGCTATTTTGGAAACCTAACATAAACTCAACGCATTTCCACATGGATACCAGTATAACGAGATGAGATATAAATGTTGGAGTTCAATAATGCTTACACATTTATTAAAGAGTCAAAGGTGTTTGCATTGAAGATCTGATTTTATTAAACTGCCTCAACCTCAGCTCCAAAGTGAGTGTTAACCACCTGGCATGAGGCAATAGACACACGACCCCCATCATACCCCATAGGAATAATCCAACCCACACTCTGAGCCCTACAAGAGTTGTTCCAGTTATTGCTGGTTCCTCATGACCCTCACATTAAAATATGTGCTTAGAGAAGACTGGCCAAATCTCCAACCCCAAAGATGGTTCGCCTTTCATGGGTTAGGGGGTAACACTGCAGAATTTCACCATCTAGTAAACATCCTCCTCTTTCATCTGTGGACAGGCACAGCCTCTTTCTCTTTGTAATGACAATTGCCCCTTGGGTTATCGTAAGGCAAAGAAGGAAGGGATGCCATTTTGCTGCTATGATTGCCTTCCATGTCCAGAAGGGAAGATTTCCAACCAAACAGGTAAGGAAGTCATGTACAGAGTCTATGGACACTAATGGGGTCACTAACCATCAATTGGAAAGGTTATGTAGAATTTAAGGATGGTTAGAATCAAAGAGTTAGAAGGGCCATCCAGTCTAACCACTTGTGGTCAATAATAATAATAATAATAATAATAATAATAATAATAATAATGTTTGTTTCTTTGTTTCTACCCCAGCCACTTTGGGTGGCTCCTAATAGAATATAACATCACGATAAAACATCAAACATTAAAAACTTCCCTAACAAGGTTGCCTTCAGGTGTCTTCTTAAAGTCAGATAGTCATTTATTTCCTTGACAACTGAGGGGAGGGCGTTCCACAGGGCAGGCGCCACTATCAAGAAGGCCCTCTGCCTGGTTAATGATATGGGAGCAGCATCTTACATAAATATTATTAGGAATCACTTGTCATTATGTAGATAAAGATAGGAATCACAGTACCACATGTGTCAATCATTATGTGGGGAGGGGGTGGGGACATGATCCACACACAAAAGGAAGCTAGAAAGGTCTGCTTTGTGAATGCTACGTTTTTCAGAACTTCAAAATCCCTTTAAAAATACCTGCACAGGCAAACTCCCAGAAAAGACCGATAAGGACAGAATATGCTAAGTGCTGTTGGAATACAAACTGACATGTTGGGAGGAGTGGAATGAAAACAGGATAAGAGAGGGAGTGGAAGGGTATCCTGTACTTTCAGGAGGTGTGTTCTTTTCCCCTAAGAAAGAGAGAGATTATAACAGAAATGAAAAGGAAGAGAATGACGGCTGAAAGAATATAAGCTAAAACAGAAAGAAAAATAGAAATATTCTGCATACTTCTAACTGATAATATCTTTGAAGAGAAGCCACCCTGGGTCATAGGACTCAGCTTCTAAAATGGAGGTGGGCATAAAGACCCAGGTGGCCCATGGAACATCCCATAGTTTGGCATCTTACAAATTGCTTGAGGAGACCACTTAGTTCTTTGCCAGATTTGAACCTGCAAAGTCTCATTCATATTATTGTAATGCTGTCTTGATAATTTTAGTGCAATGCACATAACGCTGTCATGTACAGAAACCAAACTTTTCTTTTTCAGATATGGATGACTGCTTTCCATGTCCACAAGATCATTATGCAAACCTAGAACAGGATTCCTGCATTCCAAAATTCATCAGTTTCTTGTCTTATACAGAAGTTTTGGGGATCAGTCTGGCCACTTTGGCTCTTTCATTTTCCTTCATCACAGCTTTGGTGCTTTGCATCTTCATTAAGCACCGGGACACTCCCATAGTCAAAGCCAACAACCGGAGCCTCACATTCTCCCTCCTCATTTCCATCTCCCTCTCCTTCCTTTGCTCACTGCTCTTCATCGGCCAGCCTGACAAGGTGACCTGTCTCCTTCGACAAACTGCTTTTGGCATCATCTTTTCAGTGGCAGTTTCTTGCGTGCTGGCCAAGACAACCATCGTGGTTCTTGCTTTCACGGTCACCAAACCCACAAGGAAATGGGTGGGGAAAAGACAGACTCTCTCCATTGTTTCTTCCTGCTCTTTTATTCAAGCCACTCTTTGTGGTGTGTGGCTGACAACTTCTCCCCCATTCCCAGACTTAGACATGCACTCAATGACTAAAGAAATCCTTCTGGAATGTAATGATGGCTCAGTCACCATGTTCTACTGTGTCTTAGGCTACATGGGTGTACTAGCTATTGTCAGCTTCACTGTAGCTTTCTTAGCCAGGAAGTTGCCTGACAGTTTTAATGAAGCCAAATTCATCACCTTCAGCATGCTGATCTTTTGTAGTGTCTGGCTGTCCTTTGTTCCCACCTATCTGAGCACAAAAGGGAAATACATGGTGGCTGTGGAGATCTTCTCCATCTTAGCTTCCAGTGCAGGCTTACTGGGGTGTATATTCTTCCCAAAATGCTACATTATTGTGGTGAGGCCTGAACTGAACAGCAAGCAGCAGCTGAGAAGAAGAAAGCATTGACACATCTAATATTCTGTGGCCCTCATCCCTTGGTCAGGAGGAAACAGTGGGACTTCACATAGCTGCAAGAAACATGTTTGAGTGCATTTATTTGGGAGTCATCACATCACATTTTAACTTTAAAGGATGTCTGCATTGCTGTTGCATGAGTTGTGGCCACATTGAAAATGTGTTGTGCTAAATAGATGAGTATTTAACAAGGAGACCTGTGTGGCAAGAGAATAAAATTGAGCAAACTGCAGTGCTGAAAGATCTTCTGTCATTTTAATACAGTAATTATTTTCTCCCCCATATGTTTGCATTTGTTAAACTCCGCAATCAGGAATAAATGTATATACACACTGAAGTGTTTTCTCTCTCTCTGCTTCTATGATACAAACTGATTGGGTCTGTGATATTCTTTCTAGGGAGAGTGGGGAATTTGATTTGGTTTACGCTGAAAGCCCAGTGCACCTAATTTGCACTCTCCTGAAGTCTCAGGTAGTGTCAGAGGCTAGAAGTGCCTTTCACCAGCTGTAATTGGTTCAATAACTTATAATGGCAATGGCACCCACCTGAGAGGTGCTGGAACTGAGTTCCAGCTGTAAAAAAACAACAACCCTGGTTGTGAGAATAAAACATGGGGAAGGTACACAGAACACATATGCTACCAGGAATTCCTGGGGAAAAGGTGGGCTATCAAAGCAACAAGTATATAAATCGGTCAGGTGCTTGGATGACTTTTTCCATATTCTAGTTAACTGCATGACTGTGGACCTGGATAGCTCAGTTGGTTAGAGTGTGGCACTGATAATGCCAAGGTTGCAGGAATGACCCCCATATGGGACAGCTGCATATTCCTGCCTTGCAGTGGGTTGGACTAGATGATCCTCAGGGTCTCTTCCAACAGTTCTATGAGTCTATGGTTCACATTTTGATTTTGAAGTATTGTAGGTATAAAAAAGTGAGTCAGATGGTAGCTTTTAATGCCACATAAAAATACAGATCTTGTAAATCATGCTTTCCTTTAATGCTATTTCCCTCTCCTTAAGGTCTCATTTTTAAGGTGTTTTTCTTTTGCTCACTCTTTTGAAACCTATACAAGTATAGGCTTCTGCATCTCTAGCTGTGAGAGTGAGCAGGACGTAACAGAACTGAGATGTGCTAGAGAACAAATCAGTCCATTTAACATCCATATCACAAGCAGTCTGGAGATTACAGCCACCGCACTGAAATTTGTCTGTGAGCTCCATTGCACATGTGTATCTGTTGTCTCTATTGGTTTTCATTTCTTCTCAGAAGTTGCACATTCCTTCTACTTTTGATCATCTGCCAGTAGCCACAGCATAAAGATCAAGGTCTTCCTAAACCCCAAACTGGCTATCTTTGCTGACAGTTATGTTGCATCTACATGGTATTCTCTCAGCAGCACCATGAAATACGATATTAATGCTCTCGTTGCGTGATTCAGCATGATGGTGGATCTATCGGTATGCTCGGTAGATGCACATCTTGATCATTCTCCAGACTGCAAATCTAGTGAATTTACTACATGTTACTGGTGCCTGCTACTATGGGTTGTATCCAACATTAGTCATACTCAGAGCAGACCCATTGAATTCATGGACCTAAATTAGTTATTCCATTAATGTAAATGGGTCTGCTCTAAGCATTACTAACTTTGAATACAACCCTGTGCGTTTCTTGCTAATATATTCAACTCTTATCTAACCATACTGGTTACTCAATGGCCACTGAAGTTTTCACCTGGATTTCCAAAAGTATTTCTTTCTTTAAAAACCTTCTGAATATGAGACTTTTTATGTAGACTTCGCAAAAAAGTCATTTGTGGTTGATTAGTCTTATTCCAGGCTAATTTGTTTTCTGGGGGGCTTTTCAGTTGCTCTTGGTCATTACAAGCTGATGCCTCTCTTGCTGTCCATGTGATGAAGACCACAGAAGACCTGCTGAGATCAGATAAACATGTTGTGCTCATTGTCTCACAGAATCTGTGATTCTAAATAGGCAATTATTGTTCTTCCTAACTATCAAATTAAACATGATGACTCCTAATTTTCCACAAAGTCCCAAAGGAGCTTCAGTACTGATCACCAGCAAAACCATGCACAGAAGAAGGAAGTATGCTGTCAATAAACCTTGTATCATTCCATGCTGTGGCTAGAGACAGTCAGGGCTCTTGACACTTTGATCATTGATACTTTATCTTGTGCAGTTTGAGCTGTGCCTCTACCTACTGTGTGTCCATTCAAGCCATGCTTGAAGATAATGAGTATGAATGGGTGTGGAGAAGAATTTTTTTCTTGCAAGTTAGTGGCATTTCTAGTATTAGTACTAGTGTTTTTGCCTCAGGTAGTGTGCAAGATTCCAGATGTCAAATGTGGCACCAGTAACCCTCTTCCTATTTTTCATAAGTTCCACCATCCAGGAGATCTCACCATTGCTGGCATCGTGTCTATGATGTACATGTTTTCCAAACCAATAACGTTCATGGAATGTCCCTCAATGGACCTCTTTGATGGAACTTTGTAAGATTCTTTTAACTTTCCATTATACAGTTCACCAACGTGGCACCTGTGGGGTATGCATGCACCCCCAGAGATCTTCCCTGGTGCTCACAGGGTTCCCTCTTCCTTCGCTGAAATTAAACTTGAAAGACGCCTTATATTATAGCCAATAGAATAGGTTGCCCTGTGTGTTTGGTATGTGTTTCAAGTTTGCAAATGGGACTATGGCTCTCCAAAGCTTGGGTTGCCTGATATATTAAATAGCCTCTCCTATAAATCCCATGGAGGTTTGTCGGCTTTCCATGAGTGTCTGGTTGGCCACTATGTGAGAGAGCACTGGAAAAGATGGATCTTAGCTTAGAACCCCTGCAAACTGGGATTACCATCAAAGGAGTGATTCAACTAATGGGGTTGCAGGGACCTCCAGTGGTGATCTTAACTTCCACTTGTCTCTGATTGTCTTGGGCACAAAATATTGAAATAATTTGCATTCAACACACTAAATTTGCGTTAAAAATAGTTCGCTATCCAACAATCAGCTTCTACAGATAATAAATAGCCACAGTCCAAAATGATCATTCATATTTGGAAGCACAATTATTTTAAAAGGGTGGATGCTACCCTTACTAGTAAACTAGCTAAATTATTGAGTCATAAAACTCATATTATTTTCCAAAGAGAAGCAGCTCAGATGAAACATTAGCCCATGTTCTCTCATGAAGTTTAACCCCTCCCCGAATAAAAATGACATGAATTCCTAATTCATCTCCCCAGAACTTCCTCTATTCTGGGGAAACTCAACTCAATTTTGTATTTTGATTGTAATGGCAACCTCCAACCCTAAGATCACAGAAAAATTTTATATAAATATAGAAATAGAACCTCCAAGTGGTTTCCAAGGATATAAGATAGAGCAAAGTTCACTATTGTAGCCATCAAAACTAGGCCACTGTTCTTAAATGGAAGGTGAGGTATGGTTAAAAATGGTCCATTTTTAATTATTTCTGATAGTTCAGGGATTCTGCTCACTCTCATTTTATAAGGTGCAATTGGTGTGCATGTATACATTTTTAGAAATGAGACAATGTCAAATTCTGGATGTGCCAGTGCCATTCTGAAAACCAAAGCTAAGAAATTTAAATCTCCAAAATATGATGTGGGCAGGCGACTCTCAATGAGAACTTTGCAAACAGGTTCTCTCAAAATAGTATTGGGTGGCTGATCCCATGTGACAAAAAGCCAACTGTGCATGACAACGTTTCTTCATCCTTGGGATGGAAATAATTTGTAAATCCTCCAATTCTGAAGGAAACACAGTGTGACACAACATAAAACTCTCATTTCAGGGTCATGCTACAGATCTACCAGCATGTCCTGGCACTGATATTTGCTGTAGAGGAGATCAATGAAAATCCCAAGATTTTGCCTAATCTCACTTTGGGCTTCCATATTTACAATAGCTATTTCAATCCAAGATGGACCTACCAGGCCTCAATGGAGCTCTTCTCCACCCAGGGCAGATTCATCCCTAACTACAAATGTGATAATGTCAACAATCCAGTAGCTGTCATTGGGGGGCCCACCTCTGAAGTTTGTCTCCACATGGCAGATATCCTGCGCATCTACAAAATCCCACAGGTATGGCGTGCACCAGAGCATGGGAGTATAACAAGTAATTTTCACTTCACTTGTGTTTGGTGATTTGAAGTATTTGTAGGTTGTTTCCAAGGTCAGTTTGTACATTCAGAAAAGTTAAGTACTGAATATAGCCTTGCCTTCAGAATACAGAGTATTTTAATGTGTTGAGCCATCTGTAGGGGTTGGAGGTAAATATTTCAATGAAAAGGGGAAAGGATCAGCCTGATGTTCTCGCAGACATTGAGTCTGAAGAGGTCCACTCCTCCTGGGAAAGCTCCACTACTTAACTTATAAGTTAACTATGTATGTCAGTGCCAAGAAACCTATCTTAAGGACTTACATTTCCTCTTTGCCTTGTATATTTCAAACTCAGAGGAGGGATATGGAAGGAACTGTAGGTTTCCTCCAGGGAAAAACTGTAAATAAGCAGAAATGTTTGTTAATGTACCAATAAGTGCAAAGTTCTGTTTGCTTATCTTGTACACCTTCGTATTATAGAGGTGAAGTTCACAGGGGAAATGAAGGTCTGGTGTTTTTGAGGAAGGTATCCTTCAACACTTTTTTCAGAATGGGGGAGTGAAGGCAAGAATGAGAGAAAAAAATTGAAGAATAGTTTTATTATTTTTTTAAAAAAAATTGATTCTGCAAACTGCAATGTTTTCAGACAAGATCTGATGACATTATACATAACATATATACACTTATTTATCACTGTCAGACAAATCCAGACATAAAATAAAGCCAAAGTAAATAAACCACAGGTATGTGAAGGCTTTAAAAGTAGCAACTAGAACCATTTATAGCATATAAATGATAGTTAAACAAGACAAACATTCCAAAAAATGACCCTCATTTTACCAAGTAGAAGCAATTAAAGTATTCAAATATCCTGAGTCCTTGGCCATGTTCCTCTTTGCTTGGAAATGAAATCAAGTCAGACTAAATGAATATGGTTCTATTTTGTGAACCATAAATATGAAGCGTTACTTTTGACCCTACTCTCTCCAAGCATAGCTGGGGAAGCATAGCAGAAATGGGGAACATTTTCCAGCCCAAGGACCACATTCCCCCCTGAGCAACCTTTTGAGAGTTCTGCAATTTATTTATTTATTTATTTATTTATTTATTTACGGCTATTAGCCCATAAAATATGTACAAACATAAAAAAACACAGAGACATAAAGACCGATATATCCGACAACAGAAGGTGAACACCACGATGCAAGGGTGGGTCCTTGAGCAGAGCCAAATGACAGCTTGGGGCCAGGAGAGCTCCAAGGGACGGTTCACAGAAAAAGAAAAACTGAAGACGAGATCTGACATGCACTCTCATCATAACAGTCCGATTAGTTTTGATGTTGTTGTTGTTTTTTGGTGGTTTTTGAGTGTGAGATAACCGCATTCAGGAATCTCGCCACCTGCAGGAGTTCTGCAATTGATGGTTGAGGTGAGAGGCAGAAGTGGTAGTGCAGTGAATGTAAATGTTACCTTTGTACAGTAGGATAAGTCTTTTTACAGGCACCCCTCTGAATCTCCATCCAGACAAATAAAATGTCATAATCTCTGTTGAAGGTGTGTAGGAGAGCTAGTGGGGTGGTTCTTCCAGGGAGAGTTTCAAGGGCTAGCTTGAGAGCATTGGCAGGTCACACTGTCCAAAGCAGGGTCTGAGGTGTCCTAATCCTGGTGTATATGAATGCTCAGCCTGTTTGTACCTCGCAAACACATGAAATCCTCAGCAGCATTCAATAAATGCAGACTTCTTAATCAAGGTTAAATCTTCTTTAATGATTGGCATACAACTTCAACAGAATGAAACAACACAGAATTATCCCCTCCCTCTTTAATTTTGGGAATTTCCTGCTCTTTTGTCCTTCTTTCATTTCTTCAGCTCATATATGGCTCTGCTCCAGTGACCAAGCAGACAACCCAGACCGTTTTCTACCACCAGATGTTCCCAGATGTGGCTCATCATTATAAAGGGATTCTCCAACTACTGCTGCATTTCAGGTGACGTGGGTTGGGGTGCTGTCTGTGAGCGATGCCAATGGAGAGACATTTGTAAGCAACATACTTCCCCAGTTTGTCAAGAGAGGGATTTGCTTTGATTTCATTGAAAGATTCCCAGTAATGACTAACTCCAATGACATTGCTGTCATAGTGTCAGAAGGGATGGAAACAAGCAATATTGTCAAGAGAAGCACTGCTGATGCGGTGATCATTCAGGGGGAAATTGATACCATTATAATTTTGAGAATGTTTCACGAGTATTCACAACTTGAGGACACATCAGTAAAAGGAAAAGATAAAGTCTGGATTATGACAACTCAGATGGATTTCACATCAGTTCCATTCCAAAGGACTTGGGACATAGGCTTATTCCATGGTTCAATAGTCTTTGCTGTCCACTCAAAGGAAGTGTCAGCTTTCCAGAAATTTCTCCAGATGAGAAACCCTACTTCAGACAAAGAATATGGCTTTATCAAGGTATTTTGGGAAGAAGCATTTGAATGTTTTTCCCCGAGACCTATGGTCAACAGGCGGGATGGTGAGATCTGCAGTGGGAAGGAAAAGCTGGAGACTCTGCCTGCCTCTGTTTTTGAAATGAGCATGACAGGCCACAGCTACAGTGTTTACACTGCTGTCTTTGCTGTGGCACATGCATTGCATGCCATGCATTCATCGAGGTTCAAGCACAGAGCATTAGTGGATGAGGGAAGAATGAAGCTTCTGAGTCAACAGCTGTGGAAGGTAATGTCTTGAGGAAACTTATGCAGGAAACACCACCATATCTGGGAGAACAAAAAGTGGAATCCAGACAGTGTATAAAGCTGTCTATCAAGGCTATTTTGCATCTAAAAGCCAAATCCCTTAAGAAATTGAATGCATCACTTGGCATTGCATTCCTTTTAAAAACTGTAAATAATAGGTGCTAGGATTTTAGCAGTGGTTCAGAGGGAATTTGATCATTTCTTGATGGAAGCCAGTGTGTATGCATGGTTGTGTGTCTATGTAATAACTTTCATTAGATGTGTCACACAGGAAGAAAGGATTTAGGCTAATCCTGGCTTCCTGTCCTCCAACTTTTCTGTCAACTCCAAGTGTCATCACACAGTTTTGCTCTCAGTCCTCTCACAGATTCCATTTTGTTAAGTTTATCTAGGAAACATGAATAAACAGAGGAAGGCCAATTATATTGAATCAGACCGTTGGTCTGTCTAGCTCAGTGTTGTTTACACTGGCTGGCAGCTCCTTGGCAGCTCTGAAGATGTCAGAGACTGGACCTGGGAGGCGCTGCATGCAAAGCACATGCTCTATCACCGAGTTTGCCTTTCCCTTGTTGTTGTTTAGTCATTTAGTCGTGTCCGACTCTTCGTGACCCCCTGGACCAGAGCATGCCAGGCGCTTCTGTCTTCCACTGCCTCCTGCAGTTTGGTCAAACTCATGCTGTGTAGAGATTATTTATAGTTCACCCATTCTTTTAAGTAGGACCTAGAGATGGATGTGTACACCCTCCCCTTACTTATTCTTTTCCTCAGCCTTCAAGAGCCAGCTCCAAAACAGTTACTGGTCTACCCCCCCCCCTTCACAATATGCTTTATTCATATGAGTTGAATCCTGAGGAGCAAGTTGAACTCAAGAGCTACCAGATGCTGCTAGATATAAAGGCTATGTTCTACCTCCACAGTTGGAGTCCGTATGCCTCTGAATACTAACTGTTGAGAACCACATTGAGGACAAAGAAAGCCGACTTCATAAAACTTAGGGAAGTGCTGGGTGAGATCCCATGGACAGTAATACTAAAAGGAAAGGGAGTTCATGATGGCTGGGAGTTTGTTAAGAGGGAGATAGTAAAAGCACAACTTCAGGCAATACCAATGAGACGGAAACATGGAAGGTGCCTAAAGAAGCCAGGGTGGCTATCTAAAGAACTTTTAACTGAGTTAAGATTAAAAAAGGATGTGTACAAAAAATGGAAAAGGGGGGAAACCACCAAAGAGGAATTCAAACAAATAGCCAGCACGTGTAGACACAAAGTCAGAAAAGCTAACGCACAGAATGAACTCAGGCTTGCTAGAGAGGTTAAAAGCAACAAAAAAGGCTTTTATGGGTATGTTCGTAGCAAAAGGAAGAACAAAGAAACAGTGGGGTCACTCAGAGGAGAAGATGGTGAAATGCAAACAGGGGACACAGAAAGGGCTGAACTCCTCAATGCCTTCTTTGCCTCAGTCTTCTCCGATAAAGAAAACAATGCCCGACCTGAAGAATTTGGAGCAAATGATTCAGCAGAGGAAACATAGCCCAGAATAACTAAGGAGATAGTACAAGAATACTTGGCTAGTTTAGATGTATTCAAGTCTCCAGGGCCAGATGAACTGCATCCAAGAGTATTAAAAGAACTGGCAGATGTGATCTCAGAACCACTGGCAGTCATCTTTGAGAATTCCTGGAGAACAGGCGAAGTCCCGGCAGACTGGAGGAGGGCAAATGTTGTCCCTATTTTCAAAAAGGGGAAAAGAGAGGACCCAAATAATTACCGCCCAGTCAGTCTGACATCAATACCAGGGAAGATTCTGGAGCAGATCATTAAGCAAACAGTCTGTGAGCACCTAGAAAGAAATGCTGTGATCACCAATAGTCAGCATGGATTTCTGAAAAATAAGTCATGTCAGACTAACCTGATCTCGTTTTTTGACAGAATTACAAGCCTGGTAGATGAAGGGAATGCAGTGGATGTAGCCTACCTTGATTTCAGCAAGGCATTTGACAAGATGCCCCATGATATTCTTGTAAAGAAGCTGGTAAAATGCGATCTTGACTATGCTACCACTCAGTGGATTTGTAACTGGCTGACTGACCGAACCCAAAGGGTGCTCATAATGGTTCCTCTTCATCCTGGAGAAGAGTGACTAGTGGGGTGCCACAGGGTTCTGTCTTGGGCCCGGTCTTATTCAACATCTTTATCAACAACTTGGATGATGGACTCAAGGGCATCCTGATCACATTTGCAGATGACACCAAACTGGGAGGGGTGGCTAACACCCCAGAGGACAGGATCACACTTCAAGACGACCTTGACAAATTAGAGAACTGGGCCAAAACAAACAAGATGAATTTTAACAGGGAGAAATGTAAAGTATTGCACTTGGGCAAAAAAAATGAGAGGCACAAATACAAGATGGGTGACACCTGGCTTGAGAGCACTACATGTGAAAAGGATCTAGGAGTCTTGGTTGACCACAAACTTGACATGAGCCAACAGTGTGACGCGGCAGCTAAAAAAGCCAATGCAATTCTGGGCTGCATCAATAGGAGTATAGCATCTAGATCAAGGGAAGTAATAGTGCCACTGTATTCTGCTCTGGTCAGACCTCACCTGGAGTACTGTGTCCAGTTCTGGGCACCACAGTTCAAGAAGGACACTGACAAACTGGTATGTGTCCAGAGGAGGGCAACCAAAATGGTCAAAGGCCTGGAAACGATGCCTTATGAGGAACAGCTAAGGGAGCTGGGCATGTTTAGCCTGGAGAAGAGGAGGTTAAGGGGTGATATGATAGCCATGTTCAAATATATAAAAGGATGTCATATGGAGGAGGGAGAAAGGTTGTTTTCTGCTGCTCCAGAGAAGCGGACATGGAGCAATGGATCCAAACTGCAAGAAAGAAGATTCCACCTAAACATTAGGAAGAACTTCCTGACAGTCAGAGCTGTTCGACAGTGGAATTTGCTGCCAAGGAGTGTGGTGGAGTCTCCTTCTTTGGAGGTCTTTAAGCAGAGGCTTGACAACCATATGTCAGGAGTGCTCTGATGGTGTTTCCTGCTTGGCAGGGGGTTGGACTCGATGGCCCTTGTGGTCTCTTCCAACTCTATGATTCTATGATTCTATGACAATATTTTTCCTCCCAAGATTTCCATGGTTGGTCAGTGTGAGAACATGATGCTAGGCTAGGTGGCCATCCTCTGGTAGATCTGAGGTTCCACCAAAATACTGATTCATTACCCATATCCTTTAACACCCCTATCTTCTTGTTCTTATATTTCCTTCCAAAATTTAGCTCAACCATTTTGTGAGAAGAACCTCATTTAATAGCAGCTCTGGTGAAACAATTTCCTTCAATAAAAATGGAGAGTTAGAAATAATAATAATAATAATAATAATAATAATAAATTTTATTTATATCCCGCCCTCCCCAGCCGAAGCTGGGCTCAGGGCGGCTAACAACAATAAAACAATACAAAAGTACAACACAAACAACACTCTAAAATCATTCATTATAAAATTAATTAAATTCAAGCCACTGGCCACTATTGGGCCAGAGCTCCGCGAAGATTGCCGAGGGAGGGAGTCAGGCTGTGCCCTGGCCAAAGGCCTGGCGGAACAGCTCTGTCTTGCAGGCCCTGCGGAAAGATGTCAAGTCCCGCAGGGCCCTAGTCTCTTGTGACAGAGTGTTCCACCAGGTCGGAGCCACAGCCGAAAAAGCCCTGGCTCTAGTTGAGGCCAGCCTAACTTCTCTGTGGCCTGGGACCTTCAAGATATTTTTATTTGAAGACCGTAAGTTTCTCTGTGGGGCATACCAGGAGAGGCGGTCCCGTAGGTACGAGGGTCCAAGGCCGTATAGGGCTTTAAAGGTTAAAACCAGCACCTTAAACCTGATCCTGTACTCCACCGGGAGCCAGTGCAGTTGATATAGCACCGGATGAATGTGATCTCGCAGCGAAGACCCCGTAAGGAGTCTCGCTGCAGCATTCTGCACCCGCTGGAGTTTCTGGGTCAGTCTTAAGGGCAGCCCCACGTAGAGCGAGTTACAATAATCCAGTCTGGAGGTGACCGTCGCGTGGATCACAGTGGCTAGGTCAGGGCGAGAGAGGTAAGGAGCCAACTGCTTAGCTTGGCGGAGATGGAAAAATGCCGCCTTTGTTATAGCTGCAATCTGCGCCTCCATGGAAAGGGAGGTGTCGAAGATTACACCCAAACTCTTAACGGACGGTGCTGGCACTAACTGCGCCCCCGCAAGAGATGGGAGTTGCCCCCCCAATCCCATATCGTCCCGTCCCAGCCACAGGACCTCTGTCTTCGAAGGATTTAGCTTCAACCGGCTCCCACGTAACCATCCAGCCACAGCTTCCAGACATCTGGTCAGTGTGTCTGGGGCCGAGTCAGGATGGCCATCCATCAACAGATAGAGTTGGGTGTCATCGGCATACTGATGGCAACCCAGCCCAAAACTCCGGACAAGCTGGGCGAGGGGGCGCATAAAGATGTTGAAAAGCATTGGGGAGAGTATCGCACCCTGAGGTACTCCACACACCAAGGAGTGGCGCGATGACAATTCCCCCCCAAGCGCCACCCTCTGTCCCCGACCAGAGAGAAACGAGCGCAGCCATTGAAGGACTGTGCCCTGGATCCCCACGTCGGCAAGGCGGTGGTCCATAAGTTCATGATCGACCATGTCGAAAGCTGCTGACAGATCTAGAAGAATCAGCAGCCCCGACCCGCCTCGATCCAGCTGTCTACGAAGATCATCTGTTAGGGCAACCAGAGCTGTCTCGGTCCCATGACCAGCGCGGAAGCCAGACTGGAATGGATCCAGAGCCGATGTTTCATCCAGAAACCCACCAAGCTGTTCAGCAACCGCTCTCTCAATCACCTTACCCAGGAACGGAAGATTCGAAACCGGGCGGTAATTGGATAGATCTAAAGGATCTAATGATGTTTTCTTTAAGAGCGGGCGCACCACTGCCTCCTTCAGTTCCCCTGGGAATGTCCCCGTGCCAAGGGACAAATTGATGATATCCCCCAGGAGGGCCCGCACCTCGTCTGGACACGCTCTAATCAGCCAAGACGGGCACGGGTCGAGAGGACAGGTGGTGGGCTTTCCAGCTCGGAGGAGTCTGTCCACATCGGCTGGGGATATCCGGTCAAAGTGGTCCAATACTGGACCCGAGGACAGTCGAGGGGCCTCCAGTTCCTTTATTGTATCCAAATTGGCAGGGAGGTCATGGCGGAGCAACAAGACCTTCTCCGCAAAAAAGCTCGCAAATGCCTCACAGCCGTGTGTCAAATTGTTATTTAAATTTGGCTGTCCTTCAAGGGACGTTAAAGACCTGATTATACTAAATAATTGCGCCGGGCGAGAGCTAGCGGATGCAATGGAGGCCGAGAAGTAAGACTTCTTAGCAGCCTTCACCGCCATCTCGTAGGTTTTCATAAAAGCCCTATAAGATGTTCTTGAGGCTCCGTCACGGGCACCCCGCCATACTCGCTCTAGCCGTCTGAGGTCCCGCTTCATTTTCCGGAGCTCCTCGGTAAACCAGGGAGCCCGGTTTCTGCGGGGTCGCAGAGGGCGCTTCGGTGCGATCTCATCGATGGCTGCCAGGAGCTGGATATTCCAGCCCTCAACAAGCTCAGTCAATGAGTCGCCAGGGGGAGCAAGGTCCCGCAAGGCTTGGCGGAATCTATCAGGGTCCATCAGCCTCTGCGGGCGAGCCCAAATCGGCTCGGCACCTAAGCAGGGTGGGGGTGGAAAGTCAATCCTGGCTTTCAGAGCGTAGTGATCAGACCATGGCACCTTCATCGAAGGAGACATGATCACATCTATACCTACACCAAAGATCAAATCCAGCGTGTGGCCTGCTTGATGTGTGGGGCCCGAAACAAACTGGGAGAGCCCTAGTGTCGCCATGGAAGACACCAGGTCCAGAGCCTGTGAGGAGGGAGTGGCATCAGCATGGATGTTGAAGTCCCCCAATACCAATAGGTTAGGGAACTCCAAGGCCCAGCCGGCCACCGCCTCCAATAGGCCTGACAGGGTGGCTGCTGGTGCGCTAGGTGGCCGGTACACCAGCCAGACAGCCAAGCTCTCCTCGGAGCCCCACACTAGGCCAACACATTCAATGCCGGGGATCGATGGTGATGGTAGAGCCCTGAAAGAACAATCTTCCCGGATTAATAATGCCACCCCTCCCCCCCGGCCCACAGTCCGTGACTGGTGGAGGACGGAGAAACCCGGGGGCGCCATCTCTCTTAAGGTAACTGTTGCCCCTTCGCGCACCCAGGTCTCCGTCACACAAGCCAGGTCGACCCCCTGCGAGATAAAGAAATCTCGCAGGGTGGCGGTTTTGTTGCCTATAGACCTGGCATTGCACAGCACCAGTGACGGAGGTGAGTAGTCCTTGCTCGCCCTACCCTCGTCCCTCGGGATGAGGCGCAGATTGGAAGGGGTACGAGCATATCCATATCTCGATCCCCTTCGCCTATAACATCTGCCCCCACCGCCATACCTCCCTCGCCCCTCCACGGTAGCAATCCCAAGCCCAAGAAACAGGATTTGATATCATCAATTGGGTAACATTCCCAAACCAGTCCTTTCTGAGAGCCAGAGTTGGAAAGATAGACCCCATGGCACCACGGGAAGAAACATTCACCATTTCTGTGAATGCTATTGTGTGGCCCAAGAGCTTTAATCAGGTAAAGGCCATTCAGGTTGTGCTATAGTCAAGCATTCTGTGGTTCACAGGTCGCTCTGGGAACCTTTGATTGAATTTTTTTGGTCAAATGTTTTCAACAAGCTTGTCAAGCAGGTAGAAATTGATGAAAGAAAGAAAGAAAAGAAAGGGAGGGAGGGGGGGACAAGAAGTCTATTAGAGCACCCTTTGCAAATGTAAGTTTGGATGAACTGGGTTCTGCAAATGTTCATAGACAAGTGATCATTTATCTGATTCAGGTATAATCCAGTAGGCGCAGAAAAGGGAGTCTTGCTCCAGATTGCAAAATGAAACAAAATCCTCCTTGATTTCCAATAACCCTTGAGGTACAAACTTGCAGAAATTAAAACATTCTTTTCTTTCATGTATGGACAGGCACAGCCCCTTTCTGTGTGCAATGACAATTGTCACCCAGGGTATCAGAAGGCCAAGAAGGAAGGGAAGCCATTTTGCTGCTATGATTGCATTCCATGTCCGGAAGGGAAGATCTCAAACCAGAAGGGTAAGAAATATTGTGCACACAGTTTATCAGGGATATTGACATCAGGATATAGAGAGAGTCATTTCCCTTGTGTCAAAAGAGTGGTTCACAATTCTACAATGGTGGTAGCTGCTGATATGAATGAAGATGCAATCTGATAAACTGACATGTAGTCAGCATAACCCAGTCCAAGAAGCCAAACCCTCCCTGATGACGCCACCTGCACAGCCAGTGGTTTACCTCCAGTATTTTCCTCTCTCTTCCTGGGACACGACCTTCAACAGGAAGGAGTTATGAAAAGACCACCTGTGCCTCAAGGCTCTTTAGTTTTCTGCCCTGAGTCGCACAGCCCCTTGCTATACATTGAAGGTTGTTGTGGCAGTATTGTGAGTTCCCAGATGGATCAGAAGGAAAGGGTTGTGGTGAGTGGGCTTTACAAGACTTGGCAATTTCTCTGCCACATCCTGAATCTTTGCACCTGGAAGACATCACACATGATACATAAATTCCATTCATGAATTGTAAAACATCTTAAAGCAATCTAACAATAAAATATCAACAATGGAATGTCGCAGTTTTCAAAAGGTCATGTCAAAGTGACACATACCAAACTCATTCATTTGTTTTAAAGACTTATGCCCCACCTTTCAGTCTATTGCCTCTTGAGGTGAACTGCAAAAGAACAGGAAGCAACATGTACTCATCCCAGACCCAGCTGTTGGGATATAGTTCCATTCTACCTTAAAAGCAACAGGCATGACTGTTGTGTGTCACATGCCTGTTTGCATTTCCAGCACAGTCTGCTGGGAACTTCTGTTTGTATATTGCTTTTGCTTTGCTGCTATTTTGCTGGAGACGAAGGGATGCAGACATGTTTTCCTTGGTTCCTGAACTATGCTGAAAAAACACCTGTAAATAATGCTTACACATGTCTCTGTCCGCCACTTCTGTTGTGAGGATTTATTCACTCTGCTGATAAGAGTGTGCACAGCTTCTGAATGTTTCAGAGGCTCCTGTCGCTGACTGATGCTGTTTTGGGAACTGGAGTTCTTCCGGCTGCTGGCCGGTGGCTGGAGCCAGCTGGGGGCCTGCCAAATTCCTCCATCTCCCCAGCAGCATCCCAGCACCAGCAGCTCAAAATCTTCTGTGTGATTTAGTGGGCCAAAGTGTGCTTTCTTGCAGCTCTGCAGTACAAAAGAAATTGACAATTGGTGCTGTCAACTGCCTTTGTACAGTAGGTGCAGAATGTTCTTGCTGACAGGGAAAGGGTTAACAGTGGTCCCTGCAGCTGATCCTTCAGCAGTCAGTGGAAATGGAAAGGCTGCCCTTCTTCAGACCAAGAGGAGAAGTAGTAAGGAAAGACATATTCATTGACAAAACAGCATCCAGTGCTGCTGGGTTGCTCATCTGTGAGAACAACATCTTTCAAATATTTATATTTCCATTTTTAACCTGACAGCATTCATCCAGGTCTTTCTCATATTTAGATTTGATTATTTCAGACCTGATGTTTTGTTTTCCAGACACGGAGAACTGTTTCCAGTGTCCAGAAGATCAGTTTCCAAATGACGACCAGGATTCATGTAATCCAAAATACATAACCTTCCTGACGTATGAAGAACCTTTGGGAATCACTTTGACCAGTTCTGCTCTTTCCTTGTCTTTCATCACAGCTTTGGTGCTGGGAATCTTCATTATGCACAGGGACACTCCCATAGTCAAAGCCAACAACCGCAGCCTCACCTATGTTCTCCTTCTCTCCCTCCTTCTCTCCTTTCTTTGTGTTTTGCTATTCATTGGCCAGCCTGAAAGTCTCACCTGTCTTCTTCAACAAACCACATTTGGCATAATCTTTTCAGTGGCAATTTCTTGTGTGTTGGCCAAAACCATCATTGTAGTTCTGGCTTTCATGGCCACCAAACCAGGGAGCAGGATGAGGATGTGGGCAGGAAGAAGACTGTCCATTTCCATTGTTCTTTCCTGCTCCCTTACACAAGTCGCCATTTGCATTGTGTGGCTGGCAATATCTCCTCCGTTCCCAGATTTAGACATGCATTTAGTGACCAAAGAGATTGTATTGCAATGTAATGAAGGATCACCCTTCATGTTCTATTGTGCTCTGGGCTTTATGGGCTTCCTGGCCATGTTCAGCTTCATCATGGCATTCCTAGCCCGGAAGTTGCCTGACAGTTTCAATGAAGCCAAGTTCATCACCTTCAGCATGTTGTTCTTTTGTAGCGTTTGGCTTTCCTTTGTCCCAACGTACTTGAGCACCAAAGGAAAATACATGGTGGCTGTCAAGATCTTCTCCATCTTGGCCTCCAGCTTTGGGATACTTGGCTGCATATTTTCCCCAAAATGTTATATTATTATTCTGAGGCCTGAGTTGAATAACAAGGAGCAGTTAAGAAGAAGGAATCATTGAAGCCACTAAAATTCTATGACTTTAGAAAAGCCATGAGTAAACTTTTGTACTTGGTTCATTTTGAGATGTCTTCCTGTTTTCTTTGTTGTAAGACACTTGGAGCCTGATTGTTTTTGTAGAAGAGTAGAGTACAAATAAAATTATGACTGACTGAATGATCATACTTTCTACAAGTCTTCCCAAGACAGAAGTTATGGTAACCAGTCTATAATTTTCAGGACCTTAAGGCCTGAACAACAACAACAACAACAACAACAACAACAACAACAACAACTTTTATTTATATCTTGCCCTCCCCGGCCAAAGTCGGGCTCAGGGCAGCTAACATCAGATATATAACATAAGTATAAAATCAAACAATAATTAAATTACCTCCTAAAAACAGGTCAAAATCAAATTAAAGTCTAATTAGATGGCTTTCCGCAGGGTTAGGGTTGGGAACAGTAAATGTTCATCAGGCCCAGCTGCTTACGTTGATCTTATATGGGCCAGTGAGAATACTGGGAGGCCTCTTTCATATTAGTTCTTATACAAAAAGAAAAGGGGAGACAGGCTGAGCCCTGACCAAAGACCTGGCGGAACAGCTCCATCTTGCAGGTCCTGCAGAAAGATGTCAAATCCTGCAGGGCCCTAGTCTCTTGTGACAGAGCGTTCCACCAGACCGGGGTTGAAGAAGTCAAACTCTTCTTAAGTAAGCTTGGAAGTTTCTACAGTGTATCACTGGGCAGACAATGAATAGTCTCTGGCAGACCTTATAAGGTGGGCAACCTCTGGCATGGGAAGAGGTGGAGAGTCTGCTGGGTTGCTGAGTTGATCCTTGCTCTCTAGGTGCCTCATTACAAATGAACAGAAGTCAGGACTGCAGAGAATACAAACTTAGGGCTGGTTCTCAAGGATATTAAACCCTCCACACACAATATTTTTTCAAGGGGGTTTCAAACATCATATTATTAATAGGGAATCTTTTGAAACTTTTCTGCTACTTTTGAACTCTGGAAAATACCCACAAAATACTCTCATTCTCACCTTTCATATAGACCTCTGAGACCTGTACAGAGCAAGCAGCCCAACTGCACTTTCAAGTATAATGCACCTAGCATGTTATTTGCTTAATGGTCCCTGTTTGTGCAAAGTTGAGAATATAAACATCATCTGCCCCTAACTACTATAGTTACAGCCATCTAGTTTCTTGCTACAAATTGCATCATCTGGGCCCATTAATTTCCATAACACAACTAGGTGATGACATAAACTGGATGATTGCAGCAGTCACATCTAAGTGCCTGTAAACCATAATAATGTGATCATCGGCCCTGTAATTATTAACATAAGAACAGAAGACACTTCTCCCCATACAAAGGGACTATGAGCTGCATTATTATTAATGAAAATAGGAAGATCCTACTAATATCCCTTGCACAATTCCAAGGTATAGCAAGATAGCCAGCGCTTGGTCAGTCTGATAACAGAGACTTTATCCTGCACCATCTGAGCCACAAATCAGCCCCTAGTGTCTCCTTAAGTCATGCTGCGCAGGCTGCAGTACAGGACTCAGCAAAGGATAATGTGGAGGTGGGAGAATTTATGTACAAGAAGAATTATTTCATGCAAGATGGTTGGATTTGTACTATGGCTACCAGTGCTTTTGCCTCAGGTGACATGCAAGATTCCTAATATTGAATGCAGCATCAGTAATCCCCTTCCTATTCTTCACAAGTACTACCAGCCAGGAGACCTCATCATTGCTGGTATTATGTCTCAGATCTACATATTCTTCAACTCAATAGACTTCAGAAAATGTCCTTCTAGTGACCTCTTTGACGACATTGTGTAAGATTTGTTTTCTAAAATCCCCTGATACCACATATTTATTATATTTTCCCTGGAAGAGCCAGGCCCATAGATCAGTGTTAGATCCAGTGAATGGGAGAAGAATGGCAGCTCAACTTTCCCTGCCTTTGTCAAATAATTGTATCATACCTGTAGCTAAGCCACATTAATCACCACCTTCCTTTTATCTTTTTAGTTGTGGCAGCCATGAATCTAACATCCCCAGCCTATTTCTCTCAGCAGCTTAAGGAGCAATTCAAAGCCAGGATCTGCAAGGTGGATCAGCCTGGGCTCAGCCAGCTGAAACCCCTCATCCCAGATCAGACAGAGATATATTGATTTAAGTCTCCCTTTCCAGCTAATTGGGAGCTCACCTGGCTCATACAAGGCCAGGGTAAGCCCCCAAAAGGGGAGATGTTCCAGGTGCATAGCAGTGCTGGGGCAGGTGGAAACCTATTCCATACTCCATTGGGTTTCCTTCAAATGACCTAGCATCCCAGTGGAAGCAACATTACCAAAAGGGCTAGTGTAAATCAAACTCTTTTTTAAAAAGGCTTAGTCTCCCAGTTTAGTTTAGGGCTGCAATCTGTGTGTGCTAATGTTCTTCCAGATTTCCCTAGATTGAGATAGATTGATCTGTAAAATATCATTAGCTCAGCTGAAGTGTAGCAGATGTCCCATCCAGAAGGAAACACACTATGGCACAGCATGTACATAACTATCATTTCAGGATCATGACACAGCTCTACCAACACATCCTGGCATTAGTATTTGCTGTAAAGGAGATCAATGTAAACCCCCAAATCTTACCCAACCTCACCCTGGGCTTCCACATCTATAACAGTCAGTTCAGTCCAAGCTGGACCTATCGTGTCTCCTTGGAACTCCTCTCTACATATGGCAGATACATTCCCAACTACAAGTGTGACCTCCAGAATAACCCCGTCGCAGTCATTGGAGGCTCTAACTCTGAAGTCTGTCTCCACATGGCAACTATACTGAGCATCTACAAGATTCCACAGGTAAAATTCTCCCAGAGCACCTCTCATGGTGTCAAACTACCCAGACCATTGGGTCTTCTTTTGAGGCAAAGGCATGGCACTTTGCAAGTTCTGATGATCAGCTGTACCTTTACAACTGTCACTGTGTTCATCCTTTTTCGTTTGTTTTCCCTTTGCTCTTTCCTCTTATTGCTTAATATATAATAACTGCCATGGAAATAAATGGTGAAGAGCTGGACAGATATCTTAATATAAATATTTGTGTCTAATTGTGCTGATCTATGCTTGAAGTAAACTGGCTGAGGGACTACACTAAATATACCAGTGTGGTGTCCTTCAGATGAGATTGAAATCCAACTTTCATCAGCCCCAGACAGCGTGGTCAGTGCTCATAGATTATGGGAGTTCTAATGCAACAACAGAATATGGTGGAAGCCCTGCTATGCCAGTGTAATGTAAGACATGGCACAACCATGAAAGGCAAATGCGCAATTGTTTGAGTAGACTGGCACAACCCTCTTTCAGTATATACTTTCTGCCACTATAGTTTCACAAGTGAGGACAAAGTGAATTCCTTTGCTAGGATAGTAGGTTTAGAGCAGAGCTTTCCAAACTGTGTGTCGCAACACGTTAGTGTGTCGCTGTGTCACACGAATGCTCCCCACACTCCTCCCAGGGTTGGAAAAGGGTTAGTTTAAGCTCTGGTTTGCTAGTAAAATTGAATTACGGTACTCTATCATGAAATGATGCATTTCTAAAAAGTGTGAAAAGTTCGGAAAGCTCTGGTTTAGAGAATTGGTCAGCATATTTATACCTTTGAATTCCAACACTTTCTCTTAAGCTTGAGAAAAACTGAAAAACTCCCAGGTCGTCAGCACTCAACAACAGCAACAAATCCGAAATCTAGGTTGGATTTTAACTGTTGCCAATACAAGTTAAAAAGTAAACCAGTACACCCTTTTTAAAAAGTATCTCATCTCCTCATTTCCTACCCTTCATTTAGCTCATCTATGGCTCTGCTCCAGTGGGGAAAATGAAAACTGAAGCTGCTTTCTACCACCAAATGTTCCCAAATCTAGACCATCAGTATGAAGGGATTCTCAAGTTATTGCTACATTTCAGGTGGACATGGACTGGTTTGTTGACTGCGAATGATGAGAATGGAGACAGGTTTATACAGAGCGTGGTTCCAAAATTTATCCTGAGAGGAATCTGCTTTGATTTCATGGAAAGATTTCCAACAATTACATATTCTAGCAGTGTTACAGACGTGGTTACAGATGGACTCAAGACATTTAATATTGCCATGAGAAGTACTGTCAATGTGTTGCTCATTCATGGTGAAATTGATTCCATGACACTTTTGAGAGCAGTTCCTGAAATGTCAGAATATGAAGGTATACCAATGAAGGCTAAAGGAAAAGTTTGGATCATGACAGTCCAGATGGATTTCACATCACTTCCCTTTCAAAGAGATCTGGACATTGACTTCCTCCATGGTGCTCTTTCCTTCACAATTCACTCAAAGGAGGTCTTGGGATTCCAGGAATTTTTTCAGACGAGAAATCCCATCTTGGAAAAAGAAGATGGCTTTATGAAGGTATACTGGGAAAAGGCATTTGCGTGCGATTTCCCTGACTCTGGGGAAAATATGCAGGATGGCAAAATTTGCACTGGGGAGGAGAAGCTGGAGACTCTTCCGGGGTCTATTTTTCAAACGAGCATGACTGGCCACAGCTACAGCATCTACAATGCAGTCTATGCTGTGGCACATGCCTTGCATGCCGTACATTTATCTCAATTCAAACACAGAGCAATCGTGGATGAAGGATGGCTGAAGTTTTGGAATCAACAGGTGTGGAAGGTAAGATCAGGAGTGCAATAATGCAGGAATGCTCCCCATATCCTTGGAAATAATAAAAAAGGGAAGAATCCAGAGTGTTTGAAAAGCTTCTGTTCTCACCAACAGTGGTTAGATCCCCCCCATAGAATAATTTTTATTAATTTTTACGTATATTATCATTACATCACATTATGTTTCATTAATACACTTTTTGGCTCCAATGATCCTATGACTTCCCTCCTTCTCGACTAGTGGTCTTACCACCTTAAATTTTGTTTCTTGCATTTTACTCTATTTCCTAATCGTGTAATATCTTCACCTAACTTTTTAACTTACTCAACCTGAATGGGTAATAATTTTATTAGTGGTTAGCATCTAAAGACCAAATTACATGTCTTGTTGAAAACATGATTCACTGTTTTATGAATCTGTTTTACATCTGTCAATAGAAGCTGCCAGGGAGCTCAGTGAGGACTCATCCTGAATGGGGATAGGCCATTCATCTCACTAACAGGAGATTGCAACAGGAGTTTTATTTAATGCCAAATGGCAGCTGCTGCAGAATGGTCTGTGTCTTTTGTATAATTGTTTTTCATGAAAAGATGCATCATATAAAATCTTGCTGAAATTCAGCAAATTCCCCAAGCAGCAGTAGTAATATAATATACTAAGAAAGCATATACAGTAGGTCAGTTGTCTGCATTCACTTACTTGAGGACATAAGAAGATCCTGCAGGATCAGGCCAAGGACCCATCTACTCCAACATCCTCTTCTCACAATGTCCAGCCAGATGCCCATAGGACCTGATTGCAACAGGGCTCATCCCAATTTTGATTCCTAGAAAAGAGGCATCCTGCCTTCAACCATGGAAGCAGAACATGGACATGATGGCCAGCAGCCACTGACAGCCTTATCCCCTGTGAATTCTTCAAACCTCTTTAAAAATCCCTTCAGTTGGTGGAGCTTAACCCTCCTTTATTCTAAACAAAAATGTAGTAACAAGCCTTACTTGTTCATAAGTTGTAAAGGCTGCTTGAAAGGCTGTAACCCTTCCTTCTTCCTTTTCTTGTGATGTGTGGTTGTTACACATTCTTCTTGATGGAATGAAGGTGATGACAAAGAAGATGGTGGAGATGTGGGGCTTTTAGTGCTTGACAACTACAATTGCATCTACTACTAGTCTTTATAAATCCTTTGTTGAAGGACCCATTCCTCATATCCCTCAAGTGGGAAACCTCATCATCAACCTGCTATATCTAGTTATATTTGGGGACATGGGTGGCGCTGTAGTCTAAACCACTGAGCCTCTTGGGCTTGCCGGTCAAAAGGTTGGCAGTTCGAGTCTGTGCGACAGGGTGAGCTCCCGTTGCTCTGTCCCAGTTTCTGCCAACCTGGCAGTTCAAAAGCATACCAGTGCAAGTAGATAAATAGGTACCGCTCTGGTGGGAAGGTAAACAGCGTTTCCATGCCCTCTGGCTTCCGTAACGGTGTTTTGTTGTGCCAAAAGCAGTTTAGTCATGCTGGCCACATGCCCCAGAAAGCTATCTGTGGACAAACGCCAGATACCTCGGTCTGAAGCGAGTCAAGCGCTACACCCCATAGTTGCCGTACTTAACCATCCAGGGGTCCTTTACCTTTACCTATATAGTGATTAATTCCCCTTCTATTCCCATCCTCTTTCCCCCTCCCGAATTTAGCTCAGCCACTTGGTGAGAAGTAGCGTCTTTAATAATAGTGCTGGGGAAAAAGTTTATTTCAACCAAAATGGAGAACTGGAGTCTGCATTTGATATAATGAACTGGGTGACACTCGCAAACCAGTCCATTCTTCAAGTAAGAGTTGGTGGGATAGACCCACAGGCCGCCTCGGGCAAACAGTTCACCATTCATGAGGATGCAATTGTGTGGCCCAGCAGATTTAACCAGGTACAGTTCAGGCACATTTTTGTGGGCTCTGTCTAAAAAGTGTCATGGCAAAACATCTGTCTGTGGTCATCTTCCTTTGCATCTTCAGTTATACACTGGCAGGTAGGCTGGAGCATGCCACAAACTGTGCTATTGCTAATCGTGTCCGCCATGTTTGCATGTAGCGTGGCAGATGTGAACATTGTTGTTGTTTAGTCGTTTAGTCGTGTCCGACTCTTTGTTTTTTTAAAAATAATCTTTATTACTTTTACAAGAAAAAGAAAAAAGAAGAAAAGAAAAAAGAAGAAAAAAGGCAAGAGAAAAAGACAAAATAGAGCAGAAAAGAAAAAAAGAAAAAAAAGAAGAAACAATACAATACAATATATAAACAGTACAAAACACAACCTTAACACACTAAACTAAACAAAACAAAACAACAACAATTTAAAAACATATACCATACCATTTCATTACTCTATCTTTCATTCCCTTATTTCATCGACCTCCTCTCACCTCCCTTTTTGTATTCCACTTCTGTTACTTATTTCAGCAATTCCTTTCCATCTTTCTCTATTTTTATCATTATGAATATCTTAGCATATTTTTAACCTTATTTTCCATTAATACTAAAGTACTTATTTATGCTTAACTCCCTATAACATTTCTGCTAAAGCCATAAAGTTTCATTCCAACAATTTTCTAACACTCATTAATTTTACAATATTTCTATATATAAACTTTAAACTTTCCCAATCTTCTTCCACCATCTCTTCTCCCTGGTCTCGGATTCTGCCAGTCATTTCCGTCCATTCCATATAGTTCATCAACCTGGAGATCTTCTGTCCGAGGCTCTTAAATCTTTTCCAAGTCCCTTCTGCAATTTTTCTTCATATTCTTTGATGCTGAAGATGCTGAAAAGCAGGTCTCGGGGGGGGGGGCCGACCCAACTGTGCCCCCTTCCCTCTCGACAGACCAGCCAACTCTCCACAGCTAGAACCAAGGTCCATACAATAGCTCAAATCATGTTTCAAAGCTCCTCCAGATCCAAAGGCCCCCACAGCTCCAATCACCTCCTGACCCAGATTCAGGACGCAAAGGTCAGTAAATCCCTGCATGAAAGAGTATATCCAACCTTCCTTCTCCAGTCCAAGCAGGGCTCCAATCTTCAGATTCTGACTTTTTCTATATTCATTCATAAAAGGCCTCCACTTATAGTCCTCGATTTGCCTCTGTAAGGCTGGGGCTCCCACTTGTATTACTTTAGGTTCAACAACAACCACTTTCTCCTTCGTCTTCTCCCCAGTTTGTCCTGTCAAAGTAGGTTCCTGTGTCAAATCCTGAACAATTTCTGTATTGATGATCACTTTTTGTCCCAAATTAATCACTTTTTCTCCCAAGTTCTCAAGTTTAGCAGCCATAACATCCGTCTTCTTGTGGAGCTGTTCCAACGAATAGCTTATCTTACCTAATACAGTCACTAAGGCTCCTTCTGTCAACATTCTTAAAATCCAAGGTCAGTCTCTGATTCTCACAATTCTTATATTGCAGCTGGAAAAACCCCAGCTCCACTCTTGTAACAGTTTCAAAGGCTCCCTCTAGAGGGAAACAGTCTCCACTTGTATCAATCCTTTCAAACACAATTTAAACTATAAAGTTAGTTTCAATTTTCAGTTACTTTTCCTCCTTTTTAAACGCAGAAGGGGACAATGGAAACAATATAATTCTCTTATTTAGCCATCTGTCAACATGCTTTCTGTTCACAGTCAATGAACTCTCCCAAAATGTCAATCTTACTGGCAGCCTGTTCCCAGGTTCAGAGCAGTGGTAATTCGATTTTTCACTCTCTCCTACAGGCTCGCTAGGTCCAAAATTTTCCCCCTCTTCTCCTGCTTCCAAGGCGGGTTTAATAGTTTTAACCGATGGAGATTTAATCCTTTACAAAAAACGTTCCAAGGCTTTAACTTGCAAAGTCTTTGCTTCAGTCTATTTACAAAAGAGGAAGGCGGACTTCCTGTTTAAAACCTTCCCGTTTCGATGCCAAATTAATAAATTTAAAGATCCAATTTTCCGTTCTACTCACGGGTAGTTGTTTAAAGTCAAATTGTCCACAGGAAAAAGTCAGCGCTCTCCGGCAACAGCAATGCGGCTTCACTCCGTGAAAGAAGCAGTCAATTCGAAGCACCGCGCCACTCACCCCACTTCGCTCTGGATCCCCAAATCAGGGTTTCCCCGCGAGTAGGGGAGGCGCAAAAGGTGCCAGCCGAATCCCAGGTTCACAGGCTTCTCCCGCCTGTGATTTCAGTGGGTCTCCGCCTTCGCCGTGGCGGTCAGACCCTGATTTCCACGGAGCAAATTCCTCCCGATCGGAGGAACTCCGCCATTGCCTGGAGGCGCCAACCGGGAAGTTCGTGTCCGACTCTTCGTGACTCCATGGACCAGAGCACGCCAGGCACTTCTGTCTTCCACTGCCTCCCGCAGTTTGGTCAGACTCATGTTTGTAGCTTCGAGAACATGTGAACATGTTTGTTTACATATGCATATGGCTATCTCTTTATAGGGACTTGGTGCAATGAAGACCCTGCTCATACAGTTGTCCTAATTGCATGGACCACATAAGGCATACAACTCTATGAGAACTAGTGCATGATGCTATTTAGTGCTTTGTTGTTGTGTTTTTACCCTCTTGTGCTATTCTTGTATTTTTACTTTATTCTGGATATTGTAAGATGCCTTCAGGTTGTTTTGTATCAAAGTGATAAATGAAATAAATAAGTTTAATGGTAATCATGATCATGATATAATGAGATGTTTCTAGACACTGCTTTCCTTACATTCCATTCAATATACAGAGCAACACGGGAAGATGCTTTATAACCAGGCAGACAACTGACCCATCTAGCTCAGTAGAGTTGACACTGACTGGAAACTGGTCTCTGGGGTTCAAGACCAAGGTCTTTCTGAACCCTAACTGGAGATGCCTGGGATTGAACCCAGGAGCTTCTGCATGCAAAGCAGATATTCTACTCTTGAGCTATGGCCCTTCCCCTAAGGCAAGAGTGAGGAACCTTCAGGTCTCCAGATTTTTCTGAACTGCAACACCCATATTCCCAGCAAGCATTGCCAAGACCTGAAGGTCCCCCACACCTGTCCTAAGGGATGCAGATGTTGGAGTCAGCCTGGGGACACCATGTTTATAGCATATATGTTTCTATGATTTTATCTACAGGCACTGCCCCTTTCTCTTTGTAATGACCATTGCCATTTGGGTTATAGTCGAACCAAGAAGGAAGGGGAGCCATTCTGCTGCTATGATTGCCTTCCCTGTCCAGAAGGGAAGATCTCAAACCAGAAGGGTAAGTAGTATAATGGAAAACTTTCACAAATGACTTAACCGCAAGATGTTTAACTATCTCTTTGCACATGCTGTGTTATTTAATTTTACTTTGCATGGGTAGTGCAAAGTGACCCAGCTTCGTCTGGTGGCCCAGCTACACCCCTATCTGGACAGGGATAGCCTAACTACTGTTGTCTATGCTCTGGTAACCTCTAGGTTAGATTACTGCAACGTGTTATACTTAGGGCTGCCTCTGAAGATGGTTCAGAAACTTCCACCTGGTGCAGAATTCAGCAGCCAGGTTGCTCAAGGGAACAAGACGGTTTGAACATATTACACCAATCCTGGTCCAACGGCACTGGCTACCTATGAGTTTCTGGGCCCAATTCAAAGTGCTGGTTTTGACCTATAAAGCCTTAAAGGGCTCAGGACCGCAATACCTCAAGGACCGCCTCTTCCCATATGAACCCACCTGGACCCTGAGATCATCTTCTGAGGCCCTCCTTTGTGTGCCGCCTCCTTGAGAGGCCAGGAGGGTGGTAACATGAGAACGGGTCTTCTCTGCAGTGGCTCCCCATCTACGGAATGCTCCCCCCTTTTTTTACAGAACTGGATGGAATTTCCAGGGCTAGTATCCCCTTCTGAGTGGAATCCACAACTAGGTTCCATACCTATGATCTCTGAGGACAGTATCCTGAATATATAATTGCATACGAAAGACAGACATATGTTTGTCATACCTCTACCAAGAACACATCTTCCTCGGTTTTGTAGAATTAATATTGGCTACCCCAACTAGTGATTATTATTATTTCTTTATTCTTGATTATTCCGCTGTAAACAGGGCTCCCATATTTCAAACCTTATGTTTTCTTTTCCAGACATGGATGACTGTTTGCAATGCCCAGAGGATCAGTATCCAAATAATGCCCAGGATTCATGCATTCCAAAAGTCATAAGTTTCCTGTCTTACGAAGAAGCTTTGGGGATGACTTTGGCAATATTGGCTCTTTCCTTTTCATTCATTACAGCTTTAGTGCTTGGCATCTTTGTTAAGCACCAGGGCACTCCCATTGTCAAAGCCAACAACCGGAATCTCACCTACACTCTCCTCATGTTCCTCCTGCTCTCCTTCCTTTGTGCTTTGCTCTTCATTGGCCAACCAAAAACGCTGACCTGTCTTCTTCGACAAACTGCTTTTGGCATTATCTTCACGGCAGCTGTGTCTTGTGTTCTGGCCAAAACCACCATTGTCGTTCTAGCTTTCATGGCCACCATGCCTGGATCCCGAATGAGGAAATGGGTGGGGAAAAGACTGGCTGTTTCCATTGTTCTTGGCTCCTCCCTGATTCAAACCACTATTTGCACGGTGTGGCTCTCAACCTCTACCCCATTCCCAGATTTCAACATGCACTCAGTTGTTAAAGAAATTATACTAGAATGTAATGAGGGCTCAGTCGCCTTGTTTTACTGCGTCTTGGGCTTCATGGGTTTGCTTGCCAAAGTCAGCTTCTGTGTTGCTTTCCTAGCCCGTAAGTTGCCTGATAGTTTTAATGAGGCCAAGTTTATCACCTTCAGTATGTTGGTCTTTTGCAGTGTTTGGTTGACCTTTGTCCCAACCTATCTCAGCACAAGGGGGAAATATATGGTTGCCGTGGAGATTTTCTCCATCTTGGCCTCCAGTGCTGGGTTACTGGTTTGTATCTTTTCTCCAAAGCTCTATATCATTCTGTTGAGACCTGAGCTGAACAACAAGGAACAGCTAAGAAGAACAAAACAATGAAATATTCTAAATTATTTGCCCCTGGTCCATTTTAAATTAGCAATGTGTAAGTGACAGGAATTAAGCCAGGGGAAAAGAGAAATAACTCATTATTCCTGTGGCCTTTTGTACTGTGGGGGAGTGTATTGGTTTTGTTATTATGGTATGTATTTTTATGTTTTTATACTGTAAACTGCCCTGTGGTCTTCGGATGAAGGGTAGTCTAGGAATCTAATAAAGAAAAATAATACACATGAGCTAAATTGTGCTGTAATTTATTGGACTGAGACCTATGTTGCTGTTGCATTCTTTATTATTTATTTACTGTAGATAAAATGAAATGTGAAGTGTGGTTTGGATCTAGACTTACTCATATTTAGAACAGACTGTTTGAAAGAAATGAAACATAGAATAGTCTCATTGATGTACAATATTTATGTTTAATTGACTTCTCAATATCTAGACAAAAGAAAATATATGTGAGATACTGGGCTGGATTCAGACTCATAATAGTACTTATCTTTGAGTGAAATAGGCTAAACTACTAAAACTGTCTGGATCAAAACCTTATTTTTTAAATCAACAGAAGCTACTATCTACTTATTTCACTTCCAGAAAAAATAATCCATAATTGTTGCTATAATAGCTTGTGTGAAGAAAAGGTGAGAACTTGCCAGTCTGTTTAAGTTTTGTACTTTGGAAAAGATTTGTATGACTTCTGCTGATGTCAGTGTGCAAGTGACACAGTGTACAAGTGAAGTTTAAGACATGCGTCGCAGGCCCGAGTTGCTTAAGGCCTGACCCACAGCAGAGGGATTTGCATTGCCTTATCCAAAACATTGAAAGAAAGTAATTTGAATCATTTTTAAAACCCGATCAGCGCAAGTGAACCTTTCCTCCTCTGGAGACAAGTCTGGATGTTTCTTTGCTATGTAACCAATGTAATGGAAATCATTGTATCCTGCTCATTACACAGCAGTGTGTTTGAGAAGGAAATAGGGGCAAAAATCTGGATCACAACAGCTTTCCATGAAATTAGCTTTGATTTCTCGATTTCTCCTAATGACTTGCAGTGAAGACCACAACAAGGAGCACCAAACATCACTACTATGAAACACAGTCCAAACATCTCCAGCTTTTTTTAAGGGAAGCATTTCTGTGTTCATATTCAAAGTATGTGTTATCCGTGAAAGGCTGGATCAGCTGAAGACAGCAGGGGAAAGTAGAGATGTTGAAATTCTACTCTTTTGTATCTATTTTAAAATTCTATTTTCTATTTGCTGCAAGTTGCTGTAACCTCATGGTGAACACTGGGTAATTAATTTTAAAAGTGAAATACATCTGCAGGGTCGGTCATAGAGGAAGATCCCCCCCTCTGGTCTGTTTCCAGGCCTTGCCCACTTCATCCAGACAGAGCCCATGTGCCAGACATCTAATCAGTGGGCGTGGTGGCACAAGAAGCACTATTGACTGTCTCCCCCCAGATGCAGTGACACCACAAAGAAGGACCAAATGTGGTTTTTCATTTGAATTCTAAAACATTCAAGTTTTCAAAATAAGGGTCCATTTGGAACTTCTGCAAAAGTTGACTCCACCTCAGTGATTAAATATAGCTCAAACCAGTTACATGCCTGTGCTGTTTTTCATTTTAAGACCTCAGTTGTGAACACATTTGTAACTATAACAAGTTAAAACTTCCTTCCACTGAGGATTTTCCAGAGAAGACTTTAGCTGAGATGTGAAAAACATGTTTTCTTTTGCAATATTGCAGAGAAACAATGAATCAGATTAAGTTCTTAACAGACCTGCAATTATCAAATTAATCACCATTATTTGTACTTCTTCCCCCTATCCTTGGGGTGGTCTACTGGTCCCATGCAAAATAACAATCAAAGACTAAGGGGTGTTACTAATATCTAGGAGTCAGTGAGAGCTGGGCCTATAGACATAGCTCTGAATGGCCACCTATTCTTTATTCTGTATTTTTTGCCCTTGAATCAGCTGGGTGAGTGATCATTCAAATTCCGCTGAATAAGAATCACAGAGCAGATGGCTTGGTGTCTACCATTAAACTCTCTGCAAGATGTTATTATTTGGGGTGGTGGTGTTCTTACTGCTGTCCCAGGGGATATGCATGCTTGCTCCTCTTCCTCAATGTTCTATCAAAGAACCTGTTCCTATAATTCACAAATATTATCAGTCGGGAGACCTCATCATTGCTGGCATTATTTCTCAGATCTACATATCTTCAAGCACCATATCCTTTGAACAACATCCGGCTCTGGAACTTTCTGATGACCACATGTATGTTGCTTTAAAGCCATATCATAGTGTTTTAATGATACTTTTCCATGACATGCTGTCCTTTTGTATGGGATTTGGGAGGAAACTGTTGCTTTATTGATTGTCTTTAGGGTCAGCCAGTTAGTTTGGGGGATTATTTTTGTGGATATCTGAAATCTCAATCTCTCTTTGTCATGTGAGGATGAGCAAACTGCAGATTAATCATTTTCTCGTTACATAGTAGTATGGACAGCATACTGCTTTCAATTGTGCTTCATAGAGATGATCACTATCTCTCCATTTTGATGCTAAATATGTGGGACATTTCTTGGAACTGATATACAGAGGGATACTATATGTAATGTCTTGAGTTTCAATGATATATTTTTGCATTAGTTTAGTGTTTTATTCCCTGCTTTCTGAGAGAGGTACAGCAAAATGACTTTCAGGATTTGTTCATCAACATTACAGGCAGTAAATCTAATGTGAGAATAGTTGATTTCCAAGAGTTTAGGAAGAGTGGTGCTTTGAGGCGTCTTTTCCAATGAAAATATTTATCCAGGATTAACTGTTTCAGAGGCTTGAAGCTGAGTTTCAGGAGGCCAAGGGAATAGCATTAGGGAGTGTAGCTTGCACATGTTGAATGAAGTGGCATGCCTGGATATGTCTTAAGGAGTAGGCACTAATGCAGCCATGGAAAGACAGGTCAGAGTATCAGATAATGTCTTCTTCATTCCCATTGGCCTGTATAGTTGTGCTGCAAATTTCTATTGCTGCTGCTGCTTCTTCTGTTTGCAACACAATGACTGTATGTTTGTAAATGAGATGATGTTTGAAGTTCAAGGTCCTTGTTTTACAACCAGCTCCTGTTTACACTACTTTTGACCTTGGCCTTAAAAACTATTTATGTGCAATATATGTGCAACTAATTTATACACTGAACTGAAATGTTGTGAATGTGATGAACTGAAGCCGATGGTGTAAAATGTAACACATGACTCTCACCATATGACACTTGATAAAGGGTCCTGACTCAGAACTACCAGCACATCCTGGCCTTGGCATTTGCTGTGAAGGAGATCAATGCCAACCCCCAAATCTTGCGCAATGTCACCCTTGGATTCCACATCTATAACAGTCATTTCAGTGCCAGCTGGACCTATCAAGCCTCCATAGAACTTCTCTCTAGACGGGCCAAGTTCATCCCTAACTACAAGTGTGATGTTGAGAATACTCTAGTAGCAGTCATCGGGGGACCAAACTCTAATGTCTGTTTTCACATGGCAACTATCCTGTGCATGTACAAGATGCCACAAGTAAGACGTGTGTGTGGAGAACCTCTAAGTTGAACAAGTCATTTGAATGCCATTCACCTCCATCTTGATGCATCTTGCAGACTGGAAAAGCTGTGACTGAAATAGACACATTCAGAATATTACTAAATAAAAAACACCTTGTGGTCTATTATCTATCTATCTCTATCTATCCATCTATCATCTATCTATCATCTATCATCTATCTATCTATCTATCTATCTATCATCTATCATCTATCATCTATCATCTATCATCTATCTATCATCTATCTATCTATCTATCTATCTATCTATCTATCTATCTATCTAAACATCTATCATTTTTGTACCAATAGGAAAAAAAAGGAAAAGGCCTCATGGCTCAGTGACCTAAGGTAGTTTCCTACTCCTTGTTCTTCTTTGATGGACCGTTAGCTAAATTTTCCCAGGCTATTTAAATATAGCATGATTTCAGTACCAAAGATGTTTTATCCATTAGATATTTTGAATGTGAAAGTTTTCACTGCCTTATATGGCCCTGTAGTTAACAGAGTGATGTTAGGTGAGGAATGGGGTGAGCAGGACCACAGGTCAAATATATTTTCTAAGATTATATACCTGATTCATTACATCCATATCAATCTTTCTTTATAGACATTTAGTACTAGATTTGTTTTGGTATTCAAGGATGAAACAATTTGAGGGGGAAAGCACAATTTGTCATGTCTCTATACTCACAAAGCGGCAACTGTTTCTCTTCTCTTACCTTTTCAAAACTAGCTCATATATGGCTCTTCTCCAGTCATGAATAATGAAACTCAGGCTGTTTTCTTCCACCGGATGTTCCCAAATGGTGCCTTTCAGTACAAGGGAATTCTCCACTTACTTCTGCATTTTTCATGGACGTGGATTGGAGTTGTTTCCCAGGATGACGACAACACAGAGAGCTTTATAGAGAACATACTTCCTCTGCTTTCCCAGGGTGGCATCTGCTTCGACTTCATAGAAAAATTCCCCAAACTAACTTCTTCCAGTGGCTTTGGAGACATGGTAGGAGAAGGGGTTAAGACATTCAATGTCGTTATGTCAAGTACTGCCCATGTTGTGCTTGTGCATGGAGAAATTCAGACCATGGTGGTTTTGAGAGCAATGCCTCAGGTTGCAGAAATGGAGAATATGCCATGGAGGACAATGGCTAAAATTTGGGTTATGACAGCCCAGATGGATTTCACATCATTCCCCTTCCAAAGAGATTGGGACATACATTTTCTCCATGGTGCTTTGTCCCTTTCAGTTCATTCAAAGGAGGTGCTGCTTTTCCACACATTTCTTCAGAACAGAAACCCTGCTTCAGAAGAAGAAGATGGCTTCATCAGGGAGTTCTGGGAAGAATCATTTGACTGTTCATTTCCCAGTTCTGCGGCACACAAGATGGACTGGAAAAGGTGTTCTGGGAATGAGAGGCTGGAGATGCTTCCTGTTTCTGTCTTTGAAATGGGCATGACTGCTCATAGTTACAGCGTCTACAATGCTGTCTATGCAATAGCACATAGTTTGCATGCCAGCTATTTATCACAGTTCAAATACACAGGAATGTCACGCGGTGGAAGGTGGACGATTCTGAAGGCACAACAGTGGCAGGTGATGGCCTGAACATAATGGCCTTATCAGATGGAAGACACCACCACCACATATTTGGTGCAACAGCAACCCTTAAATGGTTCAGAAACTTGCATCATTATTAAGGATAGAATATTGGCATCTAAATGGTGGTTGAAGAAATGACTTTCTTCTAAAAAAACAACAACCCCTGCCCATTACAATTTATAAAAAGCTGAACAGTGGTTTGACTATAACTAGTGATGATAAAACTTTGTAATGGAACTATTTTAAAACACACATTGTATTTATGTGTGTTTTTGGGGAAGTAGTTACCAGAACAAAAGAGGAGCGTTCTTTCAGTTTCCCACCCCTTTGCTTTAAAATGTAATTTGACCATCTCTACAAGAGTTCTCTACTTCCATGAGCAGTATGGTAGTCACAATTTCCCCAGAAATTACTTATTTAGAAGAATAATTGATTATCATATAGTATCACCCCAGATGCATTGTTGGGTAAAAATGGAGCTCATCCAGAATTCTAGGTGATTTATTGTTACTGTTGATGCCATTGGCCTGTATAAAGACTTTTAAGGGAATACAATCTGAATACTCCAAGTAAAATATTTTATCACCATATTTCATAGTTCCACCTTTTGCACCTTTACACACTTACAATTTCTCTTCCTCATAATTTAGCTCCACCGCATTCTCAGGAGAATTTCATTTAACAACAGTGTGGGGGAAATGGTGTCCTTTGATCAAAATGGGGAACTAGCTGCTGGATTTGACATTATAAACTGGGTCACATTCCCAAACCAGACCTTCTTCAGGGTTAAAGTTGGAAAGATAGACCCTCCAACTCTCCAAGATAAGAAAGATGCAGTGACCTCCCTGGACAACGTCTTCACCATTCATGAGGATCTCATCATCTGGCCCAAACAATTTAACCAGGTGCAGTCCTTGCATATTTCAGCCTGCATTGATTAATTTCCTCAATATTCAAGAAGCGAGTTATCTAGATACTCAAATGGTTGTAGTTCAATGTTCTTGAATTTTTGAGGTCTCCGGTGAAATCATGCTTTCAAACCAAAACATTCACCTTGCAGAATGCTGGAATTTCATTACTATGCAAAGTCCTTTGGCCTTTTCATTGTTCTAGTCGAAGGTTGCTGGTAGTAGAGAAAATCTGCAGACTGTTCAACCACCCATCTAAAGCCATCCTGGACTCTCACTGGTGTGGCCGAAGAGCACTTTTTGCAATCCTCTATCCTTTAAATGTTCCTATGCTGGTATAAATCTCATTCCAATTTGGGGATATTTCAGAGGATGAAGGTGGGTCAAATCCATTCCCTGACCTTTCCTGTCACATCTCTCAACTGATAGAGAAGACTGAGATAAAATTTCCAAATTATAAGATCTCAAGTAAGCACATTTTTATTTCTTTTATGCACAGTCACAGCCCCTTTCCATGTGTAATGACCACTGCCATCCAGGTTATAGCAGGACCAAGAAAGAAGGAAAGCCATTTTGCTGCTATGATTGCTTTCCATGTCCAGAAGGAAAAATCTCAAACCAGAAAGGTAAGAAATTTCATATAGATAGTGGATCTAGTCAGTCGCTCATCAAATTGAACAGCTATGACCTTGCTTATCCACATCAGTTTATAAAAGTCAACATTATTTAACGTCCACCTTTTTCTCTGTACAAGACAACATAGCACATCATCACCCCCTTGGATGATGGTTCAAGGAGATTTGCAACTCCAGGCTTCAAAATCTGCACTTTTTTGTGCTTCAAGAAGTCCTTAGCTTCTTTGAGGACAAGCCTGCTTATCCCCTTTTAGGGATGCGGTGGATTTGCGGGACAGCCAGAACCCCCCTCACCAATGATACTGGGCTATGTCTCGGGGTCCAATCCTTGCCGGAGCGTGAGCTTCGCTCATACTCCTGCCTTGAAATCCTGCTCCACGTCAGCCTGCCAAATTGGTGCAGAGGGCTGGGGTCTCCAGGGGTGGGCTTGAGGGAACAACCAGGTCTGCACCCAGGGGACTTAAACAAGCCTGTGCCAGCCCCCAACAAGAAGCTCTTCTTCATTGCATCAACCTACCGACTCACTCACTCCAGGAATTTTAAATTTACACATTGAATTCACATTGCTTTGACTGTGGTGGTTGTTCTATTCTTCAATCAGGCTTTGGGCTAATTGACATCAATGCCCTTTTAAATGATCTGTGGGAGGGGGGATTTTTTGTTTATTATATTATTATTATTATTATTATTATTATTATTATTATTATTATTATTATCAATGCCAGATGTCACTAACCTGGTGCCTTCCAGATCATTTCAATTGCAACTGTCAGTAGTTCCATGGGGCTTCAATGGCTTCCTGCAGCCAATCAGAAGCCACACTTTGGTTTTCAAACGTTTCAGAAGTCAAACGGACTTCTGGAATGGATTCTGTTTGACTTCTGAGGTACAAGTGTATTCTCCCTCTGAAAACTTTTAATAAACATATAAATATTTTTAAAACTGCATATGCACATAAATGTGATATAGAAAGTATGAAGTCTGAGGTGTATGAATATCTAAAACACTTTCAAACCTTCTGAAAATGCATTTTTAAAAATATTTCATCATCCCTTTAAAACTCATGGCCTGAACATACCCCCGTATCTGGGAACAGGGATATATACCTTTCCTACTGCAAGATTAACTTGTATATTTTTGTTCTACTAACACTGTTGCAAAGGAAGAAATAAATGATTTGATGCACGGTGCAAGGGCTAAGATTCTCATTTATGCTTGCTATGTTCTTTGTATTCTGATTCCAGATATGGATGATTGCTTTCAATGTCCAGGAGATCAATATCCAAACACTGGTCAGGATACATGTCTTCCAAAAACCATCAGCTTCCTTTCTCACAAAGAGCTTCTGGGGATCAGCTTGGACGCTGTTGCTGTCTCCTTTTCTTGCATCACAGCTTTTGTGCTTGGAATCTTTATGAAGAACAAGGACACACCCATAGTCAGAGCCAACAACAGGGGCCTCACCTACACTCTCCTCCTCGCCCTCCTGCTCTGCTTCCTTTCTGCTTTGCTGTTTATTGGACAACCGGAGGTTGTGACCTGCCTCCTTCGGCAAATACTTTTTAGCATAATCTTCTCCGTGGCAGTTTCTTGCGTATTGGCCAAAACCACCATTGTGGTGCTAGCTTTCATGGCCACGAAGCCAGGGTCCCGGATAAGGAAATGGGTGGGAAAACAATTAGCCATCGCCATAGTCCTGTCCTGCTCCCTTGTTCAAGCCACAATCTGTAGTGTGTGGCTGGCAACCACTCCCCCATTCCCAGACTTTGACAAACACTCAATGCCAAAAGAAATTGTGCTTGAATGCAATGAAGGGTCGACTGTCATGCTTTACTGTGTGTTGGGCTTCCTGTGTCTCCTGGCCATTGTCAGCTTCACGCTGGCCTTCTTAGCTAGAAAGTTGCCGGACAGTTTCAATGAAGCCAAGTTCATCACCTTCAGCATGTTGATCTTTTGCACGGTATGGCTGTCCTTTGTTCCCACGTATCTGAGTACCAAGGGGAAGTACATGGTGGCCGTGGAGATCTTCTCCATTTTGTCCTCCAGTTTTGGGTTACTGAGCTGCATCTTTTCCCCAAAATGCTATGTCATTTTACTGAGACCTGATCTGAATAGCAAAGAGCAGCTAAACATAAGAAAGAATTAAAATAATTAACAAGTCTGTCTGTTCAATTCTATATGGTACGTTTAAATAAATCTTTGAGATTAAATCACACTCAATAGCGTGACATTAGAATTGAGACACTCCCTTCTGGATCCTTTCTATCAGTGGAATGGGGATAATGTTGAACATTGGGGAACTTTAATGAATATAGACTCATATAATTGAAGAGTTGGACAGGGTCTAATGTAGTAATCACAGGAAAAGGATCCCTGACAGATGTTCATCCAAACTTGGGTTAAGAATGAAGGGCATCACAGGAAACCTCAATTCTGACCTCTGATTGAGTTAAATATAACAACAACAACAACAACAACAACAACAACAACACAACAATTTATTATTTATACCCTGCCCACCTGGCTGGGTTTCCCCAGCTACTCTGGGTGGCTTTCAACAGAACCTTAAAAACAGAATAAAACTTCAAACATTAAAAACTACACTAAACAGGGCTGCCTTCAGATGTCTTCTGATACTCGGATAGTTGTTTATTCCCTTGACATCTGATGGGAGGGCTTTCCACAGGGCAGGCCCTACTACCGAGAAGGCCCTCTGCCTGGTTCCCTGCAACCTCACTTCTCGCTGTGTGTGGGCTGAACGATGGGGGTGGAGATGCCCCTTCAGGTCTACTGGGCTGAGCTGAGGCCATTTAGGGCTCTAAAGGTCAGCACTAACACTTTGAATTGTGCTCAGAAATGTATTGGGAGCAAATGTAGGACTTTGAAGATCGGTGTTATATGGTCTCGGCCGCCACTCGCAGTCACCAGTCTAGCTGCCGCATTCTGGATTAGTTGCAGTTTCCAGGTCACCTTCAAAGGTAGCCCCGCGTAGAGTGCATTGCAGTTGTCCAAGCAGGAGGTAACTAGAGCATTCACCACAGGCGAGACAGTCTGCGGGCAGGTAAGGTCTCACCCTGCATACCAGATGGAGCTGGTAGACAGCTGCCCTGGACACAGAATTAACCTGCGGCTCCATGGACAGCTGTGAATCCAAAATGACTCCCAGGCTGCGCACCTGGTCTTTCAGGGGCACAGTTACCCCATTCAGGACCAGGGAGTCCCCCACAGCCACCCACCCCCTGTCACTGCAAAACAGTACTTCTGTCTTGTCAGGATTCAACCTCAATCCTCTAAACCCCTGCAACCTTGCAGAACAATTTCAGTGGAAACAGTCTCAGGAGGCTTGATAAAAGTTCAAAGTTGGGCTCCTGTGTCATTCCTGTTTGAATCAGTTTGGTTCCCTAGCTGAGATGTGTGCATGTAATAGTGTGTATCTGGGGTCCCTTGCGCCTTTGGCAAGGAGTTGTGTTATCGCTCCCCCCAAAATCAACTATGGGGGTCTTGCGTGTGCACTGCTCAATGGTGCCTCCTAATAGTGCCAATTCATAACCGAGTCTCACGTCCCAAGGAGGGAATCATTTCCTCCCCATCCTTAGTTGGTGAGCCACAGCTTGAGGTTGTGTGACAAGCCCAGAGAGATGGAGGGATGTGTCCCTAGTAGATTTAGTAAAGATTTCACCCATACTTTGATGAGCAAATTGTTCTTAGTTTTATTCACCGCTCCTCTGACTTTTTATATTTTAACAAATAAACATTTTACTCCACTTATATCTCCAAGTCTTCTTTTGGGTGTGGGGGCAATGTCAGTGATGTGCTAAACATATTTTTGAGTGCAATGTTACTGAGGGAAATTATTTCTCCTACTATTATCATCAAGTTCATAGAAATAACTGATTCTTCTCCAAATCCCAGGAAAATTCAAGTAGCCACATGCCAACGATGAACAAAGACTCAATGAAGCTGTTCATATCCCCTGTTATATTCAATCTTGGGCTGACCCTTGATGTTCTCTCAGTCTGATCAATTACTCCTTACACTGCAAAGATCTGGCGTTCCTTGCCGTTCTAGTGAGACATGAAGAGTTACAACAAATCTATAGCATCAAATGTGTTCTGTTCATCCATCAGAGCTTTCATGTCTTTAGTATGCTTTTGCATTAATGTTATTGCCCATGCCTTTTTGCCTCCATAGGGATAGATATGCCTTGTTCGAAATTTTGCACCTGTAGTTGATAAGGGAAACGTGATTTTCTGATGCGATCTGATAGAAAACCTACAACTCAAAACTGGTAATTATCTCTCCTCTGATTATAAAGTTAATCATAGTCACTTCTGCTTCTTCTCTCCATCCCAGGAGAATCATACAGCAGCCCCATACAAACTGGGAACCAAGGATAGAAGATGCCATGAATAGCCCCTGTGCCATTCAAGGCTGCTAGACTCAAGGCACTCTCAGACTGATCACTGATTTCTTTGCACTGAACAGACCAAATTTGCATGGATGTTCCAGTGAGAATTTCCTAACCAGGAATGCTCTGCTGATAATGTGCAAAGACGCCACCTGTGTCCCTTAAAAGCAGCCAGTACTGTACAGTAAAAGGTGGATAGGTACAGGTCTTTTCAGTTTAGCTAGGCCATAGATTGAAAAGAAAATGGAACCACAACATGATGCAGTATTACATTATTATTTTCTCCATCGGTGATGTTTGTCTCCCAGGGTGAGAGGAGAACGTAAAGGTGCTGTCAGGGAACTGCCATCAGGGCCGGAGGGAGAGAGCGGGCTCCAGAGGGACTCCAGAGAGCACCCCGGGAGGGGGAGAGGCAGCCCATCTTCTGGGGAAGAGAATCAGCGTAGCACCAGTGGAGAAGGGGGGCAGATGGGGGAATCGGCGAGGTGGTCCCATGACTCCTTGCCGGGAAGCAGCGGGGAGAGTAGGGGTCCTCCACTGCCCACACCCTCCTTGCGCAGAAGGCTTCCGTGCAGGGAGAGTAGGTGGAGACTAGGTGTCAAAGAGCTTCTTTGCTGGAAGAAGTTCAAGAAACGTCCACTGACGGATTCTGCCAGCGATTGAGTCAGCCACGGGTGAGTGGCTGTCTGGACAGAAAAGGTTCACTCAGGCAACCCAGCCAGGTGTGGCGCCGGTTTACGCACGAGCAACCCCTAGAACCATTACAGGTGCCAAGTGAGAACTCAGGGGAGTTTCTCTCTGTTGTGGGTGGTAAGGGCTAAGAAGAGTCCACCCACAGAGGACTCTGTATTCTACTCATTCAATTTGTATTTTCTATTACTGCTATCACACTGTATTGTGGAAAATAATAATAATAACAATAATCTCATTCTAAAAAAAAGGATTCCTGAGAGTTGAACCCTTTCTGTTGATCATCTCAACCAAACAAACCTTGAAACATTTTAAAAAGTATCCACATTTGAATATAATGATTTCAGTTGTTAGATTGATACTTATTAATTTTTTTCAACTGTTCTTTATTGTTCATTTCATGTCTCAAGATAATTATATAACATTTAGGGGAAAAGATACAGCTCAGCATCCCAGCACTGGAGGCCAAGATGGAGAAGATCTCCACAGCCACCAGGTTTTTCCCCCTTTGGTGCTTAGATACGTTGGGACAAAAGATGCCCAAACACTGCAAAACACCAAAACACTTCCTAGCTTCCAAATTGGTCCTTACCGCCTACTGTGAAGGAGAAGCTACCAGGCTTTCAGGTGACATGGTGTCAACTGTCTGCTGTACTGTTTCTACCACTTCTGACTCTGTTCAGGATTAGAACATATGCTGGCTTGCTCCTGTTCCTTTCTCCTGTTCCTCCTCCTCCTCCTGTTTGCCACCGCCGCACACCTGGGTCCATGCAATCTTTATCTGCCTCCTGCCTGGAAGCCTCTTGAGATTGAGACCACCACCTTTCCTCCTCCTCATCTGGCCAGTCCCTGACAGATATGCTATATCTGATGTGATATATCTGATGTCAGCTGCGGGACAGATAATGAGTGGCTGGGCTGATGAGGGTTTGTAGATTCCATCAGCTGTCAGGAGCACCTAGAAAGCCCTGTGCAAAGTGCTCTACAAGTGCTGGTGATGAGCTGATAGTTCAGGCCTGCAAATCAGCTTTCATGGTGCTATGGAAGCCCCAACAGTCAGCTGATCACGAAGGCTATCATAGCTCTGTGAGTACCAGTATGGAAGCCCCAATGATCAACTGATTGCAAGGGGTTGCAGAGTGCCATGTTTGGAGATTTTCAACCCCAATGATCAGCTGATCATTCATGTGAGATAAATAGGTTCTCTGATGTCACTGCGATATCAGATGACTGAGAGATATGCTGCACCTAAAGATCCAGGACACCTTTCAGATCAAGTTCCCCACAAGATCAACCATGTTGTTTACAATATGGTCTTAGGCCTCAGAATTTGGTGGTGGTCAGTCTAGTTAGAAAAATACAACCTACAGTTTTTCAGCACCAGAAGATAGAATTAAGAATATTTATGTAGTATTGCCTTACTTCTTTGGACATAACTTGTTCAGAATTGACTGCTATACAGTGGTACCTCAGGTTAAGTACTTAATTCATTCCAGAGGTCTGCTCTTAACCTGAAATTGTTTTTAACCTGAAGCACCACTTTAGCTAATGGGGCCTCCTGCTGCTGCCGTGCCGCCGGAGCCCGATTTCTGTTCTTATCCTGAAGCAAAGTTCTTAACCTGAAGCACTATTTCTGGGTTAGCGGAGTGTGTAACCTGAAGCCTCTGTAACCTGAAGCATAGGTAACCTGAGGTACCACTGTATTGGAGTCTTGAACACTTTAAACCTCATTGAGAAAGAGCCTAAATCACTGAATTAACAGATTTCTAAATCTAAATTTGATTATTGAATTTTAATTTAAAATTATGGTATGTCCATAATTGTCTATATGGTGTTAGTTAATATAATTGATAAGCTTGATAAACTGACTCAATTTAAAGGTTGTGCAAAGTTTTATTCTACCTCTTTAAATTATTGGCTGAAATGCAGTTATTCTTTTATTATAAATTTTCTTCTTTCACACAGTTTTCTAGGTGACTTTTCTCTCTCATTTTGCTGAATCTCATTAAACTCTTATTCCTCCCTACTAAGGAGGACCAGCTGAGACTTTGGCTATGATGTAATAAACATCTTCCCCCACTGCACATCACCAAGAAGCAACAACCTAGCAAAGCTGATTAAGTCTCCTGTAATTATCAAAGAAATCACGATCATTTCTTTGACTCTCTGGGGAGTTCCAGTAGCTGCATGAAAACTATGAATCAAGACTTGCAGATACTATTAATATTTCCTGTGATGTTCAAAGCTTGGCCTTACACCAAGGGCTCTGTCAAACTGATCATTGATTCTTTTTCCTGCAAAAATCTGGCTTTTGTAACCATCCCAGTGAGACTTTGCAAAGAGATGAATTGTCGCCTAAAAAATTCCTCTTGCTCCTACCATGCTCTGTGCAGGATGGTACTTTCCATGATGTTGGCGTCAGTGCTGCTTCCTCCAGATGAGTGCAAGGCTGCTGTCGCTCCATGTTCCATCAGTGACCCTCTTCCTATTCTTCACAAATATTTCCAGTCTGGAGATGTTGTTATTGCTGGCATTATGTCTCAAATCTATATAACTTCAAGCATAGCCTTCACTGAACTTCCTACACCTGAACTCTTCGATGACATTCTGTAAGGAAATGTGTGTCTCTCTCTCTCTCTCTCTCTCTCTCTGTGTGTGTATCCTTAAAAACCTTATCGTATATCTGTAATGAATATATTTCTGCATTTGACATATGATGAAGGTTATGCTCATTACACTAGTGGCCAAAATTGTGGAAAACTTTAGGAAAAGCTGTATTTCTAAGGTTTGGCAGCTCATAACAACAGTACTAATGCCATGAAATTAAATATTATTAGAAAGATAATCTAATGCAGAATATAATGCCACAAACTGTGCTGAATAGCCCTGACCTGAATCCAACTGAAAATCTGTGGAGCTGATTAAGAAACCATTTTAGTCGGAAGCAGCCAAGGAATAAAGCACAACTGATAGACGCAATAATGCAATCTTGGTTTCACATTATAACAACTGACAAACTGAAATCTTTGGTTTACTCCATGGGGTGCTATTGTTGGGCTGTAATGGCAGCAAAAGAAATAATGAAAAGCTATGAAATACCTTTTATCATGGTTTTCTGTGTATAACATTTTTATTTGGGTATAACTGTTGATAGAATAAGGATAATTCAACACTGTTGCATTATATTATCATTCTAATGCTATATATATTTATGGTATTGATCTAAAAACTACTGATGTTGTGAGCCAGAGATACAGAAATACTTTCCAAAATGTTTTCATAATATTGGCCACGTGTGTATGAATTCCTACCACCCTTTTCCTTCCACGTAGTTCTGGTGTTTATGAGACATGGGGGCAGACCTGATAGCTCACACCCAGTTTGTGGTAAACTTTTTCTTCTTATACGGTAGGCTTATACCAATGATCAGTTTTTTAAAAAAATAATTGCAAGGCAGTAAGAAGATATTGTTGTTTAGTCGTTTAGTTGTGTCCGACTCTTCGTGACCCCATGGACCAGAGCACGCCAGGCACTCCTGTCTTCCACTGCCTCCCTCATGCTGGTAGCTTCAAGAACACTGTCCCACCATCTCGTCCTCCGTCCTCCCCTTCTCCTTGCACCCTCCATCTTTCCCAACATCAGGGTCTTTTCCAGGGAGTCTTCTCTTCTCATGAGGTGGCCAAAGTATTGGAGCCTCAGCTTCACGATCTGTCCTAGTAAGAAGTTAACATCCCCATTCACTTTGTTAAGGCTTTCTGCTCATTTACTATGGTGAGCTAAGGATTTCTTATTGAATATTTGACTTTAATCCAAGCAAAGTCATAATTCATTCAGACTTAGAGGTGATTTTATTGTAAGCTTTTGGTAACCAGACTTCCTCGTCCTCCTCTGTAGAACAGAACTAGCAGCAATCAGGGCCAGCCTGCCTATGCGGTGGCAGGAGTTAGATATTCAGCGCAGCAAAACATCCATGTTTCAATATTGTGTTTCAATATATCCACACACTTTCCTTCACTGTGGGAATGAAATCCATTTTTGTGAATGTGAACTGTTATGCACTATGTCGCTCTCCATACAGACCAATGACACAACTCTACCAGCATATCCTGGCTTTGGCATTTGCTGTGAAAGAGATAAATGAAAATCCCCAAATATTGCCCAATATCTCTCTGGGTTTCCACATCTACAACAGCCATTTCAGTCCAAGCTGGACCTACCAAGCCTCCATGGAACTTCTCTCTAGCCAAGAAAGACTCCTCCCCAACTACAAGTGTGATGTTCAGGAGACTCCAAAGGTGGTCATTGGGGGGGCAAACTCTGATTTACGTCTCCACATGTCAACCATCCTGTCTATGTACAAGATGCCAAGAGTAAGAGTTCTGCATGGGACATGGGTCATCATGAAAGCCATTTACAGTTGCCTTTGACTAAATCTCATTGGGTTGCATGCTGGTAATTGAATGGCAAAGTGGGCATAGGTTGGTATTTCTCAACCAAAAATGTAGGTTGTGGAAAATATGTCTGCTTCACTTCCAGACATCCTTAAAAACTCAGGTGGAATAATTCTTCATTGGACATTTTACTGCTGTTCAGGACTGTAATAAAACATCTGTGGCCTGTGGCACCACAACTGTATGTTTGCTATGCCTGCTGAAAAATCACTTATATCGAAATATTTTCCAAAATAACTTTAACATTTCCAAATCAACAGAGGTAAAGAATATGTGAATCCTTCAGATTAATCGATGTTGATCAAATTGAAATCTGGATTTGCATTTAAGTGATATTCAATATCACTTTTTGGTATCGCTTTTCCTCTTGTTCAGAAGACATCTGAAGGCAGCCCCGTTTATGGAAGTTTTTTAATGTTTGATGATTTATCGTGTTTTTAATATTCTGTTGGAAGCCGCCCAGAGTGGTTGGGCAACCCAGTCAGATGGATGGCATACAAATAATATTGTTGTTGTTGTTTAAAAAAATATGCATTTAGCTGCTGTATGGGTCTTCCCTTGTAATGAATGAAAACATCCAAGCTGGTTTTAGCCACCAAATGTTCTCACCTGGTGCTCAGCAACAGCTGCATTTCACATGGATGTGGATTGGCTTGGTTTATCTGATGGGTGATAGTTGAGCATTATTTGTGCAAGGTTTGGGAAATCTGTTTTGATTTTATGGGGGGGGGGGATCCATAAACAAGCTCTTGCTGGTTAGCTCAGTGAAATTGTGGAGAATGGCTCTGAAATGTTCATAGTTGTGATAGGAAGCACAGCCAAGTGAGAACGTGGCTCAATACTGCAGAAACAGATGATGTACCAATACTAACCATGGCAAAAGTTTGGAATTAGAACAGTCCAGATGGATTTCATATCATAACCTATGCAGAGGTGGTGGGAAATAGCTTTCCTCCATGGTTCTCTATCCTTCGCAGTTGACACAAGGAATCATCTAGGGTTCCAGAATTTATTCAGACGAGAAACCTTACATGCAGCAGGGGGAGAAAGCTTTATCAGGCTTTTCTTTGAACAAGCATTTACCAGTTATTTCCTTTACTTTTCTTTAGATGTGAAAAGCAGCCAATTCTTCCATAAACCTAACTGCAAAATTGCTATATTTGATGTGAAGTCATTAATAGCCAAGTATTTCCCAAATCTGTAGATTCTAAATTTATTTCTGTTTAGATTTTTAAACAGAAATAATGAAAAAGGCAAATCCTCCTGGTTAATATACAGTAGTACCTTGGGTTACAAGAACCTTTTAATAAGAGTGAAAGAGGAGAGCGCAAAATATGGTCTACAGCTCAACATCAAAAAACCGAAGATCATGGCCACTGGTCCCATCACCTCCTGGCAAATAGAAGGGGAAGAAATGGAGGCAGAGAGAGATTTTACTTTCTTGGGCTCCATGATCACTGCAGATGGTGACAGCAGTCACAAAATTAAAAGATGCCTGCTCCTTGGGAGAAAGGCGATGGCAAACCTAGACAGCATCTTAAAAAGCAGAGACATCACCTTGCCAACAAAGGTCCGTATAGTTAAAGCCATGGTTTTCCCAGTAGTGATGTATGGAAGTGAGAGCTGGACCATAAAGAAGGCTGATCGCCGAAGAATTGATGCTTTTGAATTCTGGTGCTGGAGGAGACTCTTGAGAGTCCCATGGACTGCAAGAAGATCAAAGTGATCCATTCTGAAGGAAATCAGCTCTGAGTGCTCACTGGAAAGACAGGTCGTGAAGCTGAGGCTCCAATACTTTGGCCACCTCATGAGAAGAGAAGACTCCCTGGAAAAGACCCTGATGTTGGGAAAGATTGAGGGCACAAGGAGAAGGGGACGACAGAGGACGAGATGGTGGGACAGTGTTCTCGAAGCTACAAACATGAGTCTGACCAAACTGCGGGAGGCAGTGGAAGACAGGAGTGCCTGGCGTGCTCTGGTCCATGGGGTCACGAAGAGTCGGACACGACTAAACGACTAAACAACAACCACCTCGGGTTACAGATACTTCACGTTACAAATGCTTCAGGTTACAGACGCCGCTAACCCAGAAATAGTACCTTGGGTTAAGAACTTTGTTTCAGGATGAGAACAGAAATCGTGCTCTGGCAGCGTGGCGGCAGCAGGAGGCCCCATTAGCTAAAGTGGTACCTCAGGTTAAGAACAGTTTCAGGTTAAGAACGGACCTCCGGAACAAATTAAGTTCTTAACCCAAGGTACCACTGTATACCAATTAAATAGAGATTGAAATCTGGTTTCGAGTCTAATTGGTGTTTTGATATCATCATTTGTTATCATCTTTCCTCCCTTGATTTTAACAATGACCCTCTTCAGCTCATCTATGGATCTTCTCCTTTGACAACTAATGACATTCAAGCCCTTTTCACCCACTGGATATTCCCAGATGGGACTCAGCAATACGAGGGGATCCTTCAGTTACTGCTGCATTTCCGATGGGTGTGGATCGGTGTGCTTTTTCTCCAAGATGACACTGGAGAGAGATTTGTACAAAATATTCTCCCCATGTTTGCCCAGAAGGGTATCTGCTTTGATTTTATAGAAAGTTTCCCTAGGCTTACCTCTTCTGGTGAGTTTGATGAAATGGTGGAAGAAGGTTCGAAAACAATCAGCATTATTGTGGGAAGCACTGCCAATGCTGTGATTGTGCATGGTGAAATTCAAACAATTATGGTAATGAGAATGATACCCAAACTTGCAGAAACAAATGATGTGTCAATGCAAGGAAATACAAAAGTCTGGATTATGACAGCCCAGATGGACTTCACCTCATTTCCCTTTCAAAGAGGTTGGGACATCACATTCCTCCATGGGGCTCTATCCTTTGCAGTTCACTCTAAGGATCTTCCAGGATTCCAGAAATTTATTCAGATGAGAAAGCCTACCTTGGAAAAAGAAGATGGCTTTCTCAGGGTTTTCTGGGAAGAGGCATTTAATTGTGGTTTTCCCGACCCTGCTTCAGAGAAGAAAGATGGCAAACTCTGCACTGGGGAGGAGAATATCGCGAGCCTTCCTGGGTCTGTTTTTGAAGCGAGCATGACAGCCCACAGCTACAGCATCTACAATGCAATCTATATTTTGGCACATGCTTTGCACACCATGCAGTCCACCAAATTAAACTGCGGAGCAATGGCAGGTGGAGCAAGAGGGAAACTTACAGATCAACAGCCATGGCAGGTAATGTTGTCTTCCAGTTAATACAGATCTCTGTGATCAACTCTGGAGCTCAGCCAAAGGGGCAATTTTCTTGAATACCTCTGTCAGTAGGGGAAACTCACTGCGTGTCAAGGCCCTGAGCCCTCGCCCAGTTGTTGAATAATAAAACACATGGACACCAGTATTTTAGATTTGTGGTCTAAGTTCTATGAAATTTAGGCCAAGACTAACTGTAATTCTTAAAAGAACCACATCTTACCTTCACAATGAACATTGCTACAATTGAAATTAGCCTTCACAAAACAGTTAAATGAATATTGTGTTCCACAATGTCGAACTTTTGTATATCCTCATGAGCAGGGCTTTTTTCAGCCATAACTCAGGGGAACTCAGTTCTCTCCCCTCTCCAGGGGGCACCATTGCTATTCCAAGGGAACGAAGGAGGTGTTTGTGGTGAGTTCCAGCCTCTCTTTTTCTAGAAAATAGTAGAGCTCATTAATTCGTTTTTCCTTTTTAGCTCCATCCATTTTGGATAAGCTTGATAAACTGACTCATTAAAAGAGACTCATTAAAAACACAGAGAGAAAGACACTAACATACATCTTTTAAGGAGACCATGAACTATACCTCTTAGATGTTAAAGATAAACACTCTATTTGTACAAATATTACTTATATTTAATTATTTTTGGCATCTTCATTTATTGCTTTTTTCCTCTTCAAACTTAGGTCCACCACTTTCTGGGAAGAGTTTCTTTCAATAATAGTGCCGGGGAAGAAGTTTCCTTTGAGCAAAATGGGGAATTGGTAGCTGGATTTGATATAGTAAATTGGGTCACATTCCCAAATCAGTCATTTCTGAGAGCCAAAGTTGGAACAATGGACCCACAAGCTCCCCCAGAAAAGAGGTTAACCATTCATGATGATGGTATCATGTGGCCCAACTGGTCCAACCAGGTAAGAAGTTGTTCTGGATTTTCTCTAGTTTTTTGGTCAGTACGAAAACTGCCTCACTGCAACACATTGAATCACCATCAATTATCAGACTAGGTATATTATATTAACCTGACTGTTAAAAAGAAAGCTATTGTGTTTCCAAGCCTATTTGCAGAGGTATCTGAGCTGCAGAGTGTCACTAGTCCATTAAATTCAAAGTAGCCCAGTATGTCTTTTAATTAGAATATCCTTCCTTCCTTCCTTCCTTCCTTCCTTCCTTCCTTCCTTCCTTCCTTCCTTCCTTCCTCCTTTCTTTTTTCTTTCCTTCCTAGTATTTTGCATGCGCACACACCACCAATCCATTCTGGAGTTATTTGGCCCCAAATCAAATGGGGATAAGGCAATGTTTGATTAGGGTTCTTAAAATTCCAATTGAACTTACTGTCAGAAATGCTCTCCACCTTTCTTTAGACCATACTTCAGACCCCTGCAGTCAGGATTGGACCATTTACTCAGAGGTTGGTGAGCAGAGGGCTCAATCCTGCTCAATTTGATGGCACCCATGTGTCCCCCTGCTTGGAACAGGCACACATATCCAAAGTACAGTGTGGGGCTATTTGAAAGCTCTGTTGTAAACAGCCCTGTGATGGTGCTATTTGCAGGTGCTGCCTGCCTCCCCTTCCCATTTGGCATCCCAAACCCTAACATCACTTGGGGGGGGGGTTGTAATTCAATTTGATTCAGGACTGTCTCTGTCCAACATGGTTGAAGTCTGGTTCCTTCTAAATCAGCCCAATTCACTTGGGGATTTGGTCAAATCTGTTCCACAGCTCTAATTTTTATCCCACAATTACTCCAGACAGAGTCAATTCACTGTTGAAACCTTCTCATTGGTTTGCATAGAAATATTATCCAAACTTTTACTTGCAGAACTCTTCAAAAACAGAACATAAACATCAAAGATACAACCAAATATTCATGCAGTGTCTTGTGCTGTGCAACACAGGCTCAGCATCTTAGAAATGTGACATAATCTAAACAGACTTGGAAGCAAAGTCTCTCTCTCTCTCTCTCTAACAGCATCCGTTTCCCTGGAGCTGTTTTCCTTGAGAGTTTCATTTACATCTTCTGTTCCCTGTGGTGTTCAGAGAAAGACCAAACAGGCAACTCCCTTCAAAATGGAGATTTGCAACCAAATACCTTCATCACATGATCAAAGGTTCACTTTCAGCACAGAGTAGAGGAACAATCAACATGTTATTACTAACTAGTTAAAGATCTGAGTCCTGTGAAACAAACCCCAAGTTAGCAATACACATTTAGGCATTCTAATTTCAGTGTCATTTAAACCATTACATTCAACATGGCAAACATGCAAACATTGGCTGCTGAATTAAAATGATTAACAGTAAATGTTCACACAACCCCCTGGTCAAACTATTGTTTTTAACAGCTGGCTCTGCAGAAGGCTTTATAGAAAACAAAATTAAATTGTAAGGCACATGCAGGTGATGAAGAAGGTAACTCTAGAAACAAATAGCACTGAAAGATTGCATCGAGAGCCAACGTTTATGTCAAAAATACTTGAGCAATTTCTATAGTCATGAGATATTGACCCAATAAGCTTTCAGCTGAACATTTTCTAATTTGATAGAGATTAGCACTGCCATGCTAATATCTGTAGAAATTTAAATACTTACTAATATGGCTTTCATAAAGGGAAATGTACTGGAGTTCCAATGCTATAATTAGTGCTGGATTAAAGGTCATCTTTAGGGGGGAAAAGCACAAAACCTCTAGCAAGCTATTGTTTTACTGTCATTTTTATTATTTGAAGATAGGTCAGTGAGATGCGAACTCTCAAACTATTTCCTTCTTTCATTTATGAACAGGCACAACCCACTTCTCTGTGTAATGAGAATTGTCATGTAGGTTATAGAAAGAACAAGAAGGAAGGAAAGCCATTCTGCTGCTATGATTGCCTTCCGTGTCCAGAAGGGAAGATCTCAAACAAGGAAGGTCAGGAATGCATCACACGTTTTAATTTTACCTGTGCATCAGAAGCTCCTTTCTCTAGTGGGAAAACAGTATGGAAGTAGCAAATATACATTCTGGTATCTCTTAGGTGCATTGTGACAATCTGGGGACAGAAGACCTTTTTGTTTCATTGAGATTTCTTTATTTCTTTTTCTTTTTCAGACATGGATGACTGTTTAGAATGCCCTGGAAATCAATATGCAAACAATGAACAGGATGGCTGCCTCCCCAAAGACAAAACATTCTTGTCTTATGGAGAACCATTGGGGATCAGTTTGGCCACGTTGGCCCTCTTCTTTTCCTGCATCACAGCTTTGGTGCTTCAAATATTCACAAAGCACAGAGATACTCCTATAGTTAAAGCCAACAACCGCAGCCTCACTTATATTCTCCTCCTTTTCCTCCTGCTCTCCTTCCTTTGTGCTCTGCTCTTCATTGGCCAGCCTGAGGAAGTCACCTGCCTCCTTCGACAAACTGCTTTTGGCATGATCTTCTCAGTGGCAATTTCTTGCATATTGGCCAAAACTGCCATTGTGGTTCTAGCTTTCATGGCCACCAAGCCAGGGTCCCGAATGAGGAAGTGGGTAGGGAAGCCATTGGGCACCCCAATTGTTTTTTCCTGCTCCCTTATTCAAGCCACAATCTGTAGCATATGGCTGGCAACTTCTCCTCCTTTCCCAGACATTGACATGGACTCAATGACTGAAGAAATAATACTAGAATGTAATGAAGGTTCCACTGTCATGTTTTATTGTGTCCTGGGATTCATGGGTTTGCTGGCTGTTGTGAGCTTCACGGTGGCTTTCCTAGCTAGAAAGTTGCCTGACAGTTTCAATGAAGCCAAATTCATCACCTTCAGCATGTTGGTCTTTTGCAGTGTGTGGCTCTCCTTTGTTCCAACCTACCTGAGCACCAAAGGTAAGTACATGATGGCTGTGGAGATCTTCTCCATCTTGGCATCTGGTGCTGGCTTACTGGGCTGCATCTTTTCCCCCAAAGTCTATGTCATTTTACTGAGGCCTGAGTTGAACAGTAGGAGACAGCTAATCAGGATAAATAATTAAAGAACCGACATTACTTTCTAGAAATATTAAATGTACCTGTAATTTAACCCCATTGTATTGAGCAGCATGTAAAGAGAAATTAGTTATATTCCATTCCTGATCACTGTCTCTGATGGATCAAGATTGTTTGAGATAGTCCTGCAATTCTGAATGTGGTGTTTCACAACCAATTCTCTTTGAGTTCAGGTAATAATAGGCTATTACAATCCTAGTCCCAGCCTGAACCTGGAAGATAATGCTCTGCCCATTGCTATTCATATTTAATATATCCCTCCTTGTTCCTGATATCCATGTGATCAATCTGTATAGCAAACTAGCTCCTGAAACAGGAGGAATGTCATTTATTTTGTTGTGGAAGTCTTCTGCAGCTGCAGTGCCCTCATCCTTAAAGAACGGTCGCAAATAAATTATTCTGAACATGGCTGCAAGATTCCATTTCATGCTGGGGATTCTGGGAATAAATGAGTGCTGCCTTTGTGAATTGTGGAAGTGTCCAGTCCTCCCTTGTCATTGCAGTAAATTCTAACCAAAGAAGGAACCAGTTGGGACATTTTGGAGAAAACTCCACCATTCTTGATCTCTCTCAATGGTTTAAAGCTCTGGAAGGCAAGTCCCACCCACCCCCACCCCTGAGAATTCTGCAATATAGCACTGAACTTGTAGTAGTAGTAGTAGTAGTAGTAGTAGTAATAATAATAATAATAATAATAATAATAATAATAATAATAATAAATTTATTTATACCCCGCCCATCTGGCTGGGTTTCCCCAGCCACTCTGGGCGGCTTCCAACAAAATATTAAAATACAATAGTCTATTAAACATTAAAAGCTTCCCTAAACAAGGCTGCCTTCAGGTGTCTTCTAAAAGTCTGGTAGTTGTTTTTCTCTTTGACATCTGGTGGGAGGGCGTTCCACCGGGCGGGCGCCACTACCTCAGTGTCCGGGCTGAATGATGGGGGTGGAGATGCTCCTTCAGGTCTACTGGACCGAGGCTGTTTAGGGCTTTCAAGGTCAGCACCAACACTTTGAATTGTGCTCGGAAACATACTAGGAGCCAATGTAGGTCTTTCACATAACTGGTGTTATGTGGTCTCAGCAGCCACTTGCAGTCACCAGTCTAGCTGCCGTATTCTGGATTACTTGTAGTTTCTGATGCACACAGTCCATCTCCTCGGCAGCCCCTCAAATCTCCTGACTCTGTCCAGTCTTTGAAGTGGGGGGGGGGATAGCTTTTTGCATTGTCAATTGCTCTTAATAACCCAGTGCTCTTCACTGGCCCAGCCAGGATGGTTTGACCTTTTTTTAGTGAAGCCAAAGTTGTTGAGCTTCTTTGAGGGGAGCCAGTGATCTACCACAGACATCCAGTGATCTACCGGTAGATCTCGATCTATGATCTACAGGTCTACCTGTTGGACATGCCTGCCATAAGCTAACTCATGAATTTATTACCTGGCACATTTCTGCAACTTGTGTTTCCCCTTCCTATCCCAAATATTATCTATATACTTTAACTTTTACCGTTCACTAACACGCTTTGGTACCCCAGATCTATGTCAATACACTGGGCACACCCTCTCTTGCAATGCTGAAGGGGGCTCTCTTCCCATGATATTGTGACTGATATCGATTGATTGAGTTCCAAATCACAAAGAGGAAGCTACAAGCAAATGCATGCAGGTTTCTTTATTTTATATATCCAAGGAGACAAGGGGGCAAAAACTCATGTAAGTGAAAATATATATACTTCAAGCTAAAATAAAACACAGGTTTTTTATAAAAAAAATCAAAAACAATAGAACACCTAAAACAAATTTAGAACTGGTTGTAACCAAATTGATTGTAGAATCCCCATTCATTCATTCCCCATTCAACATGGAAAAAAACATAAACTTGGGTATTTTGAGCTGGCAGTTGTGACCACATATTTAATGATCAAGCATAATATCTAATCAGGCTTACATTCATTCTAATGATGGGAATAAATATAAAACCTGAAAAACACAGCTCCTCATGCAGCTATCTATGATTGAATACTTCTTCCCAGAGCAAGAAATTGTTCATGCCTGTAATGATGACAACGACAAAATATTCTGTTCCTTAAAATAGAACAGAATGACAGCTAATTGTAGCTATAGTTGGAAAATAGGAATTAAGAATTTTAATCATTTATCCTTATTAGTTGCCCCCTAGTGTTCAACTCAGGCCTAACCACAATTATATAGCATTTTGGTATAAATATACAAATCAGTAACCCCGCACTGGAAGCTAAGATGGAGAAGATCTCCACAGCCACCGTGTATTTTCCCTTGGTGCTCTGGTAGGTGGGAACAAAGGACAACCAAACACTGCAAAACAGAAGCATACTGAAGGTGATAAACTTGGCTTCATTAAAACTGTTGGGTAATTTCCTGGCTAGGAAAGCCACAGTGAAGCTGACAATGGCTAGGAAGCCCATAAAGCCCAAGACACAGTAGAACATAATAACTGAACCTTCATTACATTCCAGAACAATTTCTTCGGTCATTGAGTGCATGTCAAAATGCAAGAATGGGGGAGAGGTTGCCCGCCACACAGCACAAATAGTGGTTTGAATAAGGGAGCACGACAGAACAATGGAAAAGGCCAGTCTTTTCCCGATCCATTTCCTCATCCTGGACCCAGGCTTGGTCGCCATGAAAGCCATGATGACAGTGATGGTTTTGGCCAAGACACAAGAAACTGCCATTGAGAAGATAATGCCAAACGCAGGTTGTCGAAAGAGGCATGGTATCTTCTCAGGCTGACCAATGAATAGGAATACGCAAAGGAAGGAGAGCAGTAGGGAGATGAGGAGACCGTAGGTGAGGCTCCGGTTGTTGGCTTTGACTATGGGAGTGTCTTTGTGCTTAATGAAGACTCCAAGTACCAGAGCTGTGAGGAAAGAGAAGGAAAGAGCAAAAATGGCCAGACTGGTCCCCAAAGGTTCATCATAAGACAAGAAGCTTATCTTTTTTGGAACGCATAAATCCTGGCCACGGTTTGGATATTGATCTTCTTGACATTGAATGCAGTCATCCATATCTGTAAAAAAAATAGCTTTTAATATATGGTAGCCCCGTATATGGGGCAATACATTAATAATTCCTTAAAATTCAAAAGTGCTCTATGAGGGCTGATCATTGAAAGCTAATTTCATGACCAAAAAAATGTAATGATGTTGAAATGATCCAGAGAAACCTTGTACTTGGAACATCTCATATTAAGCTTCAGACAAAATCTTTCTTAATCCTAAAACTGAAGTTCCCTTCTCTCTTTGCACAGCACAACCTTGAAGATAGTACCACCTCAGCTTTTATTGGAACATAGTGTAATATGTTTTGCCTTTTCTCAGATGAGGTGCTACACACAATCAGCCATCATATCGTTCTTTTTCTTGGCAATATTATGGATACCAACAATATATATATATATATATATTTAAAGCTTTTGTACATGATATTTCTTACCTGTCTTATTTGAGATCTTCCCTTCTGGACAAGGCAAACAATCATAGCAACAAAATGGTCTCCCTTCCTTCTTAGCCCTCCTATAACCCAGATGACAGTTGTCATTACACAATGAACGGGGCGGTGTCTGTGCACGGTTGAAAGACATAATGCATTTTAACAGTCAGAAAGTACAATTTTGGAGTTTGGATATCATAGGTCATTATACATTAAGAAACTGCTTGATTCTGGAAAGACAGGAATCCTTGGGGGACATTCTACTCATGTGTAAAACCAACGGAATACTGCACTAAACTTCCTCTGCCCCGGTTTCAGCTTTTATTCCTGTTGTTCTTCAAGAGTTCTACCAGAATTCAAAATCGCTCGGGGAGCCTCCATTAGTATGATTAAAATCAATAAAAAAATGTAAAGCATTGCAGTTTCACAGCATGGCCAGAGAAGAACTTTGAGTGGCGGCTACTAAATAAATCCAAACTATAGAAAGCTAGTGTAAGTTACACCAACTCTTTTTTGTGGGCTAAGTTCTGCTGGGTTGCAGATCACATGACCAAGCTGAAAGGGATTTGAAATAGGTGTAAGCCTCTCATTGCCCCATCCCACCTTTGTCATACACCTTCCATGCTACTGGAATTCCACCTTGGGGGGGGCACTTACACCAGCTTATGTTGCACTGATCTAAACCTCATTGTCTGAGATGTTATACCTTTGGTTCAGCTAGGGTGAGGTATTTACACCAGTGTAGCTTCCACTGAGCCTTTGCTCAGCTAGGAAAGCCTAAGATCTGCTGAATCCAAACTCTCTCATCCTGATGAATCTTGGATTTAGATTTAACTATGAAGTCTGTTTTTCCGAACAAACACAGACCTCCTATCAATCATGGGGCCTGATAAATCAGGATTAATGGCTGACAACAGACAGTATATAAATAGTATTTCACTTTTTTAGCATTGCTGAAATGAGTTGAATCTGTCCCCACTTCCAGACACCACACAGAGGCAGCTTAAGGTCCAAACCAGTTTACTGCTGGAGAAGATAAGGCTTCAGTAATACAGTTCCAGCCACACACAGACATGTTGTAGGCTTTGCAGATACAGATACAGATGTAATAGTTCAAAGCAAATTTCAGTTGTTCAACTAATTCAAGATGTAACACAGACTCTGACTCACTTTTCAAGACTAACCCTAACACACAGCACCCACCCCAACATTAATGAGCTGACATGCCTTAATAACTTATATAGTCAGTACTGGTTGACTTATCGCGTACAAAGGGTGAGTTTTGCTCATGAAGGAAATAAACCCCTTTGTCCATGTCCAGTTCATCCAATGGCTGATATATCTGGAAATGAACACAGACCCTACCTGGTTGAATTTGCTGGGCCATATAATGTCATCTGCAGAAATGGTGAGCACTTTGCCAGTATGAGCTTGTGGGTCTATTTTTCCAACTCTCACTCTAAGAAAAGATTGGTTTGGGAATGTGATCCAATTTATAATATCAAATCCAGCAACTAATGACCCATTCTCATCAAAGGATACCTTTTCCCCAGAACTGTTGTTAAACGAAACATATCTCAGGTAGTGGTGGAGCTAAAGTAGGATAGAAAAGACACAGAGAACAAAGCATTGCGGAGGATATCAAAATGTAAGATTCCATGTGGTGGCAATATTCCACAGCTGAGTACTGTGATTAATGTGTGTTTTAGAAGCTTTGTGCAGACTGACCATATTGAAAAGTCTAAATATTAAAGGAGATATGTTGTTTTAACAACAACAAATTCAATCCATGAGCATGATATTTGAGAGCGCCTTTAAAAAAACCAAACCAGAACTAGGGATAAAGTAAACAACAACAACAACAAAAACTCTTCTCTCCAAACTGTTGTTTTATTGCAGGAGTATTCTGCAACATGTTCTTGACTGAATAAGAGTGCATTCATGGTGAATTTATTTGGGGTTAGTTTGTTCTGTGATGCTTCCCCAATACTGATGTCTGGGGGGGCTAACAGCACAACAAAAGCGGGGCAAAAAAAGAACCAGAATGTTTGTGGTGTACAAAGTTACAGGATTTCAGCAGGAAGTTACAGGATAAGTGTGGAAATGAAGCAACGTGATTGTCCCGAAACTTTTGCAGCCATAGACAGTACTGAAAGGGGGATTGCATGTGAATGCCTTGAAAGAATCACGAGAGCAAATCATCTTGTATGTGCAATAGAAAAACATGATCTGGAGGTGCCAAAACAGCACCCTGTAAAGGAAGGTGAAAATCGAACCCTAGGTAAGGAGGGGGCGGAGATGTCAATGTGCTTCTTTACACATTGCAACCATTTTGATTGTGATGGATGAATGTTGAATGCCTTTATATGCAGAAGTAAGACCCATTAAGTCATGTGGGGCTAAATTATTGGTAACTGGATATAAGGCATTCTGAGAGTAGGAGTGGGGTGAAACCAATAATGGATCCAAAATTTGGTGGACTTCCTGGTGAAGGTTCCAATATGGGCCTCTCTTTTGCAGAGCTGGAACTGGCACAGGAAAAATAGTGAGGACAACCACCCCACTTTCTGCCCTGGAGGACACAGGCAGCAGGACTACACATACAAAGGTTCTCTTTCATTTTGCCCCACTGCTTGCTAACCAGGAATGTATATATTCCCACCTTGATGCAGAAAAACAATGCTGCGTGACTAGTAGGAGTGACTGGCGCATTTCCTGTGAAATAGAAGCTATAGGAGACCTTCCTAAAATTCCGTTTCCTACACATTCTGATTAGTTTTGCACCTACAGATGTGGATAATAATGCATTAATCTGCTGAGGATGTTACCTGCCATGGTTGTGTCCATCCCCCTCTATTTGCAATGGCTCTCTGCTTGGATTTGAGTAATTCAATGTTGTGCAGAACATGCGCCACAGCATAGACAGCATTGTATATGCTATAGCTGTGGCCAGTCATGCTCATTTCAAAAACTGTTGCAGGTAGAGTTTCCAGCTTCTCCTCTCCAGTGCAGATTTTGCTGTCCACATTGTCTACTACAGATTTTAAGAAGGAACATTTAAATGCATGTTCCCAAAAGTCTCTGATAAAGTTATCTCCTTTTGTCAAGGTAGGATTTCTTACTTGAAGGAGTTTCTGGAATCCTAGCAACTCACTGGAATGTATTGCAAAGGATATGGCTCCATGGATTAACTCTATGCCACAACTTATTGGAAAGGAAGGTGATGTGAAATCCATCTGGGCTGTCATAATCCAGACCTTTGTTTTCACTGGTATATCAAAAAATGCTGAGGAGCAGACTGTTGTTCTCACATAAGCCATGGTCTGAATTTCCCCATGTACAACCAAAGCACTGGCAGTGCTACCCATGATAACCTTGACAATTTGAATCCCATAGTCCACCATTACATCGGCATTGCTGGCAAATGTTGGTTCTGGGATTTTGTCTATGAAATCAAAGCAGATGCCACTCTGAGAGAACTTGGGAAGTACATTCTGTACAAATCTCTTACCATTGCTGTCATCCAAATAAAGAATGCCAATCCAGGTCCACCTGAAATGAAGGAGTAACTGGAGCATGCCCTTATACTGATGGTCCACATTCGGGAACATCTGGTGGAAGAAAACTCCTTGCATTTTGTTATCCGTTATTAGGGCAGAGCCATATGAGAGCTAAACAACGAGGAGATGGAAAAGTTATTTCTAAGACAATGTTTTCCAAAGTAAAACAAATTTTGAGTTGGGGTATGTGATACAAAATGCTTATGCATCTCCCCAAATATCTACCGAGATCCCATCCAGATTTCATCTTGTTACTTAAGTGAATATCTATGAACCATGATGATTCAAAATCTTCTCAGTTCCTACAGGTGTGATAGACTGAAGAAGGCATAGACATTCGGTTTGATCCAGTGCTTATGGTCCATCAGCTGTATTGGAAATGAGATCGTTTTTGGTGATCTCTTTCCCCATTGCAGTATTCCATACAAACCAAGCATTGCTAATGAGAGCCCCCCTCCCATTTGTAGAAGTGGGCATGGGGAACTCCAGGGTGGAAGAGGGATAGTAAATAATGGCCCTTCCTCCCAGTTGCACTGATAGATTCTGCTCTATCTGCAAATAATCACCATATGATACTATTGTTATTTAATGCATCCACACAGAAGATTTGCTGCCAAGCTGCGGTAGATACTCCACAAGGGTTGCAGACAGGAGCACTGAGGTATAAACAAGTCAAGAGCTGGGATGCCAGTGGACCAGGTCAGGGCAGCAAATTGTGCTTGCACCCTATTTATCTTCCCAACATACTGGAGATGAAAAGCACATCAAGCGATGAAGAGCTAAAGATGTTTGTATTCTGTTATGCTTTGAACTTGGATCATGGCACACTGGTTCGAAACACTGGTCAGCAGCTTTAGTTTAGGAACATTACATTCCCCATAACTTTGTTTATATCCCTTATTGGGTTTTTTGTTTCTTTTTCTTTTTTAGAATTTGCTGTGACATGGAGCTGGCAGCCAAAATATGTCCTGACATTTCATTATTAGAGCTACCTCTTACTTACCTACAACAGAAGTGTGCCTGGTTCCGAACAACTATTTTAAATGATCCCAAGCACAAAGTGGTGCAGTTCAAGGCTAATTATTATGGAACACACAATATGCTGGAATTTTTCATTTTTTTAATATTAACTAATATGTTGCATAAAAACTTTGTCGTTTAAGATTTAAGTTATTGTATTAATGTTTAATTGTTTTTTTTTTAAGTATGTTTTTAGCCATTTGTGTTTTTTATCTGTAAGCCACATTGAGTCCCTGTCTGGGAATAATGTGGGGGATGGATGGATAAATAAATAAATGAACATTTCTTTTTTAAAAAAATATGTCCCTCTCTCCATCCCTCAGACGCTCATATCTAACAAATATATTGCTCCACAAATTGTTTCTGAAAGTCCCCTCAGATCTAAAAACTGAAAGAAAACAAAAAATAATATTTGGCCTATCAGAAGCTAGTTACCCTTTGGATCCTAGCCAATATTTGCAGTAACAAAAACCTTCAAGATTGTAGAAAATTTCTTTATTTCCCTGTAAGTGGTTATGCGCATGAATACCAGAATAGCCAACTCTGAATCAACTGTAAATATTCTTTTTCTTGGACAGAATGTTATGCCTAAACTGAGTAAAAGGTGTTCCGATTTATCTCAAACCCTCTTTATAATCTCCACAAGAAAAACTTCACTTTGAAGAAAGCAGGATAGACAACAGCTCTCTAAATTCTTGTGCTTTATGTGAACAACGTACCTGTGGGATCTTGTAGTTATACAGCATGTCTGCCATGTTGAGATCAACATCAGAATTAGGTCCCCCAATGACCGCTACCAGATTTTCCCGGGTATCACACTTGTAGTTAGGAAAAAACTTGCCCTTTGAGGAGAGAAGTTCCATGGAGGCAAGATATATGGATCGTGCACTGAATTCACTGTTACAGACATGGCCACCCAGGCTGATGTTGGCTAAGATCTGGGGATTTTCATTTATTTCTTTTAAAGCAAAAACCAAGGCCAGGATGTGCTGGTAGTGCTGCGTCAGAACTCTAAAATGAAAGAAATTGCCACCTTAAAATGAGTGTGCTAGAGATTTCAAGTCAATACTCAACTACTAAACATTCTTGCACTATATGGCCAAGGTTGAAGAACACATGAATTGATTTTTTACATTCACACCTCAACTTTTGACTTGCATGCATTTTATTCAAACAATAGCCCTCTTTTGGTAGCTTTTAAATAGCACATGCAATATATTTAAATCCAGGTTATCTACTATGTTACTGATACTGGCTATCATTAATTTTTTTTCTTTAAGGAAGCTATAAGTGCCCCCCGCCATCTCTTTAGACCAATGTGGATAAAATTCCCAGGCATTGCAACATCTACAGATTGAATACAACCGATCATATTGCAGGCAAATAGGCCCAGAGATTTTGAAGACTATTATAGAATCAGACCAGCAACAAATATTATCAGGATAGATATGGTACATTTAAGAAAACCCAACTCCTTACATGAGATCACCAAAAAGTTCAGGAGAGGGACGGTTTTGGAAGCAAATCGTATCTAAAAAACGGAAGATATGAGAAATAATGCCACCAATTATGAGGTCTCCTGACTGATGATACTTGTGATGAATAGGAAGAGGGCGACTAACATTGCATCTAGAAATAGGAACCTTGCACACTGCTTGAGGAAGCAGTACTAATACCAACACCACAAATATCACCATACTGCATGAAAACCTCCTTTCTAGAAACCAAACAACCTGTTCCTACATCGACAAGTCTCTGGCTTGAATGTACACTCACTCAGAAGACTGAAGCCAGGGTGATACGATACAAAGTTTTAGCAATCAGACTGATGCAGCCCTCTGCACCTCAAGCCCAGCTCTGAATGGTGCAGGTGATATTAAAAGCAACCCTCTGTCTCGGTTCGATGTTTTGCTACTGGACACTGGAACTCTCTGTAGAACTGGAGAAGTAATCATAGTTATTGTCATAATCGCAAGAGATGATCACCTGCACAGCATTGCAGCCTCTGAGACAAAGGGGGGGGGATGTTTATCACACTTCAGCAACAGTTCCTATTTTATCCTCCTTAATAGGTCATCAAAAGACTAGCAGTAAAAAATAAAATAAAGACCACAAGGACTTTGTGGTCTTCAAAAAGAAGAGGCTCTTAAACGATAGCCAATTTGCAAGACTGTTTGCGCATTCCAAATTGGGCTAGGATTTCATATCCATCGTTATACTATGAATTAAGGTTTCATAATTCCAGTAGAGTTTTGTTTAATTCCAGTAAAGGAAAACAAAGTAGGCGATACCCTTGATGGCAGCACTGGAGTGGATGGATGGGAAATTTCCATCAGAATTGGGAGATGGAAGGTTCAAAAGCTCCTCTTCCAGCAATGCCCCTTGTGCTGCTCAGCTGACTGGCAAACAGCGGATAGTCATGAAAAGTGATCCACAGAAAAAAATGTGAAAATTATCTGGAGCCCAACCTTCTTCATGCTGTTTGACCCATCGCAGGTTATGTTGTGGGCCACGTAAAATTAGGCAGTGGGCAAGAAGCAGCCTGGTGAACACAGATTGCACACTTCTGAACAAGAAATAGAGTGCGGAACCAGGTTTATTCCAGACTTTGCATACTGACTGGACAGGACAGGTTTTCTCAAAGGCCTGTTGGGAGCTATGTATAGTGACGGGAAAATGTAGAAATTCCCTCTTCCTGGAAGAATTATATGCATAGGGGAGCTGAAAAACACACACAGTGACTAGCTGATGTGCCCAGTAACCACTCAACTTACATCATCATTGTTATAAGAATCCTAAAGCGTCATAAATAAAATGAACGTTCATAAGTGCACAAGGTTAAACACACATACATCAGGTGGTTCCAGACTCTTTCAGGTGGTTCACAATTTAGCCGAACCACCTGCTCCATCGGGGCCCAGTATGGGCCACATGATCTCTTGCAATGATTTTGCAAAGTTTTTTGCACATAAAGTCGCTCAGATTTGGGAAGAGGTAGACTCCACCGTGGGAGCAGGGCCGGGGCGGGAAGAGTGCTAGAGTCCTGTCTAGTCAAGTTGTGTGGGATCAATTCCAATCTGTTACCTCCAAGGATGTGGACAGGCTGCTTGGATGAGTGAAACTAACCAGCTGTCTCCTTGATCCTTGCCCATCCTGGCTTATAAAAGCTAGCCGGGAAAGGCTGGGCGATGGGCTCTGTGGGGTGTGTGTGAATGTTTCCCTCTGTGAGGGAGCCTTCCCAGACCTGCTGAAAAAGGCAATTATCAAACTGGTTCTTTAAAAACCATCTTTAGATGCGGCCAATATGGCCATCTATTATTGCCCAGTCTCAAATCTTCCATTCTTGGGCAAGGTGATTGAGCGAGTGGTGGCTGAACAACTCCAGGCACGCCTGGAAGAAGCGGACCATTTGGATCCCTTCCAATCAGGATTCAGGCCTCACCATGGGACTGAAACTGCCTTGGTTGCGCTGGTTGATGATCTCCGGCGGGCTAGGGACAAAGGTGAGAGCTAGTTCTGCTGGATCTCTCAGCGGCTTTTGATACCATCAACCATAACATTCTTCTGGACTGTCTAGAGGGACTGGGAGCTGGGGGCACTGTTATAAGGTGGTTCTGCTCCTTTCTCCTGGGCCGTGTCCAGAAGGTGGTGTGTGTGGGGTGGTGAGTGTTCAGACCCCTGGGCTCTCACTTGTGGGGTGCCTCAGGGTTCTGTCCTCTGCCCCATGCTTTTCAACATCTACATGCAGCCGCTGGGAGAGATCATCAGGGGGTTTGGGCTGGGTGTTCATCAGTATGCGGATGATACCCAGCTCTACCTCTCTTTCAAATCGGAACCAGTGAAGGCAGTGAAGGTCCTGTGTGAGTGTCTGGATGAGATTGGAGGATGGATGGCGGCTAACATTGAGGTTGAATCCTGACAAGACAGAAGGACTGTTTTGGGGGGACAAGAGGCGGGCAGGTGTGGAGGACTCCCTGGTCCTGAATGGGGTAACTATGCCCCTGAAGGACCAGGTGCACAGCCTGGGAGTCATTTTGGACTCACAGCTGTCCATGGAGGCACAGCTCAATTCTGTGTCCAGGGCAGCTGTTTACCAGCTCCATCTGGTACACATGCTGAGACCCTGTCTGCCTGTGGACTGTCTTGCCAGAGTGGTGCATGCTCTGGTTATCTTCCGCTTGGATTACTGCAATGTGTTCTACGTGGGGCTACCTTTGAAGGTGACCCGGAAACTGCAACTAATCCACAATGTGGCAGCCAGACTGGTGACTGGGAGCGGCCGCCGAGACCACATAACACTGGTTTTGGAAGACCTACATTGGCTCCCAGTACGTTTCCAAGCACAATTCAAAGTGTTGGTGCTGACCTTTAAAGACCTAAATGGCCTCGGTCCAGTATATCTGAAGGAGCGTCCTCACCCCCATCCTTCTACCCAGACACTGAGGTCCAGCGCCAAAGGCCTTCTCGCGGTTCCCTCCCCGCGAGAAGTCAAGTTACAGGGAAACCAGGCAGAGGGCCTTCTCGGTAGTGGCACCCACCAGATGTCAAAGAGAAGAACAACTACCAGATTTTTAGAAGACATCGGAAGGCAGCCCTGTTTAGGGAAGCTTTTAATGTTTAATATGCTACTGTATTTTAATATTTTGATGGATGCTGCCCTGAGTGGCTGGGGAAACCCAGCCAGATGAGTGGGGTATAAATAATAAATTCTATTTTATTCTATTCTACATAAACCACATGCCTTAAATAGTACAGGAGAGAAATCCTGAAGCCATCTTGACTCTTAATGGCCCCAAATATTTCCTCTGCAGAAGGAAATGTCTTGGAAATACCTCTCCCAATAGTTCTTTTCACTTACAGATCCTTCAAATCCTGTCCAAAGGGCATATTGTGTGTATGAATAGGATAAGTCTGTGAACTGGATTAAAGAACTAAGGTATTGCTAAGGTATTTACTATTTCAACAGCATGGCCCAGACTGGCCAAGGTGAGGGCAACCAGCAAACCTTATCAGATTATCTTGACAAATGGGAGACAAGCTGCGCTCTCGGATTTCTGTTGTAGACCACCTCTTTCTGTGATGCTTTTGGGTGATCTTTGGCTAAGGGACTGCAAAATTTCTAATGTATTTAAAAGCTGTGACACACCTTTGTTCTGAGTCCTCACCTTCTTGTGGGGGGTGGGGGGGACTCTGTTTCAACAGACAAATAAAGGTCTGCCTTGCTTTTCTTCTCCTGGTTCTTGCCTCCACTCATGTTTCTTTGACAGATAACCCCAATTTTTTCTACAACAGTATATAAGTGCTCAACTTACATTGGTATTGTGGGTGCTGCATAAAGAACTCGTTTATGTGGGAACAGGAGGCTAGATTAGATGGACTCCCAGTCTGATCCAGCAAGGCCTGTTGGGTAATATAACTGGGTAACAGGTAGTTTATCATCCAGCTGGATAGTTCAGTTGGTTAGAGCATGGTGCTGATAAAGTCTGGGTCACAGGTTCGATCCCTGCATGGGACAGTTGCATCTTCCTGCATATTCCCTCCCAACCCTACAATTATCTGATTCTAAGGAAACCTCAATGCTACCAATACATTTCTGCTCTGAAGAAACCACACATAATATAGGCAAGAGCAACATTTCTCTACTTAAATGTCCACTTCAGAAAACAATGTGACTATCTAGCCTTTGTAAAATAATTCACCAAGATAAGGAGCTTGGCCAGTAACTCACAAAACTACACCTGCAAGTTCGGCTCCCATCATATGGGAAACTTGGTAAAAATGTTTCATTTTGGCAGACATAGTGATCACACATATGAAATAACATGAGTTTGGGGAGGTGTATGCCCCCTTTTAGATGAAAACAGAAGGAAGACTGCTTTATGTTGGACAACTGCTCTTAAAAAAAAGGTTTTAACACAGTTCTACATATAAATATATTGCACAATGATTTTTATTTGAAAGACTCATTTTTGAATACCTCATTTTTCTTGTAGATGAGAAAATTATGCTGAGTTAAACATGTTTTCTTTCTCATGTCTCAGAGAACCTAGAAGTCTGAGTAGTGATTATTTCCCCTCTAATTACCAGGTTAACTGTGATTACATTTTCTCCAATTCCCTGTTGACCTCTAGTGGGCACTAGCAAAATTACAAAACAACAGTGAAATATATTTGTATTATTTCCTGTGCCACTTAGAACTAAGGCTAGAAACAGACACAACTTTATCAGTCTGTTTCCTGCAACTTCACACTGCATAATATTTGCTTGAATCAGTTCCATACCAAGGGAGTTGAAATTAGGTCCCATGGAAATCAAGGTGACAAAGTATGAATCATTTAAGTCCCTTTCAATTTAGTAGGCACTATATTCAATTAGGCATGATCACCCGAACATTTTCATGGAGAAGCTGCAGTTCTGAATAAGTTTATTATCTCCTCTGTAATTATCAAATTAACTATTATTTATTCTCTTTGTTTTCAAAGTTCCTGGGGAGTGCCCATGGCCACGAGTAAAACTGTCTGTTGGCACTGAACAAACCATCCATATCCCTTTGCACTATTCAGAAAAGAGAAAAAGACAGGCAGAAATCTGTCATTCTGAAATGCAAATCGTCACATCTGCTGAATAAGCAGCCATTTGAATCTAATTCCAGGATTCACAGCTCCTTAAAAAGCAATCCTGGAATAGGTGAAATTCTTTCTAGAAATCAGATTTTAATAGAAAATGATGGTGTTAGTTGTGCTAATATTTGTGCTATTGCCTCAAGCAGTGTGCAAGCTTCCAAATGCTAAATGTAGTATCAGGGACCCTCTTCCTATTCTCCACAAGTATTATCAGCCTGGAGATCTCAATATCGCTGGCATTTCTTCGCAAAACTTTGTGTTTTCAAGTCCAATGACATTTGAAAAACCTCCCTCTACTGAGCTCTTTGGTGATATCATGTAAGGAGTTTATAAAATGTACCTGTTCTGATAAAATTATTGCAAGCATGGCTTTGTGGATAAGCATTTACATTCACCACAATCTTCTTTCGAATTGTCTGTTGTGGGGTAATCTATTTCCTTATCTGCTATAACTTGTTCTATATAATACAAGGTGCAATAACTGTCCTCCTCAAGAATTGGGTCAGTCCTATATTTGCACTTCTGAACTAACTGCCTGGAACGGCCTATTAAATTGTAGGGGAATGATATTTTAAACTGCATTGTCTGTCAGATATTCTAGATTGGATAACAATTTACAGGCAATTATTACCATCCTGGTTTATCATCCTGGTACTTTCAGTATATCTTCTTTTGTTAAATATATGGTATCTGATGATTTCAAAAATTGGAATAGACCTGATTTAAGCAATACAAAGCCTCCCAAATTTCTATTCTACCTTGGCCTTCTTTAGCCTCTACCAAGAGCCATTATTAGATGCATATTGAGAAGAGTAAAGGAGATAAATTGCCAGTGGATGCATGACCACAGTCAACTGACTCTTTCCTGTATATGAGCTGTAATACATAGCTTGATGAAATGCCACATTGTATTGAAATGTGGCCCATATAATCTGCAGCAGATGCACCATTTTGTAACTCTCCTTACAGGGTACTGACCCAGCTCTACCAGCACATCGTGGCCTTGGCATTTGCTGTAAGGGAAATCAATTTAAACCCTCGACTCTTACCCAACATCACTCTGGGCTTCCAGATCTATAATAGCCAGTTCAGTGCAAGCGCAACCTATCAAGCTGCAATGGAACTTCTCTCGACTCAGGAAAGATTAATCCCAAACTACAAGTGTGACACCCGGAGCAATCCAGTAGCAGTCATCGGGGGACCTGATTCCACTGTCTGCCTCCAAATGGCAACCATCTTGAGCAACTACAAGATGCCACAGGTAAGCTTTGCTCATGAGCAGGATATAGAGCAAACCACGGGGTGCTTCTCTTGCTTTATAGATGTGGTTTGGAGGTTAAAATGGATGTGGCTGAAATCACACTGGAAGCCTTGCAGGGAAACTTGACTATGGGGAGAATGTCTACATTATCTCAGGTCCATTCAGCATAAATAGAGATTTCTGTTTTAGAGCCTATATATACCTTTATCTTAATTTTGTTTTTTTAAAAAATATTCCCAGTCTTCAGACGGTGGTGAGTGTCTGTACCTTTGGGCCACTACAAGCAATAGCACTTCCCCCCATCGTGAGTTGGTGGGACAGCTGTGTATGTTCCAAGAGGTGTCAGGTCTCATCACAGACATGCCTTAGCGGCAAGACTGATGGATCCCTTCTATTTCTGAAGCACACCCATGTGGATTTTGAGAGGGCCTTTTTTGCACAACCCAAGGGGCATGCTGGAGGCTACACAAGAGAGACAAGAAGTCCTGTTGCATGAGCAGCAAACCCCTTTGGCATTGATTGATGCTACCATCAGAGTTTAAGATGAGGTTAGATTGGCAGAAGGTTCAAAAGAAAATGCCGATGCTTCTTAGGTGATATTTTGTGGGAAGCATTATGATTTAGTAGTACAGTACCTGTCTTGCCAGAGATACACACATCTACCTACATGATCATGATAATATGAGAACTTACTGTTTTATTTTAATGTTTCTTCAGCTTGCATATGGTTCCGCACCAGTCCTGCATACTGAAAACCAAGGTGCTTTCATCCAACAGATGTTCCCAAATGGGACTCACCAATATATGGGGATTCTCCAGTTACTTCTTCATTTCAGGTGGACATGGATTGGGGTGGTTTATCTGGATGATGACAACGGAGAGAGGTTTGTGCAGAATGTGCTTCCCATCTTCTCCGAAAAAGGCATCTGCTTTGCCTTCATAGAAAGTTTACCAAGACAAGGATCCTCCAGTGCTTTTGGTGAAATTGTGGGCAAGGGGATCAACATGACTGTGGGAATCATGGCAAGCACTGCCAGTGTGGTGGTTGTGCATGGTGAAATTCAGACCATGCTTGTCTTGAGGATGTTGATCCAGTTTTGGGAATTCAGTCATGGCCTAAAGAATGCAAAACTCCTGGTTATGACAGCTCAAATGGATTTCACATCATTTCATTTGCAAAGACAGTGCGATATCGACTTCATCCATGGTGCTCTGTCTTTTGCAGTTCACTCTAAAGGACTGTTAGGATTCCATAAATTTATTCAGAACAGGAGCCCCATTTCAGAAAAAGAAGACAAATTTCTTAGAGTATTCTGGGAACATACATTTACCTGTCTTCTCCCTGACACCAAAGTAGACATGGCAAATGAGGAATTCTGCACAGGAAACGAGAAGCTAGACACTCTTCCAGCATCAGTTTTTGAAATGAGTGCAACTGCTCACAGTTACAACATCTACCTGGCTGTTTTTGCTATAGTTCATGCCCTGCAATCCATGGATTTCTCCAATTTCAAAAAGAAAGCAGTTGCAGGAGGACAGAGAAAGAAGTTTCTCATCAAACTGCAATGGCAGGTAAAATGCAAAGAGAAGTGTGGTCCCTCTCTGTGCCAAGTCTGGATTTAGGGCAGCTGCAAACTTTCAGTTTCTCACTGATCCATTTTTCAACTTGTTTTCTGGTGTTTCTTGCTCACAGTAAACACATTAAACACTGGTTTAGCAACCCTTCTTTCTTTCAGGACCAAGACGTGCAGTGGCCTCTAATTTGAATGCACAATATCTCCCTTTTACTAGATATTTGGCCATCCAAGTTTCTTGGAGCACGATAAAGTCAAATGCTTGATGAAATAGTTATCCAGACTTCTGGGCACGTAGGTGAACAGGCCTGCCATGTTCCAGGAGACATTTTTGGGGGTCATAAGTGCCCAATGAGCAAGCTGGTCTTTGCACCTTCATACTGTTTGGTTAATGTCACTGTGGCTAAAGTTTGTTTTTCATGTTGGTGAACTCCACAATACGCAGAAAAAGCACATATTTCTAATAGTATAAGAAAGCAACCCCACACAAACCGAAGCATGCTCAGTAATAATAATTATATGGAGTAGCTCCAGAAGACAAAGAACATGGTGGAACAAGGGTGTTTGCCCTGCTTGAGCCCATAGTACCAAAGAGGAGAACATCAGTGGCTTCCTGCTTGGAACAATGAACTGCCACATCTTGTACTGATCATTTAAAGAGCCCATTAATCCTAGTTTGAAGTGTGTTGTATTATTGCCTTGCTTCTCTCTTAAGCTCTCTCTCTCTCTCTCTCTCTTTAACTCTTCCCTTTAGCTCCAACGTTTTCTACGAAATGTTTCCTTTAACAACAGTGCTGGGGAAAAGGTTTCATTTGATCAACATGGGGCCTTACAATCTGGATTTGATATTATAAATTGGGTCACATTCCCAAATCAATCTTTTCTTAGAGTCAGAGTTGGAAGCATAGACCCAGATGCTCCCCAAGCATTCACTATTGATGAGGATGCCATTGTATGGCCTAATATCTCTTACCAGGTAAGGATCCATGAAACTTTTCAGGGGGTGCCCATTATTTCCCCAAAGTTTAAAAAGCGGTTTATTCTTCAGAATTGGAACCAACTTTGCCTCTTTGAGAGCCAGTGTGGTGTAGTGGTTAAGAGTGGTGGTCTCATAATCTGGTGAACCGGGTTTGATTCCCTGCTCATCCACATGCAGCTGCTGGGTGACCTTGGGCTATTCACACTTCTTTGAAGTCTCTTCAGCCCCACTCACCTCACAGAGTGTTTGTTGTGGGGGAGGAAGGGAAGGAGAATGTTAGCCGCTTTGAGACTCCTTCGGATAGTGATAAAGAGGGATATCAAATCCAAACTCTTCTTCCTCTTCTTCTTCTCTTTCTCATGTCAGCTAGATGAGGCTCGTTTATCTTAAGCACAACCAAGGTGGAAGTTCAATCAGTCCTACTGCATAGAAAGTAACTCCTAAGACTCAGGCAGATTTATTATGCCATGCCAACATCAATCTCGTTCTCAGCTGTAGATTAAACTATATCATTTGTTGTTGTTTAGTCGCTTAGTCATGTCCGACTCTTCGTGACCCCATGGACCAGAGGACGCCAGGCACTCCTGTCTTCCACTCCCTCCCACAGTTTGGTCAAACTCATGCTGGTAGCTTTGAGAACACTATCCAACCATCTCGTCCTCTGTCCTCCCCTTCTCCTTGCACCCTCCATCTTTCCCAACATCAGGGTCTTTTCCAGGGAGTCTTCTCTTCTTATGAGGTGGCCAAAGTCTTGGAGCCTCAGCTTCAGGATCTGTCCTTCCAGTGAGCACTCAGGGCTGATTTCCTTCAGAATGGATCAGTTTGATCTTCTTGCAGTCTATGGGACTCTCTAGAGTCTCCTCCACCACCAGAATTCAAAAGCATCAATTCTTCAGCGATCAGCCTTCTTGATGGTCCAGCTCTCACTTCCATACATCACTACTGGGAAAACCATAGCTTTTACTATATCACACAAACTATCTAAAGCTATTTTTTGAATGTTAAAATATTCTGTGCTTTATTTTATGGACAGTCGCTTCCCATTTCTCTGTGCAATGACAATTGTCATCCAGGTTATAGAAAGGGCAAGAAGGAGGGGAAGCCATCTTGCTGCTATGAATGCCTTCCATGTCCAGAAGGAAAGATTTCCGACCAGAAGGGTAAGCATGATAATGTATCAAGTTCTCCGAAGTATTGCATGTAGTCCACTGGATGCATGTCGGGCTGACACTCATTTGTCTAATGATTCTATATAAATGTTTGTAGTTCAGTTTTCCATATATTTTCCTACAGATTTTTGGATTAGAACTATATAACAAAGCTCAGAAAAAAGTGAATTCTGAAGGTTAACAGTTTTTTCAGTTCTTGTATTATTTCAGGAAGAATGAATAGGCAATTTTTATTGGAGATGCTAATATTGATCAGTTTGAAGTGAATGGATACATGAAAACAAAGTCCTTTTGGAATAAACTAGTTTGGTGGCTAACACCCCAGAGGACAGGATCACACTTCAAAATGACCTTGACAGATTAGAGAACTGGGCCAAAACAAACAAGATGAATTTTAACAGGGAGAAATGTAAAGTATTGCACTTGGGCAAAAAAAATCAGAGGCACAAATACAAGATGGGTGACACCTGGCTTGAGAGCAGTACATGTGAAAAGGATCTAGGAGTCTTGGTTGACCACAAACTTGACATGAGCCAACAGTGTGACGCGGCAGCTAAAAAAGCCAATGCAATTCTGGGCTGCATCAATAGGAGTATAGCATCTAGATCAAGGGAAGTAATAGTGCCACTGTATTCTGCTCTGGTCAGACCTCACCTGGAGTACTGTGTCCAGTTCTGGGCACCACAGTTCAAGAAGGACACTGACAAACTGGAACGTGTCCAGAGGAGGGCAACCAAAATGGTCAAAGGCCTGGAAACGATGCCTTATGAGGAATGGCTATGGGAGCTGGGCATGTTTAGCCTGGAGAAGAGGAGGTTAAGGGGTGATGTGATAGCCATGTTCAAATATATAAAAGGATGTCACATAGAGGAGGGAGAAAGGTTGTTTTCTGCTGCTCCAGAGAAGCGGACACGGAGCAATGGATCCAAACTACAAGAAAGAAGATTCCACCTAAACATTAGGAAGAACTTCCTGACAGTAAGAGCTGTTTGACAGTGGAATTTGCTGCCAAGGAGTGTGGTGGAGTCTCCTTCTTTGGAGGTCTTTAAGCAGAGGCTTGACAACCATATGTCAGGAGTGCTCTGATGGTGTTTCCTGCTTGGCAGGGGGTTGGACTCGATGGCCCTTGTGGTCTCTTCCAACTCTATGATTCTAGGATTCTAGCATCAAACTGAAATGATTTATGGAGGAAAGGGTCATTCCGTTTGAGTTGTAATACAGATTTCGTTTAATTCCCACTGAAATGGGACTGCCTGTTTGTTTTGGTGAAAGGTCTTAATTCGAAAATTCAGTTGAGGCAAAGAACAGCAAGAAGAGCTTTCTGTGAGCTTTAAGTGAGTTGATAATTAACTGGCTATTGTTCTCTAGCATCTAACGTGTGAGTGGTTAACATTAGATCAAGGGTTTTTGGTGGCAAATCTCCGTTTTGAAGGGAGTTGCCTTTGGGACTGAAATGGGACTGCCTTTTTGCATTGGTGAAAGGGCTTAACTCAAAGATTCCATTGAAGCCAAAGAACAGTAAGAAGAGCTCTCTCTGAGCTTTAACTGAGTTGATAATTAACTGGTTGTTGTTCTCTAGCAGCTAACATGTGAGTGATTAACATTAGATCATGTGACAAAGGCTTTTGGTTGCAAATCTCCATTTTGAAGGGAGTTGCCTTTGGGTTTCTTTGTTCTCAAAGTGATGGTTAAGAGAATACAGACTGATATGTGTAATGTAGGCAGCCCTGGAGGCAGCCCTGTTCCGGGAAGTTTTTAATGTGTGACATTTTAGTGTATTTTTGATCTTTGTTGGAAGCCACCCAGAGTGGCTGGGGACCCCAGCCAGATGGATGGGGTACAAATAATAAATTATTATTAGTAGTAGTACAGCAGCTGCATTTTATGCCACTTGACTAAAACAAAATAAATGTTTTGATATATACATCCAGGCAAGATGGCAGCAGAGGCATTACTCCCATTTTATCATGGACAAAAAGCAGCACTGGTATTTCCTTGTGCCACTGAGCTCTTAGCATTTGACTGCAATGTACTGTATCATGTTTTGACCTATTTGCCTTCATTGGGGTTTTTCCAATATCAAAGCATGTACAACAAAATGAAATGTGTTTGAAAACTACATTTTCTTTTTTCAGACCTGGATGCCTGCTTCCAATGTCCAGATGGACAATATCCAAACAATGACCAGGATTCATGTATTCCAAAATATATAACCTTCTTGTCCTATGAGGAAAGATTGGGCCTCAGTTTGGCTCTTCTTGCTCTCTCCTTGTCGTTCATCACAGCTTTGGTGCTGGGAATCTTCATTATGCACAGGGACACTCCCATCGTCAAAGCCAACAACCGGAGCCTCACCTACACTCTCCTCATCTCCCTCACGCTCTCCTTCCTTTGTGCTTTGCTCTTCATTGGCCAACCTGAGAAGGCAACCTGCCTCCTCCAACAACTTGCTTTTGGCTTCATATTTACTGTGGCTGTATCAAGTGTGCTGGCTAAAACCATCATTGTTGTCATAGCTTTCCGGGCCACCAAGCCAGGGTCTAAAATGAGAAAATGGGTGGGGAAACACCTGGCCACCTCAATTGTTCTTTCCTGCTGCCTGATTCAAGCCATTATTTGTACTGTGGGGTTGTCAATCTCTCCTCCATTCCCATATTTGGACATGCACACAATGCGTGATGCAATTGTACTGCAATGTAGTGAAGGTTCACCTCTCATGTTCTACTCTGTGCTGGGCTTCTTGGGCTTCCTAGCCATTGTCAGCTTCAGTGTGGCTTTCCTAGCCAGGAACTTGCCTGACAGTTTTAATGAAGCCAAGTTTATCACCTTCAGCATGCTGGTTTTTTGCAGTGTGTGGTTGTCCTTTGTTCCCACCTACCTGAGTACTAAGGGGAAGTACATGGTGGCTGTGGAGATCTTCTCAATCTTGTCCTCCAGTGCAGGCTTACTGGTTTGTATCTTTTTCCCGAAAAGCTATATAATTATGGTGAGGCCTGAGTTGAACAACAGAGAGCAGCTAATACAGAGGAAAAAATCATCATTGTAATGTGGTACTCCACCCAATTAACGTTATTCATCATTTAACCGCATTGTAAGCAATGGAAATTTAGTCATAGCTAAATATCCACCTTGTCATCTATGAAACTCACAATGCAATTCCAACCAAATATACTTATCCTCAGCTAAGTTGCACTACTATTGCAGCCCCAATCGTGAGAAGAAAATGAGAGAGACAAGAAAAAGAAAAAGAGGACAGAAGAAGAGAAAGAGATAGAAGCAGAAAGAAGACGGGAAAGTAAGAAGAGAAATGATTGAGAAAAGAAAAGAAACAATTAAAGGGGGGAAGAACTTAATGATTTTCCATCAGCTGGTTACATAAAAAGCGGGGGAGGGGGATTAAGACATTTAGTCTAGATAACACCATCTTATCTACTTTCTGTTAAATAATATTTCTTTTAAGTCAAAGTGTCTCAAAGTCATTCATTTCTTTTCCCCATGAAAAGTCCAAGAGGAGTTCCCAAATTATTATTATTATTGGTGAATGTCAGCCGTGGTTTTTTTTCCTTAATTATCCAATTTACTCCATTAATACCCTCCACCATTTCTCCAGACTGAGTAATAGCAAATTCTCCCATCTGTGTCCACAAGTCTCTCCACTTGTGATCACATATTGGAATAATATTCCATAATTCTTGTCCTGTGTATTTAAGAACTGTGCGACTCTGCATGCTTTGTTGTTAGTTTACACCTTCCTTTAATAAAGGATTGAATCTGGCCATTCTCATGTTTTTGCTCAAATCCTCCTTTGGGCCTGCAGTTCAGGACAGCGTGCTTGGCGTGCCTTGTGTTCATCCACATTTGAGTGGAGAAAAATGATTGGTGAAAAAAGATAATGTCTTGATTGGACTAGGGCAAGAAGGCTCACCAGATCTTTGGCTGGAGCTGTCCAAACACCCCAGCTAAATTAGAAAACTGCCTTTGTACCAGGCCTGGTGTTTTGATATCTCAAGATTGGGTCTGTCATAACGTAATTTTTACAACCACCAGAATAAGTCTAGTGTCATGAAAGAAAAGCAGAATTGTTCTCCGCCGCAAAAAAACAAACAAAAACCTTTTAAACGGTTTAAAAACATTTGTCTTAAAAGAAATAGTGATGGTGAGGTGAACGTTACTATATTCTGAATATAATTTTTTTTAAAAAAAAATCAACAGCAGGATTTAGTCATTAACATAATTTAATGGTTGGCCTATGTATCTATGGAATAAGTCTCCTTTTCTTGGGCCCTGAATACCAGAGAAAATGCAATGGTTCCTATTATCTGACGGCCCCATGCACTGAGATTAGGAAATGAATATCTTTTTAAAGGTACCATTACCATCTGATGTCAGATTATTCTGTGAACCGCCTGATATTCTGTGAACAGCTCTGAGACCCCCAGGTATAGGGTGGTATGTAAATTCAATAAAATCATCATCACTACCATCATCCTGAATTAGTGATAGGATTGTGCCTGGAATCTGACCACAATTGTGCCATTTCATAGGGCTGAAAGGCCAACACAACTTTGTGTTAGTCTTTGTTTGTTTCTTGATGCCTCTCTTTTTTGGTGGCCTTATAGATGCTTTGGAGCTTATTGTTGCCACACCGGGGAGCCAATGCTAAAAAAATAAGATGAAATTAAAAGCCACTTGACAGACTGGCTCCAATACGTTCAAAAAACCAAAGATTGAGTTTAGACAAGAGAGATGGTCTGTCAAAAGAAACATCCAAGTTTGAAAAAGAGCTAACTCACAATAAAGGAAAACATATCTCAGGAATATGTTGTTGTTGCTTAGTCATTTAGTCGTGTCCGACTCTTTGTGACCCCATGGACCAGAGCACGCCAGGCACATCTGTCTTCCACTGCCTCCTGCAGTTTGGTCAAACTCATGTTCGTAGCTTCGAGAACACTGTCCCACTATCTCATCCTCTGTCGCCCCCTTCTCCTTGTGCCCTCCATCTTTCCCAGCATCAGGGTCTTTCCAAGGGAGTCTTCTCTTCTCATGAGGTGGCCAAAGTCTTGGGGCCTCAGCTTCACGATCTGTCCTTCCGGCTAGGGATTCATCGAGCCCAGCCTTTCGCATGATGAATTCTGCATATAAGTTAAATAAGCAGGGAGACAATATACAGCCTTGTCGTACTCATTTCCCAATTTTGAACCAATCAGTTTTTCCATATCCAGTTCTAACTGTAGCTTCTTGTCCCACATAGAAATTTCTCAGGAGACAGATGAGGTGATCAGGCACTCCCATTTCTTTAAGAACTTGCCATAGTTTGCTGTGGTCGACACAGTCAAAGGCTTTTGCATAGTCAATGAAGCAGAAGTAGATGTCTTTCTGAAACTCTCTAGCTTTCTCCATAATCCAGCGCATGTTTGCAATTTGGTCTCTGGTTCCTCTGCCCTTTCGAAATCCAGCTTGCACTTCTGGGAGTTCTCAGTCTACATACTGCTTAAGCCTGCCTTGTAGAATTTTAAGCATAACCTTGCTAGCGTGTGAAATGAGTGCAATTGTGCGGTAGTTGGAGCATTCTGCCCTTCTTTGGGACTGGGATGTAGACTGATCTTCTTCAATCCTCTGGCCACTGCTGAGCCTTCCAAATCTGCTGGCATATCTCAGAAATATACAACCATTTATGAGAATGGGAAGTGAAAGAAGAGCAAGTTCAAGTTGTAATTGTGAGATGGGCACAAGATCTTGGATATAATATCTATATGGAGCAATGGGAAAGATTATAGAGGAAGGATATAAAATTCTCTGCGTGCTATAATCTTAGGGAGTACATAATGAAAATGCTTTATAGATGGCATCACACTCCAGCAAAAGTTGTTAAAATGTATAAAGGTAGATCACCAGCCTGCTGGAGGTGCAAAAAAAGAGACAGGGACATACTTACACATGTGGTGGAATTGCACAGCCATCAGGGAATTTTGGGAGAAATTATATAATGAATTCAAAAAGCTATTGAGATTTTCATTCAGAAAAAGACCAGAAGCCTTCCGCCCAGGAATAATGTCAGTGGAAATCAGAAAAGATATAAGACCATTGTTTATGTATGGAACAACAGCAGCCAGAATATTAGTGGCAAGAAATTGGAAAAATGAAACACCACCCACGATAATAGAATGGGAGACTCTTATGATTGAATACCTCGAACTGGCAAAGATGACGGGGAAAGAGGGCTCTCAAACCAGAAAGTATTCAAAGAATGGAAAATATTCAAAGACTACCTAAAAACTTATTGTCCAAGTAACAATCTCCTTGCGCAATTAAACTCATCCTTGTAAAAAAACAATGTGCAAATGTTAATTTGTTAGGGTAATAAAAGGCTGTGCTTTAACCATAAATAACAATACAAGTACAATGAGAAGCATTGGAAGTCTTTTGTTTAGAAATTCAATTAACAATTGTATAATAATGCAAATTCATGTTTTGTACATCCCCCCTTTCTTTTCTTTTCTTGTCTTCATCTTTTCTTTTTTTATCTTCATGTATGTATATATATTTGTATTTTAATTCAGTAAAGATGATTTTAAAAAAGATAAGGAGCTTGGCCTGTAAATCACAAAACTACACCAGCAAGTTCCGCTCCCATCATATGGGAAATTTGGTAAAAATGTTTCATTTTGGCAGACATAGTGATCACACATATGAAATATCATGAGTTTGGGGAGGTGTATGCCCCCTTTTAGATGAAAACAGAAGGGAGACTGCTTTATGTTGGACAACTGCTTTTAAAAAACAGTTTTAACAGAGTTCTACATTTAAATATATTGCACAATGATTTTTATTTGAAAGACACTTTTTTGAATAGCTCATTTTTCTTGTAGAAGAGAAAATTATGCCGAGTTAAACATGTTTTCTTTCTCATGTCTCAGAGAACCTAGAAGTCTGAGTAGTGATTATTTCCCCTCTAATTACCAGGTTAACTGTGATTACATTTTCTCCAATTCCCTGTTGAGCTCTAGTGGGCACTAGCAAAATTACAAAACAACAGTGAAATATAGGTTTGTATTATTTCCTGTGCCACTTAGAACTAAGGCTAGAAACAGACACAACTTCATCAATCTGTTTGCTGCAACTTCACACTGCATAATATTTGCTTGAATCAATTCCATACCAAGTGAGTTGAAATTAGGTCCCACGGAAATCAAGGTGACAAACTAGGAATGATTTAAGTCCCTTTCAATTTAGTAGGCACTATATTCAATTAGGCATGATAAACTGAGCATTTTCAGGAAAAGCTGCAGTTCTGAATAAGTTTATTATCTCCTCTGTAATTATCAAATTAACTATGATTAATTCTCCTTGTTTTCAAAGTTCCTGGGGAATGCCCATGGCCACGAGCAAAACAATCGGTTGGCACTGAATAAACCATCCATATCCCTTTGCACTATTAAGAAAAGAGAAAAAGACAGGCAGAAATCTGTCATTCTGAAATGCAAACCGTCACATCTGCTGAATAAGCAGCCATTTGAATCTAATTCCAGGATTCACAGCTCCTTAAACAGCAATGCTGGAATAGGTGAATTTCTTTCTAGAAATCAGATTTTAATAGAAAATGATGGTGTTAGTTGCGTTAGTATTTGTGCTATTGCCTCAAGCAGTGTGCAAGCTTCCAAATGCTAAATGTAGTATCAGGGACCCTCTTCCTATTCTCCACAAGTATTATCAGCCTGGAGATCTCAATATCGCTGGCATTTCTTCGCAAAACTTTGTGTTTTCAAGTCCAATGACATTTGAAAAACCTCCCTCTACTGAGCTCTTTGGTGATATCATGTAAGGAGTTTATAAAATGTACCTGTTCTGATAAAATTATTGCAAGCATGGCTTTGTGGATAAGCATTTACATTCACCATAATCTTCTTTCGAATTGTCTGCTGTGGGGTAATCTATTTCCTTATCTGCTATAACTTGTTGTATATAATACAAAGTGCAATAACTGTCCTACTCAAGAATTGGGTCAGTCCTATATTTGCACTTCTGAACTAACTGCCTGGAACAGCCTATTAAATTGTAGGGGAATGATATTTTAAACTGCATTGTCTGTCAGATATTCTAGATTGGATAACAATTTACAGGCAATTATTACCATCCTGGATTATCATCCTGGTACTTTCAGTATATCTTCTTTTGTTAAATATATGGTATCTGATGATTTCAAAAATTGGAATAGACCTGATTTAAGCAATACAAAGCCCCCCAAATTTCTATTCTACCTTGGCCTTCTTTAGCCTCTACTAAGAGCCATTATTAGATGCATATTGAGAAGAGTAAAGGAGATAAATTGCCAGTGGATGCATGACCACAGTCAACTGACTCTTTCCTGTATATGAGCTGTAATACATAGCTTGATGAAATGCCACATTGTATTGAAATGTGGCCCATATAATCTGCAGCAGATGAACCATTTTGTGGCATGTAACTCTCCTTACAGGGTATTGACCCAGCTCTACCAGCACATCGTGGCCTTGGCATTTGCTGTAAGGGAAATCAATTTAAACCCTCGACTCTTACCCAACATCACTCTGGGCTTCCAGATCTATAATAGCCAGTTCAGTGCAAGCGCAACCTTTCAAGCTGCAATGGAACTTCTCTCGACTCAGGAAAGATTAATCCCAAACTACAAGTGTGACACCCGGAGCAACCCAGTAGCAGTCATCGGGGGACCTAATTCCAACATCTGCCTCCATATGGCAACCATCTTGAGCAACTACAAGATGCCACAGGTAAGCTTTGCTCATGAGCAGGATATATGAGCAAACCATGTGGTGCTTCTCTTGGTTTATAGATGTGGTTTGGAGGTTAAAATGGATGTGGCTGAAATCACCCTGGAAGCCTTGCAGGGAAACTTGACTATGGGGAGAATGTCTACATTATCTCAGGTCCATTCAGCATAAATAGAGATTTCTGTTTTAGAGCCTATATATACCTTTATCTTAATTTTGTTTTTTTAAAAAATATTCCCAGTCTTCAGACTGTGGTGAGTGTCTGTACCTTTGGGCCACTACAAGCAGTAGCACTTCCCCCCACCATAAGTTGGTGGGACAGCTGTGTATGTTCCAAGAGGTGTCAGGTCTCATCACAGACATGCCTTAGCTTCAAGACTGATGGATCCCTTCTATTTCTGAAGCACACCCATGTGGATTTTGAGAGGGACTTTTTTGCAAAACCCAAGGGGCATGCTGGAGGCTACACAGAGGACAAGATAGACAAGAAGTCCTGTTGCATGAGCAGCAAACCCCTTTGGCATTCATTGATGCTACCATCAGAGTTTATGATGAGGTTTGATTGGCAGAAGGTTCAAAAGAAAATGTTGATGCTTCTTAGGTGATATTTTGTGAGAAGCATTATGATTTGGTAGTATAGTAGCTGTATTGACAGAGATACACACATCAACCTACAAGAACATGGTAATATGAGAACTTACTGTTTTATTTTAATGTTTCTTCAGCTTGCATATGGTTCTGCACCAGTCCTGGATACTGAAAACCAAGGTGCTTTCATCCAACAGATGTTCCCAAATGGGACTCACCAATATATGGGGATTCTCCAGTTACTTCTTCATTTCAGGTGGACATGGATTGGGGTGCTCTATCTGGATGATGACAACGGAGAGAGGTTTGTGCAGAATGTGCTTCCCATCTTCTCCCAAAAAGGCATCTGCTTTGCCTTCATAGAATGTTTACCAAGACAAGGTTCCTCCAGTGCTTTTGGTGAAATTTTGGGCAAGGGGATCAACATGACTGTGGGAATCATGGCGAGCACTGCCAGTGTGGTGGTTGTGCATGGTGAAATTCAGACCATGCTTGTCTTGAGGACATTGGTCCAGTTTTGGGAATTTAGTAGTGGCCTAAAGAATACCAAACTCCTGGTTATGACAGCTCAAATGGATTTCACATCATTTCATTTGCAAAGACAGTGGGATATAGACTTCATCCATGGTGCTCTGTCTTTTGCAGTTCACTCTAAAGGGGTGTTAGGATTCCATAAATTTATTCAGAACAGGAACCCCATTTCAGAAAAAGAAGACAAATTTCTTAGAGTATTCTGGGAACATACATTTAACTGTCTTCTCTCTGACACCAAAGTAGACATGGCAAATGAGGAATTCTGCACAGGAAACGAGAAGCTAGGCACTCTTCCAGCATCAGTTTTTGAAATGAGAGCAACTGCTCACAGTTACAACATCTACCTGGCTGTTTTTGCTATAGTTCATGCCCTGCAAAGCATGGATTTCTCCAATTTCAAAAAGAAAGCAGTTGCAGGAGGACAGAGAAAGAAGTTTCTCATCAAACTGCAATGGCAGGTAAAATGCAAAGAGAAGTGTGGTCCCTCTCTGTGCCAAGTCTGGATTTGGGGCAGCTGCAAACTTTCAGTTTCTCACTGATCCATTTTTCAACTTGTTTTCTGGTGTTTCTTGCTCACAGTAAACACATTAAACACTGGTTTAGCAACCCTTCTTTCTTTCAGGACCAAGACGTGCAGTGGCCTCTAATTTGAATGCACAGTATCTCCCTTTTACTAGATATTTGGCCATCCAAGTTTCTTGGAGCATGATAAAGTCAAATGCTTGATGAAATAGTGATCATTTAAAGAGCCCAGTGATCCTAGTTTGAAGTTTGTTGTATTATTGCCTTGATTCTCTCTTAAGCTCTCTCTCTCTCTCTCTTTAACTCTTCCCTTTAGCTCCAACGTTTTCTACGAAATGTTTCCTTTAACAACAGTGCTGGGGAAAAGGTTTCATTTGATCAACATGGGGCCTTACAATCTGGATTTGATATTATAAATTGGGTCACATTCCCAAATCAATCTTTTCTTAGAGTCAGAGTTGGAAGCATAGACCCAGATGCTCCCCAAGCATTCACTATTGATGAGGATGCCATTGTATGGCCTAATATCTCTTACCAGGTAAGGATCCATGAAACTTTTCAGATGGTTCTCATTATTTCCCCAAAGTTTAAAAAGCGGTTTATTCTTCAGAATTGGAACCAACTTTGCCTCTTTGAGAGCCAGTGTGTTGTAGTGGTTAAGAGTGGTGGACTCGTAATCTGGTGAACCGGGTTCGATTCCCTGCTCCTCCACATGCAGCTGCTGGGTGACCTTGGGCTATTCACACTTCTCTGAAGTCTCTTCAGCCCCACTCACCTCACAGAGTGTTTGTTGTGGGGGAGGAAGGGAAGGAGAATGTTAGCCGCTTTGAGACTCCTTCGGATAGTGATAAAGCGGGATATCAAATCCAAACTCTTCTTCCTCTTCTTCTTCTCTTTCTCATGTCAGCTAGATGAGGCTCGTTTATCTTAAGCACAACCAAGGTGGAAGTTCAATCAGTCCTACTGCATAGAAAGTAACTCCTAAGACTCAGGCAGATTTATTATGCCATGCCAACATCAATCTCGTTCTCTGCTGTAGAATAAACTATATCATTTGTTGTTGTTTAGTCGCTTAGTCATGTCCGACTCTTCGTGACCCCATGGACCAGAGGACGCCAGGCACTCCTGTCTTCCACTGCCTCCCGCAGTTTGGTCAAACTCATGCTGGTAGCTTTGAGAACACTATCCAACCATCTCGTCCTCTGTCCTCCCCTTCTCCTTGCACCCTCCATCTTTCCCAACATCAGGGTCTTTTCCAGGGAGTCTTCTCTTCTTATGAGGTGGCCAAAGTCTTGGAGCCTCAGCTTCAGGATCTGTCCTTCCAGTGAGCACTCAGGGCTGATTTCCTTCAGAATGGAGAGGTTTGATCTTCTTGCAGTCTATGGGACTCTCAAGAGTCTCCTCCAGCACCAGAATTCAAAAGCATCAATTCTTCAGCGATCAGCCTTCTTGATGGTCCAGCTCTCACTTCCATGCGTCACTACTGGGAAAACCATACCTTTTACTATATCATACAAACTATCTAAAGCTATTTTTTGAATGTTAAAATATTCTGTGCTTTCTTTTATGGACAGTCGCTTCCCATTTCTCTGTGCAATGACAATTGTCATCCAGGTTATAGAAAGGGCAAGAAGGAGGGGAAGCCATCTTGCTGCTATGATTGCCTTCCATGTCCAGAAGGAAAGATCTCCGACCAGAAGGGTAAGCATGATAATGTATCAAGTTCTCCGAAGTATTGCATGTAGTCCACTGGATGCATGTCGGGCTGACACTCATTTGTCTAATGATTCTAAAAAACATTTGTAGTTCAGTTTTCCTTATATTTTCCTACAGATTTTTGGATTAGAACTCGATAACAAAGCTCAGAAAAAAGTGAATTCTGAAGGTTAACAGTTTTTTCAGTACTTGTTTTATTTCAGGAAGAATGAATAGGCAATTTTTATTGGAGATGCTATTATTGATCAGTTTGAAGTGAATGGATACATGAAAACAAAGTCCTTTTGGAATAAACTATTGTCAATGCCCATAGGTTTAATTCACAAGTTTACTTACTTGTCTTCAAAAACATCAAATATATGTCAAAAATATCAGTACAATACCTTGCTCTGTCCAACTTAGAAATAACTTTAATTTATAATCAAAGCAGACAAATATTGCTCTGGAGAGCTTCATTTACACCCTTACTCCACAGAGTTTGAGAACAAAGAAACCCAAAGGCAACTCCCTTCAAAATGGAGATTTGCAACCAAAAGCCTTTGTCACATGATCTAATGTTAATCACTCACGTGTTAGCTGCTAGAGAACAACAACCAGTTAATTATCAACTCAGTTAAAGCTCAGAGAGAGCTTTTCTTGCTGTTCTTTGGCTTCAATGGAATCTTCAAGTTAAGGCCTTTCACCAAAACAAACTGGCAGTGCCATTCCAGTGTGAATTAAACCAATTATACTTAACAAATCTATATTACAACCCAAACGGAATGATCCTTTCCTCCATAAATCATTTCAGTTTGATGGTGATGGTTAAGAGAATACAAACTGATATATGTAATATGCAGCTGTATATTATGTCACTTGACTAAAACAAAATAAATGTTTTGATATATACATCCAGGCAAGATGGCACCTCTTCTTGCTGTTCTTTGCCTTCAACTGAAACTTCGAATTAAGCCCTTTCATCGAAACAAACAGGCAGTCCCATTTCAGTGGGAATTAAACCAATTATACTTAGGTAACAAATCTATATTACAACCCAAACGGAATGAACCTTTCCTCCATAAATCATTTCAGTTTGATGGTGATGGTTAAGAGAATACAGACTGATAGGTGTAATGTAGGCAGCCCTGAAGGCAGCCCTGTTCCTGGAAGTTTTTAATGTGTGACATTTCAGTGTATTTTTGATCTTTGTTGGAAGCCACCCCGAGTGGCTGGGGAGCCCAGCCAGATGGATGGGGTACAAATAATAAATTATTATTAGTAGTAGTACAGCAGCTGCATTTTATGCCACTTGACTAAAACAAAATAAATGTTTTGATATATACATCCAGGCAAGATGGCAGCAGAGGCATTACTCCCATTTTATCATGGACAAAAAGCAGCACTGGTATTTCCTTGTGCCACTGAGCTCTTAGCATTTGACTGCAATGTACTGTATCATGTTTTAACCTATTTGCCTTCATTTTGGTTTTTCCAATAACAGAGCATGTACAACAAAATGAAACGTGTTTGAAAACTACATTTTCTTTTTTCAGACCTGGATGCCTGCTTCCAATGTCCAGATGGACAATATCCAAACAATGACCAGGATTCATGTATTCCAAAATATATAACCTTCTTGTCCTATGAGGAAAGATTGGGCCTCAGTTTGGCTCTTCTTGCTCTCTCCTTGTCGTTCATCACAGCTTTGGTGCTGGGAATCTTCATTATGCACAGGGACACTCCCATCGTCAAAGCCAACAACCGGAGCCTCACCTACACTCTCCTCATCTCCCTCATGCTCTCCTTCCTTTGTGCTTTGCTCTTCATTGGCCAACCTGAGAAGGCAACCTGCCTCCTCCAACAACTTGCTTTTGGCTTCATATTTACTGTGGCTGTATCAAGTGTGCTGGCTAAAACCATCATTGTTGTCATAGCTTTCCGGGCCACCAAGCCAGGGTCTAAAATGAGAAAATGGGTGGGGAAACACCTGGCCACCTCAATTGTTCTTTCCTGCTGCCTGATTCAAGCCATTATTTGTACTGTGGGGTTGTCAATCTCTCCTCCATTCCCATATTTGGACATGCACACAATGCGTGATGCAATTGTACTGCAATGTAGTGAAGGTTCACCTCTCATGTTCTACTCTGTGCTGGGCTTCTTGGGCTTCCTAGCCATTGTCAGCTTCAGTGTGGCTTTCCTAGCCAGGAACTTGCCTGACAGTTTTAATGAAGCCAAGTTTATCACCTTCAGCATGCTGGTTTTTTGCAGTGTGTGGTTGTCCTTTGTTCCCACCTACCTGAGTACTAAGGGGAAGTACATGGTGGCTGTGGAGATCTTCTCAATCTTGTCCTCCAGTGCAGGCTTACTGGTTTGTATCTTTTTCCCGAAAAGCTATATAATTATGGTGAGGCCTGAGTTGAACAACAGAGAGCAGCTAATACAGAGGAAAAAATCATCATTGTAATGTGGTACTCCACCCAATTAACGTTATTCATCATTTAACCGCATTGTAAACAATGGAAATTTAGTCATAGCTAAATATCCACCTTGTCATCTATAAAACTCACAATGCAATTCCAACCAAATATACTTATCCTCAGCTAAGTTGCACTACTATTGCAGCCCCAATCGTGAGAAGAAAATGAAAGAGAGAGACAAGAAAAAGAAAAAGAGGACAGAAGAAGAGAAAGAGATAGAAGCAGAAAGAAGACGGGAAAGTAAGAAGAGAAATAATTGAGAAAAGAAAAGAAACAATTAAGGGGGGGAAGAACTTAATGATTTTCCATCAGCTGGTTACATAAAAAGCGGGGGAGGGGGATTAAGACATTTAGTCCAGATAAAGGATTGGATCTGGCCATTCTCATGTCTTTGCTCAATCCCTCCTTTGGGCCTGCAGTTCAGGACAGCGTGCTTGGCGTGCCTTGTGTTCATCCACATTTGAGTGGAGAAAAATGATTGGTGAAAAAAGATAATGTCTTGATTGGACTAGGGCAAGAAGGCTCACCAGATCTTTGGCTGGAGCTATCCAAACATCCCAGCTTAATTAGACAACTGTACCAGGCCTGGTGTTTTGATATCTCAGGATTGGGTCTGTCATAACGTAATTTTTACAACCATCGGAATAAGTCTAGTGTCATGAAAGAAAAGCAGGATTGTTCTCCCCCTCAAAAAAAGCTTTTAAACATTTTTAAAACATTTATCTTAAGGGAAATAGTGATGGTGAGGTGAATGTTACTATATTCTGAATATATATATATATATATTAAAAAATCAACAGCAGGATTTAGTCATTAACATAATTTAATGGTTGGCCTATGTATCTGTGGAATAAGTCTCCTTTTCTTGGGCCCTGAATACCAGAGAAAATGCAATGGTTCCCAATTATCTGATGGCCCCATGGACTGAGATTAGGAAATGAATATCTTTTTAAAGGTACCATTACCATTTGATGCCAGATTATTCTGTGAACCGCCTGATATTCTGTGATCAGCTCTGAGACCCCAAAGTATAGGGTGGTATGTAAATTCAATAAAATCATTATCACTACCATCATCCTGAATTAGTGATAGGATTGTTCCTGGGATCTCACCACAATTGTGCCATTTCATAGGGCTGAAAGGCCAACACAACTTTGTGTTAGTCTTTGTTTGTTTCTTAATGCCTCTCTTTTTGGGGGGCCTTGTAGATGCTTTGGAGCTTATTGTTGCCACACCGGGGAGGGCTGTGAAGCCTACTGAGTTCTGCTGATATGTCGGGGGGGGTATTCTTCTGCACCTGCACAGTAAATGCTAAACATGTGATTAACTCCCCAGTAATTATCAAATCAACTGTGATTACAACCGCTTCTGCAAATATCATGGGAAATTCTACTGGCCACTGGCAAAATAGTAAATTCTGATTCAAACTAGATATTAACATCTGCTGTGCCATCAATCTGAGTGCTAACAAACTGCACTCTTGAACGTCCCGGCTTTTAAGCTCAGCTGACTGAGTGATTATTCTGCTCAGATGATGAAACTAGCAGGCACTCAAATGCTAATGTGGGAACTGATAAAATGGTTTCTCACTGGATGGTTTTCACCCAAGATTATTCTATTTGGAATACTGGCATTAGTGTGGCTGCCTCAAGCTGGTTGCAGACTCCCTGTTCTTAAATCTTGCAGGGATGAACATACTCCTAGTCTTCACAACTATTATCAGCCAGGTGATCTCATCATTGGGTACATTATTTCACAGATCTACATATCTTCTTACCAAACAACATTCACAAAACATCCCTCTCAGGATGCACTTGATGAGCTCATGTACGGAGCTAGGTTTTGATGATGATGATGATGATGATGATGATAATAATCTTTTCAGATAATATTCTCCGGATGGTTCTATGAAGATGAGCTTTAGCTTCAATCGTTAGGGGGATGACCTAAGCTCATTCCTTACTTCCTTTTCGGAAAGGCATTCTGCCTCTACCGCTACCTTTTGGTATATTCTTATTTGCTGTGCTGTTGTAGATGATAATATTAGCATTAAAAGTAGTAATAAATGCAGATATTCTCTGACATTACTTCTCTTAGTAACCATGTGGACAATTTCTGAAGCTGAGTTTACAATTGCTAAGCCCAATCCTATTATTTGTAAGTATGATCAGTCCTGAGACTTCACTGTTGCTGGCATTATTTCTCAGATTTACATTAGAGTAAGCTTTTAATAGATTTTATCTCTGTTGAATTTCTTGAACTTGCTGCACACTGCTGAGAGACTGTTGTCAAAACATGTGCTACTCCCCTGACATATTTAGAAGGCAGCTGGGCTGCCATTGACTCTGGATGGCTTCCACTTGAGGTTAGAAATGCACTTATTTCTTAGTTTTCATGACCACAATTATCAGTTCCTGTTGTTGATCATGTGAGCTTGAGGTATCTTTTAACCTGATTTTTTAAAAACTCAACAGCTGGATTTTCTTGATTATAGGTGACAGCCAACTAAATCATGCTAACAGGAGATGCTTTGAAATCAGTATCTGTTTATTCCAATGGATCTGTTCTGATCAGCCTTGTCTCTCACCCCATATATTTACTAGATATTGTCTTGTATTTTCATGATGTGACCTCCTTGATATTTATCATAGAAGTGGAAAGCAGTCCGAAAAAATAATCAAACTTCCATTGTAGGTTTCTGACTCAAAATTACCAGAACATCCTGGCCTTTGTATTTGCTGTTAGGGAGATAAATTGCAACACTCATATCTTACCCAATTTCACCCTGGGTTTCAACATCTATGAGAATTATTTCCATCCAATATCTACACTTCAAGCCTCTATGGAAGTCCTCTGCACACGGGGAAGATTTATCCATAACTACAAATGCGAACCCCAGAACAGTTTGGCAGCGGTCATTGGGGGACCTGACTCTAATGTCTGTCTCCACATGGCAGTCATTTTGAACAACTATAAGATTCCACGTGTAAGTTGGCTACCCAAGGAACTGGAAGTTTATAAATCTGGGGTGGAGGCAGGAAGAGGAGTGTCTTAGAGAGTCAGGCTGCATGCTGCTTAAGGAACAAATATACACCAAGGAAAAATAATCCTTAAACTGGCTTCATGTGCAGTTCCAAACTGCCGGTGTTTGCTTCCCCGCTCCTCCACATGCAGCTGCTGGGTGACCTTGGACTAGTCGCACTTCTCTGAAGTCTCTCAGCCTCACTCACCTCACAGAGTGTTTGTTGTGGGGGAGGAAGGGAAAAGAGATTGTGAGCCGCTTTGAGACTCCTTAAGGGGAGTGAAAGATGGGGTATCAAGTCCAAACTCCTCCTCCTCCTCCTCCTCCTCCTCTTCTTCAAACTAATATTCCTTTTATGACCTCTGTTAGTCCAACTCCCTATTCACTGCAAGAACCCACAGCATTCCTAGCAAGTGGACATCCAGCTCTCCTTAAAGACCGCAGATGATTGAGAAATGCAGAAGCAGTGCTGGAGAGTCAGACAGGAGTGTAGGTCAAACAAAATTGTGGAATCTTTACTGCCAATTTAGCAGTTTGAAAGCACCTCAAAGTGCAAGAAGATAAATAGGTACCGCTCTGGCGGGAAGGTAAACGGCGTTTCCGTGCACTGCTCTGGTTTTGCCAGAAGTGGCTTAGTCATCCTGGCCACATGACCCGGAAGCTGTACGCCGGCTCCCTTGGCCAGTAAAGCGAGATGAGCACCGCAACCCCAGAGTCGGCCGCCACTGGACTTAATTGTCAGAGGTCCCTTTACCTTTACTGCCAATCCATGGGGGTGGAGTCCTCTGCAGCAACATTTATTTTTTTAAAAAAAGAGAGGGTCCCTTAGACCTAGTAACACAGTCATAGGAATTGGGGTGGGGAAGAGAGATATGTGAAAATGGCCTCTTGGACACAGCAGCTGAGTTGCCAGCCTGATCACCATTTTGCAATATGCACAATGTCCTGGATCTAGCATTGTTCCGGGGATTTGCAATGGTGTTGGGAACAGGAGAAGATGATGGTAAAAAAATAATATTTTGAGGAAAAGCCTGCAAAGTAGTTTTCTCTTCCTACAGGGATAGATGAGAAAAAGAAAAGGAATAACTGTGTTTTGATAATGCCCAGGTCCTCTCTAGAGGGGGACGGGAATCCTTCTGCTTAATAACTAGCCATCAAAGACTAGGTCTGTTTATGACCTCAATGGATGATTGGAAAAAAGCATTACATTTTGGCAAATGTCTCAATGTATTTGGTGTGGGAAATCAGGTAATGGACATCAGGGGAAGACAGCCGCCTCTCTCTTTGATCTGTACAGCAACATAAAAATGCAACTCAAAACACAGCAAGGAGAACTGACTTTGCTGCTTTTTCAAACTACTAATGTGTACATATCCAGAAAAAGAAAGAAAGTTGCACAATCATCTTTCAAATTTTATTTTATTTTTGAAAATACCTTTCCCACTCTTCTCGTTTTTCTTGATTTTCTTTAGCTCACCTATAGCTCCGCTCCAGAAACCACCAGCAACCCCCAAGCTGCTTTCGAGTACTGGATGTTTCCAAGTGCATCCAGTCAACACAAGGGTCTTCTCCAATTACTGCTGCATTTTGGGTGGACATGGATTGGAGTGCTTTATTTCAGTGTCGCAAGTACAGATATATTTGTAGAGAAGATGCTTCCTATGTTTTCCCAGAACGGTATCTGCTTTGACTTCATAGAGAAATTTCCCCGAACAGATTTTTCCAGTCAGATTGAAAAAACCTTGCAGAAGGTGATTGGAACATTTAGGGTCATCATGGGAAGCAAAGCCAATGTGGTGGTCTTCCATGGTGAAACTCATACTATGATAGTTTTTAGAAATTGTATTCAGTATTTAGAGTTTTGTGATCTATCGGTGAACACCCAAGGTAAGGTATGGCTTATGACAGCTGAGATGGCTTTCACGTCCCTTCCTCTTCAAAGAAGATGGAATGTAGACATCCTGCATGGTGCACTATCCTTTGCTGTTCACTCAAAAGAGGTGCTGGGGTTCCATAAATTTCTTCAGATGAGAAATCCTGCTTTAGAAAAAGAAGATGGCTTCATCAGGTTCTTCTGGGAAAAGGCATTTGAATGCTTTTTCCCCATATCCATGGTTGACACGGAGGTTGATGAAATCTGCACTGGAGAGGAGAGGCTGGAAACTCTCCCTGCATCTGTTTTTGAAATGAGCATGACTAGCCACAGCTACGGTGCCCACAATGCAGTCTATGCTATCGCTCATGCTTTGCATGCCATGCAGTCATCCAGATTCAAGTGCAGAGCAACAGCGGATGAAGGAAAATGGAAGTTTCTTAATCTACATCCATGGCAGGTAAAGTTCTGAACTTAAAACTATCATAGATCTCACCCTATCCATGGGTGAAGAAACAAACCATCCTTGATTGTTTATAAATTAGTGGTGGGCAATCTGGCTCTGCCTTAATTTGCAATTTCCTCAATGACTTCAGAATCTGACATTATAAACTCACACAGAAGTTGTATTTCATAATTATATTAGAATTAAAATTTGCTCCAATATGAGGTGGCCTGTGGACCTTTTAAGCCAGGCATAGGCAAACTCTGACCCTCCAGTTGTTTTGGAACTACAATTCCCATCATCCCTAGCTAACAGGACCAGTGGTCAGGGATGATGGGAAATGTAGTCTCAAAACATCTGGAGGGGCAGAGTTTGCCTATGCTTGTTTTAAGCACTCTGCTCCTCATTTTCTTTATCTTCCTTAATTGTACAAGTCTGTCTTGAGAGTCTTGGAAGCAAATATGCCCAATGCACTCTTTACAAGTGGGCCTGTAACTGTCCTTGGGTGTCACGGGGATGTTTTACAAAAAGAAAGGCAGCTTTCATCTATTATTGTATATGTATATTGAATTTTTTTCCTCTTAAGAATGCATCCTTGACATGTTCCCTTGACATGGTTTTCTCCATGTATTCAAAGAATACATGAAAAAGGGGAGTGGTGCTATGTTCATTGGGATGCGGATGGTGCTGTGGGTTAAACCACAGAGCCTAGGACTTGCCGATGATAAGGTCGGCGGTTTGAATCCCTGTGTCGGGGTGAGCTCGCGTTGCTCCGTCCCTGCTCCTGCCAACCTAGCAGTTCAAAAGCACGTCAAAGTGCAAGTAGATAAATAGATACCACTCCAGTGGGAAGGTAAACAGCGTTTCCATGCACTGCTCTGGTTCGCCAGAAGCGGCTTAGTCATGACCTGGAACCAGTAAAGAGAGATGAGCGCTGCAACCCCAGAGTTGGTCACGACTGCACCTAATGGTCAGGGGTCCCTTTACCTTTACCTTTACTATGTGCATTGGCTTCACCACCACCACAAGTGATCGTTGCCACTGGCTTCATACCCCAGGCACCTCTCTATTCTTTGAAGATATATGAAGCTTTACAGGTGAAGGCTTCTCTGTGCAACTGGGAGCCCTGGTCATGAAAGTTTTCCAAATGATATTTGACTGTATGTCCACAGCTCCCACACTATAATTTTGCCGAATAAGTGGAGGTTTTGGAGGCAGAGCTTATTGGAATGTTCACACAGTTGGGAGAGTCAGCGTAGGGTAAATCAGGGTCTCCAGCTGTTTTTGGACTACAGTTCCTCTCATCCCTGACCACTGGTCCTGCTAGCCAGGGATGATGGGAGTTGTAATCCAACAACAGCTGGAGACCCAAGTTTGGAAAACCCTGGGGTAAATGAATGGAGACATACAAATGAAGAGTTTTGGTTTAGCACAGAAGAGGATAAGCAGACAATGAGTACATACCCTCCTCTTCCCCTCCAAGTCTTAACCTTTTTATTAGTTCATCCTTACATAAGCCCAATGATTGGATCAGGGAACAAATCTACCATGACAGCACCTCTTTTATTTACTCTTCTATATTGCCTCTAATTTGATCACCGGCATTTTTACGGTGCAAATGTGTTTCTCCCCTCTGTTTAGATGGTCCACTTTCTGAGAAGTGCTACATTTAACAACAGTGCCGGGGATACGATTTCCTTTGACCAAAATGGGGAATTGTTAGGTGGACTTGATATTATCAACTGGGTTACTTTCCCCAACCAGTCTTTCGTTAGAGTAAAGGTGGGAAAGATAGACCCTAATGCTCCCACAGACAAAGTGTTTGCCATTTCAGATGGTATCATCATATGGCCTGACAGATTCAACCAGGTAGGGCCAGTGGCGACGCTACCTGCTCCGACACTGGGAGGGACGTACATCCAGGGGCATGGCTGACACGCGTCCCAGGGGGCATGGCACGTGTAGTGATATTGGGAAATCTTAGTAGAATAAAACTTTGGCTCATGCAGAAGAAGAGCATTATGGGAGAGCCAAAAAACTGTAGAAAGCTGGGAATGTGTATCTGGGTTTAATTCCAGACTTTCTGTCTTTAGAAGTGTGAACCGGGTTATCTCCTTCATCTGCAGGGAGAGAGCTTCTATTTGATTTGTAGTTTTGACACCTGGGGTCTCGGATGTAGATTCAGTATGAAAAGGATATCAGGGTAAATTTACAACTAAAAGGAATCTGGTGTGTCTCTGGGGATGAGAGGAGGACACTGATTCTCAAGGTCCTTATGAATAAATAGACTTCAGATGTCGAGTCTCCTAACAAGCCTGAGTTATTGTTCCCCCATGTAACCATTGGTGAATTGCTAATTAATCTAAAGAACTGATTGGCTCCTAAGTTGTGTACCCCCGTGGGATCCTAAGGGATAAAACTTCAAGAAATAAAGTTGCAAATTGCAGACCATCTTGCCAGGCTTACCATCTTGTCATGCAAAGCCTTTGCTATGCAGAGCAGCCTGGCCTGGGAGTGCGGGGCCAGCCCAGACACTCTTTTGAATTGCTAAGCTTTGTGTTTCTGTTCCTGCTGTGAGTATGTGCCTAGTCAGTGATATTCTATAATGTTTTTATTTTCTGTTTGAAACCTGTAAGAAATGTGCATGCTTTTATTTTCTGAAATGATCCTTTTTTAATAAATTTGGAAAAGGACTTTTGCTTTCTTGTATTCTGTGCCTTTTACCGGGGAAGCTGAACCAGTGCCTAATCCACTCAGATGCCTACCAGAGTACCTGTTGGATTTCTGGCTGTGTCACGGTAAAGTGACATAGAGTGGGGCAGTCCGGTAAATACTGAAAGGTGATCCTCCTCCTGGATTCCTTTTGGGGGACTGATCCTGAATAGGAGGTGGTGGACGCATACTACTCTTTGACTCGTTTTCCACAAACCCTTTCACATCCCTCTCCCTCTCCCTACCAGGTCTTGCTGGAGCTGGAGGACTGGTGAGGGGAGTGCATAGCGCGTGTGAATGCTACAGCATGCATCAGGGGGGCTGTGCAGTGAGCATCCCGGGGAGCGGGGCAGCCGCGATGTCACCCCCTGGATGGAACCCGTGGCAGCCGCCCCCCGCCTGCCCCCACCTTCGTCCACCAGTGGCTAGGGCCTGTACACACTTCTACATGTATGCACTTAATTTCTGCATTTAAAAAACCTCTCAAAACAAAGCAAAAACAGTTCCTTGCCTAGTCCAGTGATGCTGCGAAATTCTGCATGTCAAGTGCTCTGAAAGTGAAGCTGGAAAAGCAACCCCCCCTTTCATCACCGACTTGCTTATTTAGCTGCGTCACTTAGTGCTACTCCTCCCACCCCTCAAACAAGATGTATGACTGCATTCTCAAATTGTGAAAATGTTGGGGACTTACAGGATCTAGGAAAGGGGATATTTGAGGAATTTCATGGATAAACTCACCACAGTAGCTTTCGAAACTCTGTCCAGCCAGCAGCCACTAGACTAATTTTTCACAAAATACATTGGTAGGCACAAATAAATGGCAACCCCTTCTTCTTCAGCCGCCCATTTCTTAAGAAAATATCGCAAAGCTTTCAGAACAATATTTTCCCGTAACTGTTAAAACAAGCCCCTCTTTCATTTACCAACAGGCTCAACCTCTTTCTCTATGCAATGACAAATGCTCTTTGGGTTACAGTAGAAAGAAGAAAGAGGGAAAGCCACCTTGTTGCTATGATTGTCTTCCATGTCCAGAAGGAAAGGTATCAAACCAGATAGGTAAGAAATGGGTGTTTTTTTATGGAATATGTCAAGTATTTGGGCATACAGTTGTATTAGAAATTCATTTCACTCAGGTCTAAAAATTCATTCAAAGTGGGAAAATTATTAGAGGCCATACAGAAAATATGGTTGTTTCAGAATGGCCAGGGATGACATAAATGGATACCCATAATTTGGGAATTATTTGTGTGCGTAGTAAGGTTGACCAAAATGCTCATATCATATCATATCATATCTCTGTGTTTGGTGACTATAAAGAGTATATAATGATGATTACATATAACAATGTCTGGATGTGCTGGTAAGAATCTTTTTAAACTGCATGCAGACTTTATAAGGTCTAAAGTCGAAGTGGATTTATTTTTGGTTATTTATTTATGTATGCTATATTGTTACGGAAAGGAGAATATACATTTTACATACTTGGGTCTTCCTGGTGGTTTAATTATTTTTTGGGAGATCCTTTTTGTGTTTAGGAATTATATCTACAGTCTATCTATATACATACACATTATAGGTGTTCAAAAGCCCAAGGTAGTTGAATGTGCATGTGTACTCCATTTCCCTCCCACCCTCCCACCCCCTCCATGCTGCCCCGGGTGCTGGCAACCCCTGCTATGCCACTGAAGCACATTGAGTCAAATGCACCTGGAATACCCCTTTGCTGCTTCAATATATGATGTAACAGTGAGTGGGCATGGTCAACATGCACAGGGATATGGGAGATGGGACCAGTGCATTCATGACCCCTACATATTTTAAGCCCATAACTACATCTGTAAGGAGACATTGCATGTTAGAAAATCGACTCTAATTATGAAACAAATGTCATCATTTGTATGCTAGGCCTGAAGAGGCAGAAGAACATTCACTGGCTTTGTTTTACTTTTCTTTTTCAGACATGGACGTCTGCTTTCAGTGTCAAGAAGATCATTATCCAAATAATAACAAAACTTTTTGCATTCCAAAATATATAACTTTCTTGTCCTATGAAGAATCTTTAGGCTACAGCATTGCCATTTCTGCCCTCACTTTTTCTTCCTCCACAGTTTGGGTGCTTTGGATCTTTGTTAAGCACCGAAACACTCCCATCGTCAAAGCCAACAACCGGAACCTCACCTACACTCTCCTCATCTCCCTCATTCTCTCTTTCCTTTGTGCTTTGCTATTTATTGGCCAACCTGGAAAGCTGACCTGCCTCCTTAGACAAGCTGCATTTGGCACCATCTTCTCAGTGTCAATTTCTTGCATCTTGGCCAAAACTGTCATTGTGATTCTCGCTTTCATGGCCACCAAGCCAGGATCCAATATGAGGACATGGATGGGGAAAGATCTGGCCAGCTCCATTGTTCTATGCTTCTCCTTTATTCAAGCCACCATTTGCACAGTGTGGCTGGTAACTTCTCCTCCATTCCCAGATATGGACATGCACTCCCTGACTAAAGAAATTATACTGGAGTGTAATGAAGGTTCCACTATCATGTTCTACTCAGTCCTGGGCTTTATGGGCTTCCTGGCCATTGTCAGCTTTGCTGTGGCCTTCCTAGCCAGGAAGTTGCCTGACAGCTTCAATGAAGCCAAGTTCATCACCTTCAGCATGATGGTCTTCTGCAGTGTTTGGTTGTCTTTTCTTCCAACCTACCTGAGCACCAAGGGGAAGTACATGGTGGCTGTGGAGATCTTCTCCATCTTAGCCTCCAGCTTGGGGCTACTGGGTTGCATCTTTTCCCCAAAATGTTACATCATTTTGATGAGACCAGAACTGAACAACAAAGAACAACTTATGAGGAAAAAAGTAAAGAATTTTAAGCCCAAATAGTCTCAAGCCAGCTCTTTGAATCAAATTTACGATTCAAGTCTATTTTCAATGTAAACCTAATCACACCTGTAGGGGAATCATGTTGAACTCAAAGTAATTTACTTCCTATTAAACATAGGTTGAAATGGTGCATTCCCTTGTAGTAAATGGCACTTTATTGTTGATTCAGTTATTTCCATTGAAAATCATGATTAATTTTAATTGCACTGGGAGCTAAGTTTTTCTTTCTTTCTTTCTTTCTTTCTTTCTTTCTTTCTTTCTTTCTTTCTTACTTAATTTGGTGACTTAGTCCACCTTTCATCCGTTGATGACAGGGTGGGATAAAGGTTGGTTGGCATCCATCTGTTTGAGAGACAATAGGGAGTGCATCCAGAGGTGAAATCAAACCACTGCGTTAGCAGCACCAAAACGACTTACCTGGGGCATGAACCTGAATGGTGTGCATGGAGTATCTTTGAATCAAATTTATGATTCAAGTCTATTTTCAATGTAAACCTAATCACACCTGTAGGGGAATCATGTTGAACTCATAGTAATTTACTTCCTATTAAACATAGGTTGAAATGGTGCATTCCATTGTAGTAAATGGGACTCTATTGTTGATTCAGTTATTTCCATTGAAAATCATGATTAATTTTAATTATCATTTTCAGATCAGAAAATGTAATGTGAGTTGCTGTTAGTTAGTGGGCCAAGTTTCCATTTTCAGCTATAATTAGGGTAGGGAAATATTGTATCAATGAATTCCTAGAAGGATTGTAGCCTGCTGTATTATTTAATTCTAGCAAGTTTAGATGCCCGTATATCTTAATATTTGGACATAACCAAAATATAAGGTATGTACTAATTTTGCACCACCAGTTTCACATTTTAGGGAATTCCATTTAGTTTTGCTGCCATACAATATCATCCACATATCAATTTATGAAGGCTTTTTGCAAATTTAGGAACTTTAAACTGCTTTTTAGTTTCCCTGTTTTTTCTCTCTCTCTTAAGAGACTTATTTCCCTTTTCGTGTGATATTGATGTCATTTTATTTTCAGGTGTTATGTACATAAACTAAGTTTCATTCTCAGTGTTACACAGACCATTTCTGAATCTATACACATCATCAATGAGTTTAGTTTTTATATATGTACAGTAGTCAGATCTTCTGAATGTTGGGAATTAGAAAATTAGAAAAAAGAAAAAAACTCTTCCATTTGATCATGTGATATGAATCAAACAGCTCTTTTATGCACTTGTTGAAGTTCTGTTAAGGCATGCAAGTTTGCATCTCCCTTTATTGCAACAAGTCACAGATGGATTAACCTTTTTTTTTACCCTGATGGAGCACCTGAACCTCTGTTGGCTGTGACTACCACACAACCATTCAATTGCATCAAGACACACACCCCTCTCCTCTGCTGCATTCCACCCCAAACTCTGGGCAGTGTGAGATTCCAGGGGTTCCAGCTTCCTTCCTTGGAATGAGGGACAGTGGATATTGTGGTGTTTTCATCCCCCAAAGCCAGCTATCCATCATCTGCGTAGAAACTTTTTGGGAACACCCCCAAAACAACTCTTGTTGAGGAAGCCGTGTAAGGAAACTTGTGCATAGGTTTCATAACATGCAGCAGAACCTTAACACAATCAGTTCAAACAGATTGCAAGCAATGTGATGTTAAGATTTTCTGTGTTGAAGTTCAATCATGCAAGTAGAAATCATTTCACAACCGCAATCCCTTTGTCAGATGCAACTCCAAGTCTGTATATCTACAGGCCGAATGCAAAAGTAAAAGAAACCAACAGTCTTCTTCATCATCCACCAATCCACATTTTACATTTGGTGACCTAGAAGCAAGCCATCTTTATGTTTCTGTGCAAATAATTTAGAAACATTTATCAATTTGGAAGCTAAGTGTCTTTTCTTACTGTTGTATGGAAAAAATCCAACAGAACTTTGAAGTGTTTTCAAGTAAACCATTTTAAACTTGCCAGACATGTGGTCTCTTTCTATGTTAAGGAATGTAGGGAACTTTGGAAGCAACTTTGAAGGGGATTTTTAAAAAGGTCTAACAGCCTATATTTTCATGCTTTGCTTTGCTGCACATTAGTGATTCTAAAACCTCTTCTGGGGTTTTCTCACTAAAGAGTACTTGCCACCAAAGAGTTTCTCACCAGCCTAGACCTGGATCTAGGCATCCAGGGAATTCTCCTTTTTATTACACCTCTATTTCATTTTTATCCAAACACAAAACACAAAAAGCAACATAACCCCCATTAGCCCCTTCTAGCATGGTCAATGGCCAAGTAGGATGGAAACTGTAATCCAGCAACTTTTGGGTTCCTCACCCCTGATATTAATGCACTGTCAGCCCTTCATGGACCAGATGACAGTGGTGGATGCAGCTGACATCATTGTACACACTCTCACTGACATATTGGAAAACACAAGAATCTCTACCCCCATCCTAGCACTGTGTTTCGGGGGTGGGGGTTGTCCATGCAGCAACCCCTAAATTCAGAAGGATCATAGGGGCCGGTGTTAGAAGAGAATCAGAAAAATATGTTCAAGACCCCAGATCAAGTGTTAGTTAGCTATCCCTATAGTAAACATTCCCCAAATACTGATGGAACAGATTTAGGGGAGTGTGACCAATTGGGTTGCATTGGGAATATAAGTTGTGAGACAATCTTTTAGTATCCTGATGCCAAGCCGTATAGGGCTTTGCACACCAATGCCAGCACCCTAAATTTAGCTTGGAAGCCACCTGGCAACTAGTGCAATTCTTTCAGCAATGGGGTAAGAAAATCAAAGATGTGGGGAGAAAAGCAAGAAAGTATTACAGGTTCTCAATTCACCTGTCCTTCTCGCAATAAATCTAATGCACAAGAGTGACCAAGACTATAGCCAAGCTGGAACACAGACTGAAATCGGTCCAGAACACCAGCTTCATTGAGGGCACATGCAATTGTTCCAACGCCATCTTCTTGATCACATTCCCTGAAAAGGGGGTATGTGTGACTGGGTGCCCCACAAAATGTGCTACCTGATGAGATATGCCTCAGAATCCCTAACTGTAAGTAAGCACCATCCCTGTGGAAGAAGAAGCTCTCAGGAGAATCACATGAAGTGCATTCAAGCACATACCATAACAGAAGACACAAACTTTGGTCAAACCATTCTCTTTATTATCTGCTCCTTTTTGTTTAGATCAGGCCTCAACACAATAATGTAGCATTTGAGGAAAAAGACGCAACCCAGTAATCCTGCCCCAGAAGCCAAGATGGAGAAGATCTCCACAGCCACCATGTATTTTCCTTTGGTGCTCAGGTAGGTTGGGAAGAAGGATAACCATACACTGCAAAACAATAACATGCTGAAGGTAATTGACTTAGTTTCCTGGAAACTGCCTGGTAAATTTCTGGCTAGGAAAGCCACAGTAAAACTGACGGTAGCTAAGAAGCCCATGAAGCCCAGCACACAATAAAACATGACATCAGATCCTGCATTGCATTGTACAATGGTTTCACTAACCACTGAATGCATATCATACTCTGGGAATGGGGGAGAGGTTCCCAGCCAGACAATGCAAAGAGTGACTTGAAGAAGGGAGCATGAAGTAACAATGGAGGCAGCCACCCTTTTCCCCATCCATTTCCTCATTTTGGATCCTGGCTTGGTGGCCTTAAAAGCTAGAATCACAGTGATGGTTTTGGCCAACATGCAAGAAACAGTTACTGAGAAGATGATGCCAAAAGCAGTTTGTTGAAGGAGGCAGGTCACCGTATTGGGTTGACCAATGAATAAAAAAGCACAAAGGAAAGAGAGCAGGAGGGAGACGAGGAGAGCATAGGAAAGGCTCCGGTTATTGGCTTTGACAATGGGTGTCTTATGGTGCTTCATGAAGGTTCCCAGCACCAGAACAGTAATGAATGAAAGGGAGAGAGCAGCAATGGCCAAACCTTTTCCCAAAGGATCTTCATAAGACAAGAATGTTATAGCTTTGGGGAGGCAGAAATCCCTGTTAATATTTGGATAATGGCCCTCTGGACACTGAATGCATCCATCCATGTCTGGAAGAAATGAAGGTGATATTCCTGAACATTTAGCTTCATTTGGTGAAAGTGACACATGCCTTAATTCATCCTCTTCAGATTACTGTAACAAACTCTATGTGGGGCTTTAGTTAGAACAGCTCCACTGACTCCCGGTCTGTTTTCAGGCACAATTCAAAGTGCTGGTTATGACCTATGAAGCCCCAGATGGTTGATGTCCAGGCTATCTGAAAGACCCTATTCCCTCACGCAAACCGACTAGGCCTTATATCTACTAGCACTTAATTACATTCTAATGTTTGCTTTTCTCTATTTTTAGCTTGTTCTGTTTCATCTGTTTAAGCCACCTTGGTTCCTGGATTGGGGGAAAGGCAGGATATAAATAAGTATAACAGGAATTATAATATAAACAAAACTTACACTAATTGTTCCATTCACTTTTGTGCCTGGCCATGCCCATCACTGGCATGTTAAATATAATCGGTTTAATTAACACTGAAGTGGGAATGGCTATGTGTATTAATGAAGGCTTTAACATAGTGCTATATTGAAGCCAAGAATAGGACTCTGAGCTCTGAGTTGATAATTACCGTATTTTTCGTCCCATAGGACGCTCCGTCCCATAGGACGCACCTAGTTTTTTGGGGGGGAAATAAAGGAAACAATTTGCGCACCGACCCCTCTCGCTCTCCAAGCTTCAGCGAAAGCCTGTATTTGCCCCATAGGATGCACACAGATTTCCCCTTCATTTTTGGAGGGGAAAAAGTGCGTCCTATAGGGCGAAAAATACGGTAACTTGTTTCTGCTATCTAACATGTAAGTGTTTAACCTAAGATGTTTAAGGTATTGAATCACAAATTGCCATTTTGAAGGGCGCTGCCTTTAGTTCTTTGCTCCCAGGCTCTGTGGAATGATGATGTAAATTAAGCTCTCCAGAAAAACAGCTCTGAGCAAAATGGATGCTATAAGGAGGAAGACTTTAGGTCTGCTTGGATTATTTCATATTTTGTAAGATGCTGAGCCTATGCGTTGGACTGGCATATGTCTTATGAAACTGTTTGGATGTATCGTTTGATGTTTTAAGTCTGTTATGAAGAAAGTTCTGCAAGTAAAGTTTTGAATAATATCAAATGGGTCTGGACAATGCTTCATTCCAAAAGGAACAGTTTTAATGCATCCAGTCGCTTCAAACTCACCCCCATGAAGTTTCTCAAGAGGGAATTTGGCCTTTGGGATGAGAAATAACGTACTTACTCATGTCTAATGCACCATCAAATCTAATGCAAACCTCATTTTTCAGAACCTTGAAACAAAACAAAAAAGGATTTGCTAGCAAATGTAAATGTGCCATTAAACCTAAATGTGTACGTTAATTTTGGCAATGTAATTTGGCCCAAAAAGGTGCACATTAGAATCAAGTAAATACGGTAGTATCCACTCACACCATCCATAATTGCATACATATCCCTTTTAATAATATGTGAAATCTATCAGCCACCACAACAACTATGAAGAACTTTGAACTTTATGGTAACTTCTGAATGTCCATGTAAAAAGGTAAAGGTAAAGCTACCCCTGCCCGTACGGGCCAGTCTTGACAGACTCTAGGGTTGTGCGCCCATCTCACTCAAGAGGCCGGGGGCCAGCGCTGTCCGGAGACACTTCCGGGTCACTTGGCCAGCGTGACATCGCTGCTCTGGCGAGCCAGAGCCACACACGGAAATGCCGTTTACCTTCCCGCTAGTAAGCGGTCCCTATTTATCTACTTGCACCCGGGAGTGCTTTTGAACTGCTAGGTTGGCAGGCGCTGGGACCAAACAATGGGAGCGCACCCCGCCGCGGGGATTCGAACCGCCGACCTTTCGATCGGCAAGCCCTAGGCGCTGAGGCTTTTACCCATGTACCTTGGCTTATAAATGATGCACACAACATTTCTTACCCTTCTGGTTTGCAATTTGACCCTCTGGACAGGGACAGCAATCATAACAGCAAAATGGTTTCCCTTCCTTTTTTGTCTTGTGATAACCTGGAGGGCAGTTGTCATTACACAGTGAAAGAGGTGTCTGTAAACAAATGAAAGAAGAAAATGCTTAGCATATACAGAATACATAAAACTCTGTGGATATAGTCTCCCCCCCCTTTCAATGCCCTCTAAATGCTAGGCAAACAAGTCACATGCAAGCTACCGTAGGTTCCACCACCTCATTTGGGCCAGACTAGAAGCTTAAATTAAATTAAGCTGATGAAAAAATACATCATATCCAGACCCCGTTCATCAATGGGGTTGTTGGTGCTGCTTCGCCCAAAGCTGGCAGAGGGAGGACAAACCTTTGACTTAGTGTTTTATGCTAGGTTCCCAGGTGACCTGACAAAGCTGAAGGAGCTTAGGATACAGCCAAAGTCCCCACTCTCTTGTGCTCCCACCACCACCACAGACCCCTATTTGGGGGTTAATCTAGCCTTATTCTGACAGGTTTAGCTCAGCCAGTTTAGCCATGGCTGAGCTGGAATCAGCAACTTATTTATCCTCAGCTGAGCCAATGTTCACTGATTAATGCAGATTGAGCCTGGCTGAACAGGAAATCATCGGGTTGAGCTAGAGAGACACTGCACCCAAAGATGCTCATCCCAGAGGATCTTGCCATAGGATTCCCCAATGAATACAGTGTGTCTTGAAAGGCACATAGGTCCTACCTGATTAAATGTTCTGGGCCATATGATTAAATCCTCAGAAATGGAGAACAGTTTATCTGGGGGTGCCTGAGGGTCTATGATCCCAACTTTTGCTCTAAGAAAGGATTGGTTTGGGAATGTGATCCAGTTGATAATATCAAATCCACATACTAATTCCCCGTTTTGGTCAAATGCAACTTTTCCCCCAGCACTGTTATTAAATGTGGCACTTCTTAGAAAGTGGGGAAGCTAAAAAGAAAGGGAAGAGAAGACAATTTACATCATTAGAATTATAATTGTTTACATTAGAGAGTTCCTTGATGAAACGGGTTTCATGTCCAAGTTTCATCTGCAGAGGACTATACCACACAAGCTGAAATCTCAGGTTTTTGTCTCCCAGTGAGTAGCATTACCTGCCATGTCTTCTGAGCCAGGTCCTTCCATCTGTCTCCCTTCACTGCTTTTCTGCCATTTGCAATGGATGAGTGCATGGCATGTAGTGCATTCGCCACAGCATAGATGGCATTGTAGATGCTGTAGCTGTGGGCAGTCATGCTCATTTCAAAAAGAGACCCAGGAAGAGTCTCCAGTTTCTCTTCTCCAGTGCAAGTATTTTCACCCCTCTCTGCTTCCCTGGAGCTAGGGAGTGAGCAAGCAAACACCTGTTGCCAGAAGTCCCTCAGAAAACCATCCTCTTTTTCTAGTGTTGGGTTCCTCATTTGCAGGAATTCACGGAATCCTGCCACCTCCTTTGAGGAGACCGCAAGGGATACAGAGCCATGGATGAAATGAATGTCCCAGTCTCTTTGAACTTGAGAAGATGTGAAATCCACATCTGCTGTTAAGATCCAGATCTTTGACTTCACTGGAACATCTTCAAATTGCAAGAGTTGGAACAGAATTCTTAAATTCATCATTGCCTGAAAGCCACCATGAAAGATCACTGTATTGACTGTACTTTCCATGGCAACATTTATAACCCCAAATGCCTTCTTCATCATTTCAGAGAGTTGATTAGAAAAACCTATATCTGGTAAGTTTTTGATGAACTCGAAGCAAATGCCATTCTGAGTTAGGATGGGGAGCATATTCCGTACAAATATCATGGAACTGTCCACATTGTGGTAAATCATCCCAACCCATGTCCACCTGAAATGCAACAGTAACTGAATCATTCCAACATATTGATGAGCCTCATTTGGGAACATCCAGTGGTAGAAATTGTTTTCAGTTCTGTTATTCATCTCTGGAGCGGATGCGTAGGTGAACTAAATAAAAGAAAGCAAAACAGGAGTAGGTAGGAGATGCTGGATTTAACCTGTGACCTTCGATATGCAAGGCAGATGCTCTATGCATGTAGCATATAAGAGCCTGATGCTTATTCTAAAGCATAAAATTGCATACCATACAGAGTATTCGTGAATTAGAAGGATTCCTAAGCCACCACAAGCACCTGGACCTGTGAGTAGAAAAGTCTATCAATTGACAGGAAGGCTAGAAACAATGCATGTCTTTTCAAGTGAGTAGGGTTTGAAATATGAACCCAAAACTTCTACTTTGGAATAAAAGTTGAGGAATGAAGCCAAAACTGGAGAGCAAATTAGGACTGAAGAAGAAACCACGAGGCAGGATCAAACAGCATCCAAATGATAAAGGAAAGCTCTAATACAGAGGTCAGCAAACTTTTTCAGCAGGGGGCCGGTCCACTGTCCCTCAGACCTTGTGGGGGGGCCGGACTATATTTTGAAGAAAAATAATAATGAATGAATTCCTATGCCCCACAAATAACCCAGAGATACATTTTAAATAAAAGGACACATTCTACTCACGTAAAAACATGCTGATTCCCGGACCGTTCGTGGGCCAGATTTCGAAGGCGATTGGGCCGGATCTGGCCCCCGGGCCTAAGTTTGCCTACCCCTGCTCTAATAGCCACAAACTGGTTTTCTAGTCTGTCTTTTTGAGATGATTCAGTTGATGTTCTGAGAGAACTGGCTGATAAAGCAGATGTTGCAAACTTCAGCTCTTCAACTTCCTTGCAGGGGAACTGCACACAAACATCTGTCTGTTTGGGTTTTAGCAGCTGGATTTTCTTTGCCCACACCAAAGCTAGTGTCCAGACTTTTCTTTTGCAAATAAGCAACTAAGGTTCTTTGCAGTTACACTTTCCCCAAAGGAGAACAATTGAAAGCAATGGACCTAGATTTGTCATGTGAACTGTTTACAATGGGTCTACTTTGACTAAACTGTAATGGTGTACAACCTTATTTTGCTGCTGGCTGAGGAAGCCCAATCTATTGTATTGTCCCATTTTTTAAATTGCTGGCAGATTTTGAAGTCCAGCAAAATGTAGGCTGTTCACCATAGCGTTCAGGGATGGTTTTGCCATTTCATATCAGAGACTATAAATAGGAGAAAGAAATCATATCCAAGCATTAAGCAGCATACATGGTGTTACCTTTAATTTCAGTCAGATTACTTTCTGCTTCTGAATGCAAAACCTTCATCTTAAAAATAATTTCTATGAACAAAATTTACCTGTGGAATCTTGTAGGTGCCCAGTACGGCTGCAATGTGCCCAACTATGTTGGAACTGGGTCCCCCAATGACTGCTACCAGATGGTTCTGAACATCACATTTTTAATTAGGGATGAATTGATTGTGTGTGGAGAGAACTTTCAATGTTGCCTGGCATGTGAACAGTGGATGGAAATAATTGTTATATACATCAAAACCAAGAGTGATGTTGGGTAGGATTTTGGAGTTGTTGTTGATCTCCTTCACTGCAAATACCAGGGCCAAGATGTGCTGGTAATTCTGTGCCAGTAATCTGCAACGAGAGTAACATGTGGCATCAAGAGTGTAGCAACTGCAAGAGATATTTGCTACATTTCTGCTCAATATGTTGTGATGGAAAGCTCAGCTGGACCAGAGTCTGGTGATGCAGTGCAGTGGGATTCCAAAAGGGGACTGGAGTCTCTTCCTGAATGACTGCAGATTAACGCTAGCTGGAGTCAGCAATTGGGGAGGGAAAAGGGAGAGTTGAGAGTCATGCTCTTGGTGTTAAGCCTCTGAGCTTAGATCAAAAGACAGTGATGGGTGTATTTTAAGTGTTTCAGGCAAGAGAAAACTTGGAAGCTGAATTGGGGACGGGAGAAGTAGTGGTGTGAAGATACATTCTACTTGGATCTCATTTCAGTCAGAAGGGGGGTGATCTTCTGAAAGGGAAGAATTCAATAAAGCGAGATGAGCGCCTCAACCGCAGAGTCGTCCGCGACTGGACCTAAAGGTCAGGGGTCCCTTTACCTTTACCTATGCAATATAATTTAGTTATTCATACTTTTTATTTATTTTTTAAATTGCTGAGGTTTTGTATATTATTTATGAGTGTTTTGTGTTAATTTATGTTCACTGCGTAGAGCTTTATTTCATTAAGCAATTTATTATCCTGACATATAAAAATATATCAATAAATAACCCAACCCTATTGAAGCAAACATCAGTCTACACCACCTGGAAATATTAGTCAGGCAGAAGTATGGCATGGTGAACATTCTCAGCTTCTTACATGAACTCCCCAATCAGCTGCTGATATGGATGCCCTTGGAATTTGATCGGGTCATACAAGATGTAGGTCTGAGAAATTATACCAGCAACTGTCAGCTCTCCTGACTGATAATATCTGTGAAGAATAGGAACAGTCTTACTCACTGTACATTTAGCAGCAGGAATCCTGCTCACTGTTTTAGGCAGGAGCAGTAATCCGAACACTAGAAATAACGACATACTGTACAGCAGCATTATTTCTTGAAATCTTCACCTGTTCCACATTATCCCCCAAATGTCCTTGAGTACGAAACAGGTTAACTTGAATGACCAAACATTCAGTGTGATTTTGCATGATTAGAACTGAGATGAACTGACAGTCATCAGATTTATATTGTGTTGTGTCTAGAATCAAGTCTCAACTTTGAATAGATCTGGTTGTGCTAATGACATCCTTCTGTCTTGATCACCATTCTACCAGCACCCCTCTGGGACACAAGTAAGAAGTCAAATCAATTATGGTTCATTTGGAATAATTACAGAGAAGATAACTGCAGGTGAAGAGTCAGGCACTGGAGGCAACATAGCAGGAAACAATATGTTGACCACATGTCTGTAGAAAGTGCCACCGATTCACTGCAGTGGAATAGCAAGAGACAGAAAAGTTTGTAGTGGGCCATAAACAGTGCTGGGGGGAAAGATGCAAGATAAAATACCAGAAAAGATGTGGCAGGTTGAAATAGCCTGGTGTTGAAATTGTGTAGTATTTTGCACAAGGTACAAACTGCTGGGGCTGTGCACAGGATTCAGCCGCAGCCTGAACCACAAACCAAACCATGCCAATTTGTGTGGAATCTGGCTTTGACTAAGTCAGTTGGAGACAACCCCAGATCAACACTGTTTGGTGAACAACCACCTGCTGGAGTGATCTGGAACTGTCAGAGGTGGGGCATCAGGCAGGAAGCAGAGGCAGGCAGTACCAGGATGTTCCCTCTCAGGAAAGACCCAGGGGAAACACGCCCCAGCAGGAATCTCCTGCTCACAAACTGAAGAGTGGCTGATACAATTATGCCAGGAGCTCCTTTGCAAGTAGCCTCCACCCAGTGAAGGTTCTTACAAAGCAGCACCCTGCAGGATTGGACCATTTGCTCAGAAGTTCTTTTCTGCTCCTTCACAAGCCTTCAGTATTACTTATTTTGGGCCCTATTGATGCCAGACTTCCATCATCAATAGGACCAGGACCATGAATGATGCTAGAATGGCTGGAGCGTTCTTCAGCTCTGAAGTCCATTGCATCCTATGACCCCAATACACCTTCCCAGAAGCCATAGGATTGCATTCCAAGTTGCAATATATTGGTACCAAAATAGAGAAGATCTTGAATAGAAATAAAATCAGATAAATACATACATGAACCATTCACAGCAATTCTATTCAGTCAAAACCCATAATGCTTTTCATGCATGACCCCATAAAATAAGTGCAGGGGTGGCCTAAGGTATTTTGCTTTAAAAAAATGGAAAACTGCTATATCTTCCTTTTGGCTAAACAGTACAACAACAACACATTAAATGAGCAAGAATGTTCTGAGTTCCTATTTTTCTCACTTCACTTTTTAGTATCAATGGTTGGTTGAATTCACACTACTAGAGTACCCAATATGAATTTCCTATCACCCAGATTAGAAAACTGATCTATCAAAAATGTAAGGAGGTTATCTGTTTCCAGAAAATCTAAAAAAACCCACCCATATACAAGAGGGATGTATCAGCCATCTTGGGGAAGCCCAAGAATTGCATCATCACCATCATCATCATCATCATCATCATCATCACCATCATCAAAAAGTAAGACCAATGTAGGAGAACAAACTAAAGCAGCCCAGCGAGCCTGAATGCAGACTTATTGACTGACTGATTTGTTAACTTCCCCTTACTGCAAGGTATTTTATTAATAAGTAAAACAAAACAATGGCAACCAAAAAGCAATAAAAATGTACAAAAACAATTACAGTTTCTTGTGTTGTTGGTTGTTGTTGTTGTTTTTTTTAAATACACAAAAACAATTAAAGCAGTTAAATAACGTTTACAGGTACAGATACAGACTGGAATAAGGATATCCACTTAAAAAGCTAATTGGAAGAGGAAGGTCTGTAGTTAAGGACCCAAAAGACAGTAGATATGGTGCCTGTCTAATATTTAATGGCAGCAAACTCCAAAGGGCAGGTATCACCACACTATTGGAACTGCTGATAAGAAATTATCTCCAAGAGGTCCTCTCCTGCTACACCTTCCTGTATGGATGTTTTGACCACACCTTGTACCCACCTGTCCATACACCTGGAGCTTTAATAAGCTTTAATAAGCCAACAGTTCACAGTGGGCTTTCCATTCCCTGGACTCAAGCTTAACAAGACTACACTTGATCTTAGCCAAAAGGCCGAGAACCGAGACTAGGGGGGCCACCAGGGGCGCATTGGAAGATGGCCGACAATACCATCTCTCCGGCTCACACAAGGTAATTAAGAGGCTGATATGGGAGTATGCAGCCTCTTTGTTGCCCCAAGGACATGGGGAACACTGCCTTGCCTGCTGTGGCCATAAATCACCCCCGGATTCGAAAGAAGGGGGTGAGGGCACTAGGCACAAAGCCCTTGGGTGGGTCCGGCTCTCCCGGACGCTGTCTCTGATCGCGCACTGGCTGCAGCAGCTTGAAATAAACAATTAGAAAAGAAGCAAATACACATATTTCAAGTGAAGAACAGGAGGGAAGACTGCTAAATGAAGTGACCTCTGGGAAAGTAGAGTGACGGGTTGGATTTAGCAGATTATATCATGAAGAAGATCCATCAAAGAAGATACATCAAAGGTTCAGTATGTCGGAGCGGGACTGGATGGGGGGGGGACTTTTTTTCTTTTCTAATATGTGATTAACCAATAACCCCTCCCCAAGAAAGAACCGTCGCATAACTGACCTAAGCAGGATGATTAAAAACTGTGTGGAATTGATTTATTACCAAAAGCTTGGTTTATGGAGATTGAGAAAAGAACAAGGGCTTTTGATGACCCAGCAATAAAAAGGGAGTCGCCATCTTGGCAGACTGATGATCGGGAGGAGGAAGCTTTGTTTTCATATTGGATTCCTGGCAGAACCTCCTCAGAGGACTGAGAAAGGGAGTGACAGACCTGGGAAAATTTAACTAGTAGACGGCAAGAGTGTTTTTCTTTATGGAAGCGATGAAATACGGTAGCCGTCTGAATACGACCCTTGGATGAACGGAAAAACCCACACAGGATTACAAATTTGTTTCAACCCGCTTGTGGAGACTGTCAGAGGTCACAAAGACAAAGAGAAAGGAAAAATATATGAAAATAACAAGATGAGATGTGGAAAACAGCAAAAAAGGATTGGATAGAATTGTGAACATTATTTGGACAGATTTGTGGACATTAAAGCAGCAGCAACAAGAGGATTGGATCCCTTTCGGAACTTGAAATATGGGTACCCCCAACAAAAAATTTAAAATTCGGCTTTGTAATTTGGAATTTATGTGATTTGATTTGTCTGTTAATAAAAAATATTTTTTTAAAAAAAGCTTAACAAGACTAGGAGCAGATGTTGACAATACAAAAAAGCTCAACTGGACAGTTGGATGCAATGTAGGAAGAAAAGTGGCCCTTACTGACAGTTGAGGGGGTCACAAGAAACTGGGTATGGAGCGGGGGGTTCTGAACAGCAGCAGAACCCACTGCAAATTTCCCTTTCTGTTATAACAGCTTGATAAGCCACACTTCTCCCAGGAACATGCATATTTAAGAGATGTCCTGGTTTCCAGCATCATTTTCAACAAACTATAATGTGGGGAGAAGCTTCCTTCTGTTACCTTTGTCTAAAGCACTGGTGTGCAGTCCATAGACTAGTGCATAGGTAGGCAAACTAAGGCCCAGGGGCCGGATCCAGCCCAATCACCTTCTCAATCCAGCCTGCTGACAGTTCTGGAGTCAGCATGTTTTTACATGAGCAGAATGTGTCCTTTTATTTAAAATACATCTCTGGGTTGTTTGTGGGGCATTGGAATTTGTTCATTCCCCCCCCCCCAAAAAAAAAATAGTCCGGCCCACCACAAGGTCTGAGGAACAGTGGACCAGCCCCCTGTTGAAAAAGTTTGCTGACCCCTGGGTCACTGGTGGAACTAGCCTAGTCTCCTAAATCAGGTATGTCCAATGTGTCAATCACAATCGACCGGTCAATCATAGGATTGACTTTGGTCAATCAAGAGAGAGAGAGAGAGAGAAGCCCAGTGTGCTCCGATTGGCTCCTGAGAGAGAGAAAGGACTGGTTTATGGAGAGGGAGAGAGAGATTACAACAGGCTTCCTCAACCTCAGCCCTCCAGATGTTTTTGGCCTACAACTCCCATGATCCCTAGCTAGCAGGACCAGTGGTCAGGGATGATGGGAATTGTAGTCTCAAAATATCTGGAGGGCTGAGGTTGAGGAAGCCTGGTTTATAAACTAATATAAAAATATAGTTTGACTTTTCTCACTTGTTTAGTTACTTGTCCATCTAGTAAGTATGTGGATCTGCCATGATGATATCCAGCCATAACTACTGTACCTGTGAAATTAAGATTTATTATTTGTTTGTTTGTTTATTTCATAAACTTAAATCAGGCTTCCTCAAACTCAGGCCTCCAGATGTTTTTGGCCAACAACTCCCATGATCCCTAGCTAACAGGACCAGTGGTAGAATTGACTCCCAGTTCATTGTTCCTTGATGGGCCAATATTGCACACTTGATTCGTGATTTTGCATTGGTACAAATCGGGTTGCTAATCTCAAAACATGAAAGGACTCAGTGAAGGAGGTAACCCAGAAAAGAAAAGAAATAGAAATATTTACCCTGTCTTTCATATAAAGCCACCAGTGTCCTCTGAGTAGTTGCAAATATGAACCTAATCAGCGATATCGCCCTCAGGTTTTGGCCCTCAGCTTCTTTACTTTTATTATAAAACTGACCTGCAAAGTCTTCCTAATAAAATCCTAGAAGCTTCCGTTGCTTATATGTTAATCTGAAACAATGATTTGTTTTGAACTGCACAATGGGAACTTAGGAGCAAGCATAGAGTGAGGAATCATTTAGGTTACACATCACAGAGATAGCTGTACAGTGGTACCTCTGGTTAAGTACAGTTCAAGAAGGACACTGACAAACTGGAACGTGTCCAGAGGAGGGCAACCAAAATGGTCAAAGGCCTGGAAACGATGCCTTATGAGGAACGGCTAAGGGAGCTGGGCATGTTTAGCCTGGAGAAGAGGAGGTTAAGGGGTGATATGATAGCCATGTTCAAATATATAAAAGGATGTCACATAGAGGAGGGAGAAAGGTTGTTTTCTGCTGCTCCAGAGAAGCGGACACGGAGCAATGGATCCAAACTACAAGAAAGAAGATTCCACCTAAACATGAGGAAGAACTTCCTGACAGTAAGAGCTGTTTGACAGTGGAATTTGCTGCCAAGGAGTGTGGTGGAGTCTCCTTCTTTGGAGGTCTTTAAGCAGAGGCTTGACAACCATATGTCAGGAGTGCTCTGATGGTGTTTCCTGCTTGGCAGGGGGTTGGACTCGATGGCCCTTGTGGTCTATTCCAACTCTATGATTCTATGATTCTAAGTACTTAATTCGTTCCGGAGGTCTATTCTTAACCTGAAACTGTTCTTAACCTGAAGCACCACTTTAGCTAATGGGGCCTCCCGCTGCCGCCAGAGCACAATTTCTGTTCTCATCCTGAAGCAAAGTTCTTAACCTGAAGCACTATTTCTGGGTTAGCGGAGTCTGTAACCTGAAGCGTATGTAAACTGAAGCGTATGTAACCTGAGGTACAACTGTAATTCACTATAAAGTCAGTGGAGAAGAGGAGGCAAATTGTACCATTGCCAATTCTAGTACAAACAATGAATTGTGGCAGACTAATTCCATCATCGAGGTCGCTATAGGTCATCCTCAACTCCCTGCTCAGTTGCTGTCCCACTAGGGCTGAGTGACATTTCCACAACTATTTTTGCATCAGCCGGCCTGCTATGGATGATGCCATCCACCGCACAAATATTTTGCTATACTGATTATTTCCTCTGTAATTATCCAAATTACTATGTTTGATTCAGCTGGCCAAAGCTCTGTGGCTTTCCAGAAGACAACAGGCAACCCCCCTCAAAAAAACAACAACTCATATTGATATGATTTTATAACCACACTGTGCCATTGCCAGATACAGTTAGGGACTTGAGACAGGCAGAAATTTAATGCAGATAGTTCCACCTTTGAGTTGTGTAGGTCAGGTTCCCAACTGGCATTCAAGACATGCTTTGTTCACCTGCTAAATATTAAATATAAGCTGGACATAGGTCAAATGATATATCTTTTCACAGCAGGCAGCCATCTAAGTCATCTTGTTCAAACTAGGCTTGCAAGGTTAACCATGCGGTAGAGTGTGTGGAGGAAATTACATCTGGCTCTCACTCCATCAGGAAGATGAGCATTGTGATGTTACTGTTGCTATTGCTACCTCGTATGACCTGCAAAGTATTAGATTATCAATGCAAAGGAAATAATCCTGGGCACATTTCACAGGAATGGTATCAGCCAAGCAAAATAATCATTGGCGGAATAATGTCTCATCTCATCTTCCTTTTATCTGAACTTTCTTTCCAGATGCACCCTTCAGAGGAAGAGATTAATGCCCATCTGTAAGAAATTATTTTTCCCATGCACCCTTGAAGAGAGGTTGGCTTTTGTTTTGGCTTTTATTTACGTTTTTATGTCTATGAATGATTAATTACGTAGTAAATATGGAATTGCTTGTGACGGTGATTTCTGACTCATCCTTTACTCTAAAGATCCAAGGCAGGTTGCAAGAATTATTTTTTTTTAAAAAATATATTAAACAGAGATTAAAATAAATTACAGTCACAAGAATCTCTATTTCAGTTGTCAAAGGTCAGGGTAAATAGGTGTGTCTTAAAATTTTGATTCAGATAAAATAGAAAGGTATTAATAAATGCATTTATTGTTGGTACCTGACATTTTTTTCATTCAAAATTTATATACTGTTTGATTTTAATAAAATATAGAAAACAAACATTAAAATTGTATCTAAAATCACTTAAAACAGATATTTAGAAACTTTCAAAGCTAAGTAAAGTAAACAATAAGATAAAACAGCTTTTAAGAAATGTATCTTTTGCTTTCCAAAACAACCAACCAACCAACCAAAAATGTTCTAAGAACGCAATGGAACGAATAAAGTGAAGGTGCCCTTTATCAGATTTGAAGCAAGAACTGTCAATGAACAAACACCACCTTCTCACTGTCTTCCAAACTTCACAGGATATTTTCAGGGGGAAGGGAGTAGATGTTGGAGATTGCAAAACTGTGTGCTTATAGATTTCATGTATTTTCCTACTGTCTCCAAATAAGTTTCTTTCAAATTAATGAAGTACACAACAATAAAGGGCATTAATAACAGGACCTTTGAGTCGTTAAATTTCTAAAAGACAATTTCACTCTTCTCCGGTTATGTCATATAAGCTAAATCATATATGGGATGGCTATGATACCTATTCATTTATTTGCTTCCAGATTTGTTTCATTTTCATTTGTTTTAAAATTACGGCTTCTTCAGGAAGATCTGTTGAAATAAAGTAAAAACAGAGGGGAAATGTTTCAGCAGACTTGTGTTTCTTGTATATATTTTTTAAAAAGTTGCCCATGCATTTTGCAACTACTGGCACAGAACTTTTCAGAATGAAATTTCATCAGGAAGTTTGAGGTTTTCTACAGTTGTAAGAATGGACTTGTATATCGCTGCCCCCCCCCCGCCAATTTTTCTGCTGGACCAGCTCTGATGAAGAGTGTTGGTTTCTTTGCTTCTTCAAACTTTTCAATAACAAAAATCTATGATGAAAATACTCTCTGGGTTGAGAATGTTGAATTGTAGGGAGGGCGTTGCCTCAACCATTTCTGGTATGTGTCACCCCCCACCCCAACAAAAATGGTTCCATTTGGGCAATCTGGCTCCTGGACCAAAGCAATTTGCCAGCTCTCATGAACAGGTAACCCCCACCCCACCCCACCCCACTTTGTATCGATGGCAAGAGAATGTATCATTTGGGAAACTATATTTGATGGGTCTCACCTTCATGTTATAGTATCTGCAGCTCAGCACCGGCGAGTTAGAGTTGAACACTACATGGATAACATGTTGATTTCTCCCTTCAATGATGAGCATGTATTTCTCTATTTTGTAGGATGGTCCCAAAGTTTTATCAGCACATCCTGGCCTTGGCATTCGCCATAAAAGAGATCAATGAGTTTCCCTTGCACAACACCACTATTGGGTTGCACGTTGATGATAGCTACTACAATGCAAAGATGACCTACCGTACCACTCTGGAACTGCTCTTCAAATCACCCCATTTTCTCCCAAATTACAAATGTGGCAGCAGAACACACCTAATGGGAGTCATTGGTGGACTTCGGTCTGATACCTCCTCACAGATGGCAGATGTCTTGGGACGTTACAAGATTCCACAGGTGAGGAGTTCATGGGGAAGTATTTTCAAAATGATGAATATTTTATTTTTAGATTTATATTCCATTTTTTGCACAGGCCGTGCAATGGTTTATAATAAAACTAGTAAATAAAGGGGCAGATGGGGATTGTCCACCTGGGAAGGTAGCCCATATTCAAAACAAATAAACAAACAAACAAACAAAAACATCTTGCTCTGCTTTCCTTTGGACCACAACAGCATGGCCAAGAGGGCGGACTTGTCATCTAGGCAGCCCAGGCCCTCCATATACACTGCCCAGGCTTGCACCCTGGGGAGGTCACTTTGGTGTTGCTAACACAGTGGTTTAGCTTCAACTCCTTGTCTCTCAAGGAAGATGGATGCCAACAAGTAAACCAGAATCTATCAGAAGCACAATCCGTAAACAACAATCACTAATAACAAAACTCTCCTACAAATGCCCTCAGAAAATGTGTGTTGTGAGTAAGAGGATGGATTGAGGTCAATAAATACATGAAATCATGGAAGATGGGGAAGGTGGTAGGGTAGTTAAACTGATCATGGAGCTGGAGGACAGTCTTATTAGATTAGCCTGCCTGCCTCACCTTGGAGGTAACATGGCAAGAAGTCTGATTCTGAATGCCCAGGTGGTATTCCACCCCCCCTCCAAGAACTCTCTAGCTCTCTTGGCTGCTTGACTAATGATTAGCTTGCCACTCTCCTTCATGCTTTCATAATTTCCTGAGTAGATTATTGCAATAAAATCTGTTTGGGACTGCTCTTGAAGAAATATACAGAACTCACAGGCTGGACACCAGTCTGATGTTTGTTTAGAGGTGCACACTACGTAGAATGGAACATTGTGTCCATATTTGTTTCTGGGTGCAATTCCAACTACTGACTCTGGCCTTGGAAATAATAAAAAAATGCATCTAGAATTTATTGCAAGAATAAAACCATGGAATGATAAGTGTTGGACAGCAGTGATTCCTTACAGAGTCTTCAGATAAATACCTGTCTATTACTTTTTTTATATTTTAGTTTTCTTATGGCTCATTTCATCCAGCAGTGAATGATCACATTGGGTTCCCCTCCTTTTACCGCATGGTTCCCAATGAATCTCTACAGTACCAAGGAATTGTCCAGTTACTTCTGCATTTCAAATGGAAATGGATTGGTTTGATGAGTTTTGATGATGATGGGGGACAGCATTTCCTGCAGACTATAGAAGCCATGCTTTCCGAGAATGGCATCTGCTCAGCCTTCACAAACAAAGTTCCAGCTAATATCCGTATATTGGAAATGGGGGATATGAACAAATACATATTGGAAAGTATTCCTATTTTTAGGGACAGCAAAGCCAATGCGATCGTTATATATGGGAAAACGTCAAACCTCAGGTGGTTGGCTGCCATTATCTTTGGGATCAAAGAGTCGCTTGCTGGTAATCTTTACTACAATGCAAAGGCACCTTTTGGGAAAGTATGGATTACGACAGCCCAGATTGATTTAGCACTCTTTCTATTCCAAAGAAACTGGGATATCCAGGTGTTCCACGGAGCCATCTCCTTCACAATTCCTTCAAAAGACATTCCAGGTTTCCAAACATTTGTTCAGAGTGTGAGTCCTACCCAATCAAAAGGGGATGGCTTTATCAAAGATTTCTGGGAGCAAGCATTTGACTGCTTTGTTCCAAATTCTGGTGGCTCTACAGATATTGATGGAGTGTGTACTGGTGAGGAGAAGCTGGAGAACCTTCCTGCGCAATTTTTTCAGTTGAAGATGACAGGCCATAGCTATAGTATCTATAATGCTGTTTATGCTGTAGTCCATGCCTTACGTGCCAAATACTCAGCTAGCTCCAACCACAGAAAAATTGAGAGTAGAGGCAAGCTGCATTCTTGGCAAGTGGAGCCCTGGCAGGTAAATGACTCCTCACTCACAAACATCTATGACTTGGGCTAGAGCATTATAGTGGCACACAGAATAGTATGCATGGATTTTGTTTTGAGCTCTCTTCAAAAAATAGGTCCAAGAGCTAGTAAGACTCATCACATCAATTTTCTTTCTGTAGTTTCCATATATTGTTTAGACCAGTGGTGTCCAAACTTTTTTCAAAGAGGGCAAGATTAGATGAAGTGAAGGGCCGTGGGGGCCAACCAAAGGGCCAACCAAAGTTGTTGACCTTTTGACCTTTTTGGGGGGTTGGAGTTGTCAAGCTTCTTTTAGGATTGAAGTTGTTAAGGGTTTTTTTTAGGATTTTACCCCAGGAAATAATCTGCCAGAGGGGCTAGATTAAACTGGCTGGCGGGCTGGATTAGGCCCCCGAAATGGACTTTGGACATGCCTAGTTTAGACAAACCTGCTCAGATGCTTAGAAAGTTAAGGTAATTTGAATCTGTTTCAGTATTTTAACTTTAGTGTGTTTTAAAGTTGGGCAGTAATTTTCCCTTGATTTCCTTGTCTCATCTTTTTGTAAACTGCTTTGCGTATGCCCACTTTTGCCTCCTAGCCTTCCTGCCACTGGCAATGTATCCCCAGGAAGGTGTTCCCACAAAATGACACAGCTCTCAGACCGGGAAAAACCCAGTATACCTGAAAAACCCAGTATACCTGAAGGAGCGTCTCCAGCCCCATTGTTCTACTTGGACACTGAGGTCCAGCGCCAAGGGCCTTCTGGCGGTTCCCTCACTGCGAGAAGCCAAGTTACAGGGAACCAGGCAGAGGGCCTTCTCGGTGGTGGCACCTGCCCTGTGGAACGCCCTCCCACCAGATGTCAAAGAGAAGAACAACTACCAGACTTTTAGATGACATCTGAAGGCAGCCCTGTTTAGGGAAGCTTTTAATGACTGATGTTTTATTGATGGTAGGGATGCGGGTGGCGCTGTGGGTTAAACCACAGAGCCTAGGGCTTGCCTATCAGAAGGTCAGTGGTTCGAATTCCTGTGACGGGGTGAGCTCCGGTTGCTCAGTCCCTGCTCCTGCCAACCTAGCAGTTCGAAAGCAGTCAGAATGCAAGTAGATAAATAGGTACCACTCCAGCGGGAAGGTAAACGGCGTTTCTGTGCGCTGCTCTGGTTCGCCAGAAGTGGCTTAGTCATGCTGGCCACATGACCCGGAAGCTGTATGCTGGCTCCCTCGGCCAATGAAGCGAGATGAGTGCCGCAACCCCATAGTCGTCCGCAACAGGACCTAATGGTCAGGAGTCCCTTTACCTTTACTTTACTAGGCTATATTTCTGAGCAGATATGCTTAGCATGAGCTGGAAATGGTTTATGTATATCTTGCTGAGAATATTCTGTCTCTTATGGGGCTCTTTGTTCTATTTCTCTCCTTGTGTAGCTCCATTCATTGCTTAGGAACAACCCACTCAACAACACTGTTGGAGACGAAATTATGTTCAATGAACATGGGGAATTTGTAGCTGGATTTGATGTTACAAACATAGTCACCTTCCCAAACAATTCCTATGCTAGAATCAAAGTGGGAAGGCTGGATCCTCAGGCTGCTCCGGACAAAGCACTCACTATCAACGAGGAGAAACTTGAGTGGCACAGAGACTTGTCTCAGGTGCAGAGCATTGGCAGAGCATCTCGTATGATATCATTGACATCCATCCATGGGCTGGCATCCGTTTAAAATAAATGGATACAAATTTTGTTTCATACAATCAATGACATTCATTGGCTTGGCATAATATTAGCACATTATTCCAATTAATAAATAACAATGTATCTTGAATAAGGGTGGTAATTTGTTGGTTTGTTTTTGAACTTAAAGTAATTTTGTATGCTGTCCATCACCTTGCTGGTTTTTTGTTTTAATAGAAGAAGGCAGCCTACAATTATACACAAGCGCACACACAGATATATAATGAGTGATATCATTACTAGAGAAATGCCACCCTAAGGGAGCTGGGCATGTTTAGCCTGGAGAAGAGGAGGTTAAGGGGGGATATGATAGCCATGTTCAAATATATAAAAGGATGTCATATAGAGGAGGGAGAAAGGTTGTTTTCTGCTGCTCCAGAGAAGCGGACACGGAGCAATGGATCCAAACTGCAGGAAAGAAGATTCCATCTAAACATTAGGAAGAACTTCCTGACAGTAAGAGCTGTTTGACAGTGGAATTTGCTGCCAAGGAGTGTGGTGGAGTCTCCTTCTTTGGAGGTCTTTAAGCAGAGGCTTGACAACCATATGTCAGGAGTGTTCTGATGGTGTTTCCTGCTTGGCAGGGGGTTGGACTCGATGGCCCTTGTGGTATATTCCAACTCTATGATTCTATGATTCTATAAGGAAGAAATTCATTGTGAAAACTCTTTAATTATTTATTAAAATGCTTGCACAGTGGTACCTCAGGTTACAGACGCCTCAGGTTGCAGACTCCACTAACCCAGAAATAGTACCTTGGGTTAAGAACTTTGCTTCAGGATGAGAACAGAAATTGCGCTCTGGTGGCAACGGGAGGCCCCATTAGCTAAAGTGGTATCTCAGGTTAAGAACAGTCTCAGGTTAAGAACAGACCTCCAGAACGAATTAAGTTCTTAACCCAAGGTACCACTGTACACCTCAATTTCATTGAAAAGAACTGAAGTTTATATATACGGAATTATATATACAGAATAATAACCATCATGCCATCACCATCATCAGATCATAAACCATTACAGAAGGCATCTGAATAAAAGTTTTCAGTATGCATTTAAAGGTCAATATAGAAGCTGCATTCTGAATCTCCATTGGAAGAGTGTTCTACAAGGCTGGGCCAATGGCACTCAATTTCTTGTCAGTGTCAACTGAATCAATGTGGGGGACAACCAGTGACACTGTCAGGAATGAGCCAGCTCCTAGTGGAACGTTAGAGCCTGTGGCAGAACAGAGAGGCTCAGATTTGACTCCTCTGAGCATTGGAGCGCAGCCAAAGCTCTCAGGAAATTCAAACAGGAGCGAATAGAGACATGGGTAGCCTGTCAGAAAAGGAAGAGGCTGGAGCTAATCCAGTAAGTGTGGAGAATCGGTGAAGGGATGGGCTGTTAGACAGGAAGCAAAACAAGAGACGTAAGGTTCATGAGTTCAATATCTTCTGTCATCATAGGAAGGAGTCTTCAGAAGGGTCAACTTGAGTAATGATGCCGGAGGCTTTGTTAGAGCCATCCGGAGCTATCTGTTTGTTTTTGCAATAAATCCTCCTTTTTAATTACCTATGCTTACTGTGTTATCAAGCTGAGAACTGGGACTTCTGAAAGACTCTGAGCTGGGATATATTTGTTCAGGAAGTCCCTAGACCTAGATTTTGAACCTGGCTTTGTAGCAAACAGGAAGCCACTGCAGAAGATTGGTGCTGGTCACTAAGAGACTGTAGATATTTTAGCCCATCTTATCTTGCTATTTCTAAGTACCCTTTGGTACTTTCTAGTTATTGAAAGTACCCTTTGGTACTTTCTAGTTATTGAAAAAAATATAGTACAAGGTTTGCCATGGACAGAGATTTCTTTATCATGTTTTCCTCTTATTCCAATAGTAAGCATTGCCCACACTCTCTGCACTGTCTCTGTAGTCACATATGTTAATGTTTAAAATTAATCAACCCTTCTTTGTAAAATGAAAACAATTAATTCCATGGAAAATTATTCCTTCATCAATGTATAGGTGCCTCCATTCTCCTTATGCAATGATAAATGCTATCCTGGGTACAGCAGAAAAAAGAAGGAGGGGATGAAATTTTGTTGCTACGATTGTTATCCATGCCCAGAGGAAATGATCTCAACACAGGAAGGTAGGAGACATGTTTAAATATTTCTAATGAAAAGTCTAGACCGTTCTTGGAGGCGGATGCCTGAGATTTAGCCTGTAGATTATTTTCAATAGTGTTTTTATGGGGATGGGAAGGAGATGGAAAAGTTGCTTCAGCAAAAAAAACCCAACAGCATATTGTATGACCCTTTAATAATGTTTGAAACAGACTTCCGGAGGCGGCGCGAAACAGCAATGGCGGTCCTCTTCAGTTGTTGAAGAGGGGCTCCGCGGAAAAGGGTCGTGCGCTGCGGCACAGCGACGACCCGTTTAGGAAAACCACGGGTAGAGTGAGCCCGTGGCCGTGGGATTCGGCGGGCACCAGGAGCGACCTCGGATACGCAGAAGGGACCCCGTAAGGGGCTCCGGAACGTGGAGGGGGTAGCGGTGCTGTGAATCCATCGCTCTTTCCGCGGAAGCGAAGCCGCGCGGCTGCTGCTGATGAGCGCTGACCTTTCTTCTTTGAACATTTGATTGGAAACAACAAACTCGTGAGTAAGAAATTTGAGGCTTTATTTGGACATCAAATTGGTGAATTTCGGCTGAAAGCGGGAGACGCTAAAAAGGAAGTCAGTCTTCCGTCCCTGTTTAAAGTACTGAGCAAAGTTTTTTTAAAGCGGAAGCGTTGAAAGGAGTTTAAAAGAAGTTGGAACTTACCCTGCAAGTTTGGATTTGATTGTGAGACTGTGCTATACCTCTCTATATTTTGTGGATTATAAAGTTATAAGCCCCAGCTCACGGGCTGCCTGGATACAAAGTAACATCAGACTGTGGCAACTGTGTATAGAGACATAAAGTTACATTGGGCTACTTTGCAGTTACAAAAAAGGAACTGTTGTTCACACCTTCGCAAAGAACCTTTATCATCTGCAGTTTAAAGTGAATTTAGAGGGTTTCCCCCCCTTATTTTGGATTTTACCATATTTGGGAATTAAATGGTGGAAACTTTTGGGGAGCTCCCCCTGCTGGATTGTGGAAATATAAACCTCTGAGAACTGCTGGTTGTTTTGGAAATCTTTTTGCCTGGATGATTGCTTTTCCCATGGGATTTACAATTTGACCTTGAAACCTAGACAGTTGTGGAATGAGTGTGGCAGGAAAAACAAGGGCTGCCAAGAAAGCAAAACAAACTGAACTATTGCAATCAACTTTGCCTGTGCAGCCACGTAGATCATCTGTTCCAATTGTGACAGGTCTGCAAGAAGGACAATTTAAACAGCCAGTTTTGGAGGATATGGCTGCAGGAGGATTAGACCCTATTTCTAAAGAAATATTGGATCAACTGGCAGCATTAAATAAGAAAGCTGATGAACAAGCGGCTAAATTTGACCAGGTTACAGCAACGATTAATAAGTTGACAGACCAAGTTGCTCAAAACACACAGGCGATAGGAAATTTTGAAAAGACTATATCAGAGAACCGAAAATTAGCTGAGGACGCAAACACGAAAGCAGACCAAAACAAAAAAAGGATTGAGGAATTAAGAGGGGAAGTAAGACCACTGAGTAGACAGGTCACTGAACAACAGGCCTATCTGTCTATGGCGGAGCTGAAAAACCGGGAAAGTAATCTTAGGATTAGAAATATTCCAGAACTAGAAAAGGAAGATTTGGCTGGCTTTTTGACTGCAGAAATATCCAAGTTCTGGGGTTTGGCAGAAGAGAAAGACTTCAAAATCGTCACCGCTTTTAGATTGGGAAGAGTGGCCAAGAAAGATAAACCAAGGGATTGCTTGATCATATTGAGATACAAGCAAGAAAAAGACAACATACTTGGCCTACATTTTAAAAACCCATTGGTGATACAGGGAAAGACAGCAGAAATCTTCAGAGACATACCAAAACAATTGTTGGACTTAAGAACTACATACAAGGATCTGGCAAGATTATTAAGAAACAACACAATCCCTTACAGGTGGGAATTCCCCCAAGGATTATCTTTTAATTTGAAAGGGAAGAAGGTGAGAATCAGAACAGCAGAAGAGCAAGAAAAATTCCTAAACGATCACGGGGAGGACCTTCGAAAAGGGACAGCAGGTACCTGGCCACCCCCCACGCCTGGTACAAAAGATCCACCTCCAGACATAGACGAGAAGGGAGACAACCCCATTGGCTAACAAGCTGATCCAGGATGTCTCTGCAGCTTTTTAGTTGGAATATCCATGGGGCAAATTCCCCTGAAAAAAGGAAAAGGATTTTTCACATTTTGAGGAAAGAACAACTAGACGTCATTTGTCTCCAGGAAACCCATGTGACTAGGCTCCACAGAAGAGTGCTAATAAACAAGCGACTAGGCCAAGAATTTATTTCATCAGCTAAAGAAAAGAAAAGGGGAGTCGTGATATATGCAAAGGAGAGCCTAGCACCAAAATTTGTGTTCAAAGATGAACAAGGAAGAATTTTGGCGATCGAAATACAATCACAAGGAGAAAAATTTTTGATAATTGGAATTTATGCACCAAATGAGGGGAAATCTGAATTTTATGGGAAGCTGCATGAGACAATGCTGGACCATATGGACTATAATAACATCATTCTGATGGGAGATATGAATGGGGTTGTCTCCACACACATGGATAAGTCACAAAATCAAAATGTGACTAAAGATGGCAGACTACCAAAGACTTTTTTTGAACTCACAGACAATATGGACTTGATTGATATCTGGAGGACAAAGAACCCCCTAGGTAGAGAGGGAACATTCTTTTCTGAGGCCCACCTATCCTGGACAAGAATCGACCAAATCTGGATATCTAGAGGACTGGCACCCAAGACCAAAAAAGTAGAGATCTGCCCTAAAACTTGCTCCGACCATAACCCCTTGAAAATGGACTTGAGACTTACACCAGCTGGATCCTTCAGATGGAGAATGAATGATGCATTGTTTAGAGACCAGGAGATAGTGAAGAAGGCCCAAAAGACGATGAAAGACTACTTTGAACTAAATTTGAACACTTCGGTGGAAAAAAAAACAATCTGGGACGCAAGCAAAGCTGTTATGAGAGGGTTTCTGATACAGCAGAATTCTATTAAGAAAAAACTCTGGAACGGTAAAAAGGACAAGATCTTGGAAAGGATAAAAGACGGAGAGAAAAAGTTGAGACTAAATCCAAAATCAAAAGAAGTTTTGAGAGAAATAAAATTCCATCAAGCACAATATGCAAAACTGATAAATCAAGAAGTTGAATGGAAAATCAAACAGATGAAACAAAGATCATTTGAATCGGCAAATAAATGTGGGAAGCTGCTATCATGGCAGCTGAAAAAGAGACAAAAACTGAACTTTGTTACCAATCTAGAGGTTGAAGGAGAATGTATTCAGAAACCAGAGGAAATTAGAAAGTGTTTCCAGAGATATTTTAAAAAATTGTTTTCCCAAGGACCCCAAGTGGAGACTGAAATAAATAAATTTTTAAAAAGCTATGGCCTACAAAAACTAACACAAGACAAACAAACTGACCTGAATTATAAAATAACCCAACAGGAAATCGAAAATGCCATTCAGAACATGCAACTAGGCAAATCCCCGGGCCCAGATGGACTTACCTCCAAATACTATAAGATATTGAAGGAATACCTGACTCAGCCATTGATGGAGGTATGTAATCAAATTATGGAAGGGAAGGGGGCACCAGAATCGTGGAAAGAGGCATTCATCACTTTGATACCAAAATTGGAATCTGAAAAGACTCAACTTAAGAACTACCGTCCCATCTCACTCCTAAACGTGGATTACAAGATTTTTGCTGACATTTTGGCAAATAGATTGAAAAAAGTCTTAAATGGAGTTATTCATAAAGACCAAGCAGGCTTTCTCCCTGGCAGGCATTTGTCAGATAATACTAGGAACATTGTCGACGTTCTGGAACTTCTACAGACAAATTTGAATACAAAAGCAGTTTTGATATTTATAGACGCGGAGAAGGCCTTTGACAATATATCTTGGAAATTTATGAAGAAGAATTTGGAAGGGATGGGAGTGGGAAGGGCGTTCCAAAATGGCATAGATGCAATATATTCAGAACAAAAGGCTAAATTGATAGTAAACAATGTGGTGACAGAAGAGTTTAAAATTGAAAAAGGAACACGACAGGGGTGCCCCCTATCACCCTTGCTATTTATTTCTGTCCTTGAGGTTTTGCTAAATTTGATCAGGAAGGATCAGCAGGTGGAAGGAATACAGGTCGGAGGAAAACAATATAAACTGAAGGCCTTTGCAGATGACTTGGTTTTGACATTACAGGAGCCGGTGTCCAGCACAAAAAGAGTATTGGAATTAATTTCTGAGTTTGGTCGGGTGGCGGGATTCAAGTTAAACAAACAAAAAACTAAGGTTTTGGCAAAAAACTTGACACCTTTAGAAATAGATGGGTTTCAGAAGGAAACAGAACTAAACGTTGTTAATAAAGTGAAATACCTGGGGGTCAACTTGACTGGGAAAAATTTGAATCTGTTTAAAGATAATTATGAAAAATGTTGGTCTGAAATTAAAAAGGATCTAGAAATCTGGTCAAGATTGAAACTTTCCTTGTTGGGAAGAATTGTAGCAGTAAAGATGAATGTATTGCCAAAAATGCTGTTTCTGTTCCAGACCCTACAGATCGTGGACAGAGTGGAATGTTTTGGAAAGTGGCAGAGGGACATTATGAAGTTTGTCTGGCAGGGCAAAAAGCCCCGAATAAAATTTAAAATATTAACAGATGCAAAGGAAAGAGGGGGTTTTGCCCTGCCGGACTTAAGGTTGTATTATGAAGCTGCATCCCTCTGCTGGCTGAAAGATTGGTTTTTGCTAGAAAACACTGATGTCCTAGATCTGGAAGGGTTCAACAATGCTTTTGGGTGGCATGCATATTTGTGGTACGACAAGGTAAAGTCTCATAAGTTGTTTAAAAACCATATTGTAAGGAAATCTCTGTTTTCTGTCTGGACTAAATACAAGGACTTATTTGAAAACAAGACTCCGAGGTGGTTATCACCGATGGAGGCTAAAGCCACAAAAATACTTAATATGGGGGGTGGCTGGGCAAAATACTGTGAAATAATAGAAAGAGTGGGTGACACTTGGAGGTTGCAGAGCTTTGAAAAATTGAAAGGGAAGGTGCGAGACTGGTTTCACTATGCCCAAATTTTAGAGATCTTTAAAAAAGATAAAAAAATTGGTTTCCAGGTGGAAAAATCAAAATTAGAACTAGAATTACTTGAACCTAAGACGAAAGTGCTTTCAAGAATGTACAACTTGCTGCTTAAATGGAATACTCAAGATGAGACAGTCAAATCAGCCATGATAAAATGGGCACAAGATATTGGATACAACATTATGTTTGAGGACTGGGAAAGGTTATGGACCACCGGTATGAAATTTACGGCATGTAGTGCCTTAAAGGAAAATATTATGAAAATGATGTACAGGTGGTACATGACCCCAGTCAAACTTGCAAAGATATACCATTTGTCTGATAATAAATGTTGGAAATGTAAGGAGGCTGAAGGAACTTTTTACCACCTCTGGTGGACATGCCCGAGGGTGAAGGCCTTCTGGGAAATGATTTATAACGAGTTGAAAAAGGTATTTAAGTATACCTTTCAGAAGAAACCAGAGGCCTTCCTCTTGGGCATTGTGGGCCAGAGGATACCTAAGAAAGACAGAACCTTCTTTCTATATGCAACGACTGCAGCAAGAATTCTCATAGCTAAATACTGGAAGGCACAGGAGCTACCCACACTGGAAGAATGGCACACACAACTGATGGACTATATGCAACTAGCCGAAATGACTGGCAGAATCCGAGACCTGGGAGAAGAGGCTGCGGAAGAGGATTGGAAAAAATTTAAGGACTATTTACAAAAACATTATAAGATATATGAATGTTAAAAATTTGCTAAGGTTTGAGGTAAATATGCTTCAGTATTGAAATTCGGAGTTGATAGAAACAAAGTTAATGATTGAGAAAAGTTTTAATTTCAGAGTGAATAATTAGATGAAAATACAAAAACACAGGAAACAAGGTATTAATTTGCTGTTTATATTTATTATAAAGAATGCAGGGATGGAGGAGATGGGGAAGTCCAGTGGATGATGAAAAAAAAAAAAAAAGACTTCGAAAAATGAATTTTTTCTTGTTTAATTTCTTTTTCTTTCTGTAAAACCGCTTTTGTTGTGTTATTGATGATGGATTTAGATTCTGGAAAAAAGCAATAAAAAAATTTATAAAAAAAAAAAAATAATGTTTGAAACAATTGATCATTTGTTGAAATCTTGGAACTCTACCAAAAAGAGGTGGGAAGGAGAGAAAAGCATAGATCTGCACAATAGAAAGCTGGATCACTTTGGCTGAATTAACGCAAAGGAGCCAGGCAAGGGGTCTAGTGAGCTTTTGACGCTGCCTAAAGCACTGACAAAGATGGGGAATAGTAATAGTTATATGTCTATATATATATACTGTATGTTATATACTGTAAAAGGGAAGAGAAGGCTCGGGAAATCTCAATTGAAATCAACCCATTTTCCCTATCTCCAAATAGCCTGCCACACCACAAGTCTTTCTTTACTCAGTAGGGTTAAAGAACCCTGACAAACCACATGTTTCTTATGCAGAATGAATTAGAATTAATCCCTGGAAACAATTACCAAGACTAAAAATACCGATTTAGGTGGACTCATAGAAACTTGGTTCTGATTACTGATGTTATCTTTTATACACACACACACACACACACACACACACACACACACACACATCTTTTTCTTCCAGATTTGGATTACTGTACCAGATGCCCCGAAGATCACTTCCCTAATAATCGTAGAGATCACTGCATCCCCAAGATTCAAAGTTTTCTTTCTTTTGAAGATACTTTGGGCATTACTTTGACTTCTCTGGCTCTTCTCTTTGCCCTGATCACAGCTCTGGTGCTTGCAGTCTTCATCAAGCAGCGGGACACTCCCATCGTCAAAGCCAACAATCGGAGCCTCACCTACCCTCTCCTTGCCTCTCTCCTCCTCTGCTTCCTCTGCGCTTTGCTATTCATCGGCCAACCCAAGAAAATCACCTGCCTCCTCAGACAAACAGCTTTTGGCATCATCTTCTCGATTGCTGTCTCTTCCGTTTTGGCTAAGACGATTACAGTGGTTGTGGCTTTCATGGCCTCCAAGCCAGGGAACATTTTCCGGAAATGGGTGGGGAAAAGATTGGCACATTCTGTCGTATTGTGTTGCTCCCTCGTTCAAGTCGCCGTTTGTGCTCTTTGGCTGGGTTTTTCTCCCCCATTCCCAGATTTGGACAGTCACTCAGTGTATGGAGAAATCATAATTGAATGTAATGAAGGGTCAGTCACCATGTTCTACTGTGTCCTGGGTTATATGGGCTTTCTAGCCACTGTCAGCTTCACGGTGGCTTTCCTTGCTAGGAAGCTGCCAGACAGTTTCAATGAAGCCAAGTTCATCACCTTCAGCATGTTGGTCTTCTGCAGTGTGTGGCTCTCCTTTGTTCCAACTTACCTGAGCACCAAGGGGAAGTACATGGTGGCCGTGGAGGTCTTCTCCATCCTGTCATCTGGCTCAGGTTTACTGAGCTGTATCTTTGCTCCTAAATGCTACATTATTGTTTTTAGGCCTGATCTGAACAAAAAGGAGCAGCTAATAAGGAAGAAACGTTAACGTTTCAAATATTCAGATCATTTTCTTCATTTTTATTTATTTTCTGTGAAAGTCAGCTTCCCTGTGCAATGTCTAATTTTGGACCGTCCTTTTGAAATATCTGAAGCATTCTTCTCACATACACAAAACAAACAGCCATTGAAATTTATGTAGAATGAAACCTTCATATGCCTTTTTGAGTAATGCCTTCCTCAGTATTGAATTTTGTTCCTGTTTGCTTGGTGAAGTATAGTAAATTGTAGAATTTGAAAGTAAAATGTTGAACAGACTAATCCATAGTGTCCTTATTTCCCCATTCCTATTTTTTGTGTATATGTGAGTCTTTAACTACAAAATTTCACTTGTGCTTTAGAGCCACAACAGCCATTTCGTGTCATGCCAGCCCTCTATTGGAAGCCATTTTGTATCATGTGAAGCATACAATGGTTGCTATTTTGTTACTTGTGCTCATATACATTCTCAAAATCCTAGCTCCCTTGGCTCATAGCTTATAGCTCACATTCCATGTACTTTTATAAGTACAAAATCTACTAATAAAAGCCTGGAGGACTCCAGTGATCATATATCACTCCAAAATACATATTATTTTGATATGAGGAATTATCTTGCGATAACCAGTGGAAATTGAGGACAAGGGACAGGGCAGGGAGTGTGGGAAATGACACACCACCAAGGGGGCTTTGTTATTTGCCATAATGCCATTGGAGAGCAGGAGTTCAACTGTAACTTTGACATATCTAATAGAAATATCCCTGTATCCAGACCTTTTCTATCCTTGTGGTCACTGTGGGTCACTTTCATGTCACCACTCAGCTGAAGACCAACTAGAGAGCTGAAGAAGTTTGATTTGAAATCTCACCAACATGTTTGAATCAGCAGCTAGTGATGCCACCCTGTAATTATCCAAATTACTGTATTTTATTCAGCTGGCCAACTCTGCAGGGACTTTTCAGTGGGGTGGTGGTGCAGAAAATAAGCATGCCTGGAAGGATTTTATACTACCCCACTGTAAAATTGCCAGCTACAGGTAGGGGGATTGGAGAGAGGCAAGGCTTGAGATCTAACAGGTCAAGAGTCAGATTATTGTATTGCAATTGATGTGAAGGGACATTCACCCTCTTGATGGTAAATGCAAGGTAGATACGAGATACAGGTCCCTTAAAGTGTATTTTCGAAAGAGACCGGCAGCAGAGCTAATTTTTTCAATCCAAGCTAGCAATAATAACTGTACCCTAGAGCATCAGAAAGAAATCTCAGTTCAGAGCTTCCTATGGCCATCAGGACGAGGTTTGAGATGTTGCTCTTGCTCTTGCTACCACATACGGCTTGCAAAGTAGAAAATTTCAACTGCACTGGGAATGATCCAGTACATATTCCGCATGAATGGTACCAGTCAAGTGAAATCCACATTGGAGGAATAATGTCTCATATCTACTTCCTTTTAACTGATGTTGATTTCCTGAAACACCCTTTGGAGGAGGAGATTGGTGTCCAACTGTAAGAAATTATTTTCCCCACACATCATAAAAGTGAGCTTTGCTTTTATTTTGGTGTTTATATCCTTTTAGAATCACCAAAGGTTGGTTTATATTGAACAGTATCAATTGTTGTGACTGAGTGAATGTTCCTAAGGACCAGAAGACATTAACTAGATATATCATTGTTCTAAAAACCCATTTGAATCATTAAAATATTTTGAGATGATTTCACTCAGCTGAGGTGATAGGCTTGCTCGCTGAGGCTTCCCATTTAAGCAAAGAAGCAGCATGTTTTTTCTTCTTATTGACTTGTTACTCTCTCTTTTTAAAATTTATACAAAACAGGTCAATGATCAACAATGTGCTGCTTTTTAAGAGATCTCCGTTTTCCCCCACCTGGAAATATCTCAGTAAATATATGAAGTTAAAGAAGTGCTTTAAAAATCAGTCTGTAACTTTTGTTAACTTCTTCTATCAGTTTTTGTCTGGGCAAACATACATTGAATTGCCACAACCCTTCCCTTTACTGAAATTGCTGGTGGAGAAGAAGAGCATAGCTGCTGATTGGCTGCAACAACTTGAGTTTATGGTGCCCTTCAGGACCACTTGAGTGTGAGGCTGATGTTTGTGTCAGCTTTCCAGGGCAGGCGCACCCATGAGGCAAGGTGAGGTAACTTCCACAGATGGCAGAATCCACAGTGGCAGAAGATCCCTATGTAGATATTTATTCCCCACTTGTTCCTGATGCAGATCTTCACTCATCCCTTCTTCCCTGGCAGGGAAGGTGTGTGTGCCATTTTATGGTTTGCCTCAGATGCCAAAATCTCTTGAGCCAGCTCTGTCACTACCAGTGCTGATTGGTTATTTATCAGGAGCTGGGATTGAGTGGGTGGAAGTAGTATTATAGCTTCCCCCCTCCAGGTGACAGCCTGCTCTGAACTGACCCTTTCTCAGGTGAAAGATGGGAGAGATGTATTAAATGGTCCAGCGACTGAGGGGCAATGAACCCATTAGAGCTTCAGGAATGGGGAGATTGTCTTATAGGTATATGCTTGGCAGCCATTCTTTGTAAGTTCTAATATTGTTCAGTATGTGTTGTTTATTTGTGACTGCTTCCGTTACAAAGATAGTGTATAAATATATAAATAAAGAAATTTTCCAGTAGCACCTTAGAGACTAAGTTTGTTCTTAGTCTGAGCTTTCGTGTGCTTGCACACTTCTTCAGATACACTGAAACAGAAGTCACCAGACCCTAATATATAGTGAGAGAGTGGGGAAGGGTATTACTCAGAAGGGTGGTGGGAATGGGTGTGGTCAACCTGTTGGCGACTCTTAACGACTGCAATGGTTTTACAGGAAAAAGCAAGGGGTGAGATGGCTAAAAATAGCTTTATCATGCATAATGAGATAAGAATCCAATGTCTCTATTCAGACCAGGTTTCTCCATGGTTTTAAGTGTGGTAATAAATTGCATTTCAGCAACTTCTCTTTCCAGTCTATTTCTGAAATTCTTTTCTAATAAGACAGATACTTTGAGATCTTGTATTGAATGTCCTGGGAGACTGAAGTGTTCTCCTACTGGTTTCTCTGTCTGGTGATTCCTGATGTCAGATTTACCGGTATGTCCATTTATCCTTTGGCGTAGTGTTTGGCCTGTTTGTCCAATATAGAGAGCTAAAGGGCACTATTGGCATTTGATAGCATACAGAGTGTTAGAAGATGAGCAATTAAATAGTCCTGAGACTATGTTTGATGTTGTTGGGTCCAGTGATGGTGTTGTCTGGGTGTATGTGGCAGCAAAGTTGGTGTCTGGGTTAATTACAGGCTCTGGTACCAGTGTCTGTGTTGTCTGCTTGCTGTATTATTGTGGGTGAGGAGCTGTTTAAGATTGGGTGGCTGTCTGTAGGCAATGAAAAGCAATGTATGATAGTGAATGATTGTAACGGTTGTGTGGTATAGAGTGAAACTGAGCGAGTGGTTGTATGAATAGGGTCTTATGCTGATTGGAATCTTGCATTATGCAACATGGTAATGTTCTCTGGAGTTTTTTATTGCTGTTGTATAGATTATTTAAGAAGCCGTGTAGTTGTTGTTGGGTCAGCTAGGGTATTTGAGTGTCTGCTAGTTTGTCTTGTATTTCTTGTGTTGGTATGGGTTTTTCATTTTTGTAGAAGTCTGTTAGGCGGTGTAAGTCTTTGGCTGGCCATGCTTTTGTTTGGAAGCTTTGGGCTACGTGGTGGAATAGTGGGTAATTTTTTAAAAAACAAAACACTTCAAGATCTTCAGAGGGTAAGTGTTCTATTAAAATAAATAATAAAGAAAGCAATCCAGTAAAAGTGAGCCAATGTGAATTTCATTTTCTGACCAACTAAAAGTATTTACCACTACCATCTTCTGGGAATTGTAGCTTTTCCTTTTCACTGGACAGCTTAATTATCTTAAAACCAGAGTGGAACCATATTTTAATGTGCTGTTGATTTTTCTCATAAGAAGAGCTTGTAAATCTGTTTCCAGGATGGTGCCAAAATTCTACCAGCACATCCTGGCCTTGGCATTTGCTGTGCATGAGATCAACGAGAATTCCAACATCTTGCCCAATGTCACTCTTGGGTTCCACATCTATGATAGCTACTATGATGCAAGGATGACCTACCGCACCACACTGGATCTTATTTTCAAATTCCATCAGTTTTTCCCCAACTACAAATGTGACACCCAGACACATCTAATGGGCATCATTGGTGGACTTAGATCTGATACATCCTCACAGATGGCAGATATTTTAGGACTTTACAAGATTCCACAGGTAGGATCAATGTGTTGCATTCATAGGGGATAATAAAATCTTCTTTCCCTGGAAGGGGTCTAAGGGCACACCCATACTTTTGTTTGTGCCTCGATTTCTTGGCAGAGGACTGTGACTTCCAGGAACAGATCCAATTAAATGATATCGTCCAGGTTTTAGATCTGGTGTTGGGATGGATATTGTCTTGCTTCTTTGGACCAATAGTTTGCTGTGGAAAAGAGGCAGAGGGAAAATACAACCTGGCTCATTCTTCAGGATGCTATCACAGTTAAAATCTGTTTCTTTCTTTGTTCTAGTTTTCATATGGCTCATTTCAACCAGCAATGAATGATCAAGTAGCTTTCCCTTCCTTTTACCGCATGGTCCCCAATGAAGCCCTCCAGTACCAAGGAATTGTTGAGCTACTAGTGCATTTTAGATGGAAATGGGTTGGGCTGATGACTTTTGATGATGCTGGTGGAGAACATTTCTTGCAGGTCATGGAAGCAATCTTTTCCAAGAATGGAATCTGTTCAGCCTTCACAAATAAAGTTCCAATTTATTTGAGAATATTAGAAATGGGTGAAATGAACAAATACATTATGAAGAGCGTGTCAGTTTTCAAGAACAGCAAAGCCAATGTGATTGTTCTATATGGAGAAACTGCAAATATTAGATGGTTGGCAGCCATTATCTTGGGGGTAAAGAAGTCTCTAGCAGCTGAGTACAATGAGACTGCATCTTTTGGGAAAGTATGGATTACAACAGCCCAGATTGATTTTGCACTCTTTATATTACAAAAAACCTGGGATATCCAAATGTTCCATGGTGCTATTTCCTTCACAATTCCTTCAAATGAGGTTCAAGGATTCCGAAAATATATTCAAACTTTAATACCTACTCAAGCCAAAGGAGATGGTTTTATCAAAGATTTCTGGGAACAAGCATTTGACTGCTTTGTTCCAAGTTCTGATGGCTTCACAGATATTGATGGAGCATGTAGTGGTGAGGAGAAGCTGGAGAGCCTTCCTGGGCAATTTTTTCAATTAAGCATGACAGGTCACAGCTACAGTATCTATAATGCTGTCTATGCTGTGGCACATGCTTTACGGATCATGCATTCATACAGATTAAATTACAGACGTATGGAAAATGGAGGTAAGCTGCATCCTTGGAAAGCGGAACCCTGGAAGGTAATGCCTCTGAAATCAATTTAGAACATGTGTCTAAACCCTTGGTCCCGCTCATCAATTTCAATCCTCACTAGACATATTTAGGGTAGGATATATAGAGTGAGAGTGGGGAGAGTGAGGTTTTGGGGGGTGGGTGATGGAAGATTTAGGCACTTTTGGTGAAGTGACATGGGTTCACATGTTGCACCTCACACTTGGTACCATAAGTGAGATGTTGTCCCTTACCATAACCCTTTAACTGAAAAATAGTTGCATACATAACTGTATGGTGGAACAGTGTGGTTTGAAATACAGAATAATAGAACACTTTTTATCATGAAAGTTATGTACAACATAGGCCCAAACTCCTGATCTCACTCACCTCCTCAACCTTCCTTCCTTCCTTCCTTCCTTCCTTCCTTCCTTCCTTCCTTCCTTCCTTCCTTCCACTAATGGCTTAAAGTCTCCATGGTTATAGCCTATTTGCTTATAAGTGCATCATTTTACTGGTAAAATGACACTAATTTATATATTGCCTTCCTTCCTTCCCATGTTTGCTACCTTAAGCTGGATGATGTGTCTTATTAGGATCCTTTAACTGGAAAAAAAAGTTCCACACATAAATTGGTTTCCCTCTCAAGCACATATGGCAATAAATCCCTTTTTAATTTCATTGAACTTTTTCAGAGTGAATATGCAAGGGTTTGTGTGGTAAACACATTAAAGATTTATTACATTTTCAAATACAACAACATACAAATAAGATGAACAATAAATTAAAAAGAGAACAAAGCCTGTGTGGAGAACATTACTGAAAATGGAATAAGAGAAACAGAAGGTTCACTACACTTTTGCAGACATTGTAGTAAAATAGATTCCATGAAAAGAGATTTTGAAATTAAGTGTCACTTATTGATAATGTAGCCTTGCAACATAGAGGCACGTGTCACCGAGGGACTATGCAGTGTTTTTTTAATTTATAAAGCATATAAATAGTGCCCATACAGCATCAAAAACCTGCTATGATGGGTTAATGTCCGACACCATTCATTCCTGGAAGGAACCCAATGTAGACTTCCAGTTTCAAGTTTGACTGCAGCCAGCAGCAGAGTTAGCAGCTCCTTCTAGACAAGGGTGAAATTTACATCACTTTTAACAGTCAAGTGCCGGGCTATAGACCGGCTTGTTATTGAAGAAATATTCATGAATATAGTCAATAAGTTGTTCATTTTTCACACTCCCACCACACATGAAGGAAAGTGTCCTTGTGACTGCAAGCTCTCCAGTACAGTGGCAGGGTGTCCCAGAGTAACATTTCTGAAAATAATCAACATCTTGGTATTTTCTTACGCCAGTGTGGTGTAGTGGTTAAGAGAGGTGGACTCGTAATCTGGGGAACAGGGTTCGCTTCCCCGCTCCTCCACATGAGCTAGTCACACTTCTTTGAAGTCTCTCAGCCCCACTCATCTCACAGAGTGTTTGTTGTGGGGGAGGAAGGGAAAGGAGAATGTTAGCCGCTTTGAGACTCCTTCGGGTAGTGATAAAGCGGGATATAAAATCCAAGCCCTTCTTCTTCTTCTCAGTTCTTTTTCTCTTCCCATCCAGAGTCATTCATTGTTTAAAGACATTCTATTCAACAACAGTGCTGGTGATGAAATTATGTTTAATGAAAACAGAGAAATAGTAGCTGGATTTGACATTACCAGCTTGGTCACTTTCCCAAATAACTCTTATGTCAAAGTCAAAGTGGGAAGGCTGGATCCTCAGACTCCCCCTGGTGAAGTGCTCACTATTAATGAAGACAGACTTGAATGGCACAGAGAATTGTTTCAGGTGTGGAAAATTCTCACTTTATGATAACTTTCATAGTAATTGGGTGGGGGAGGCGGCGTCAGATTTCCTCCTTCATTGTGGTGGAGTAGACCCACCCCCACCTAAAGACTTGGTACAGCATTCTTTACACTGAACTTGCCATTTGCGCAATCACAGATGTTAATATTTCATTTCATCAGCCCTTTGTTTATCGGATATTATTTGGAAAAGAAAGGAAACCCAAACAATTAATGCTCAATCGTTCCTTTGTTCAAGAATAGGTACCTCCATTCTCTTTATGTAATGATCAGTGCTATCCGGGGTACAGCAGGGAAAAAAAGGAGGGAAAGAAATTTTGTTGCTATGACTGTTCTCCATGTCCAGAAGATATGATTTCAAACCAGGAGGGTAGGAGAAATATTTATGAGAAATACGTTTGTCATGAAAAGTATGGATAGTAGTAGAACATATATATGTAAACAAGCACCATTTCTGATTTAGCTGCTGCCACTTGCAGAATATTCTCGTTAGTGGTTAGAGTAATAATGTCTAGTTTGGGAGGGAGTAAACAATAGCCTGGGGCATGCAAGAATATTGATTATTAATTAGAAATTGTCAACAAGATAGATTTTATTTGTTTCTCTGTACAATTCTTCCAATGGTTGCATAGCTGTAGAGTATTTATTTTTAACAATCCTTGACCCTGCTTTATGTTTTGTATTCAAATAATTTATTTTTTTTATTCCCACCTTCAAAAAATTGATAAAAAATTACACACACAAACCCCCAAAACTCAACAATAATAATATAACTATCTGCAAAGAAACCTAGCAGGTATCTTCCTGTTAGGTTCCAAATCTTCACACCATGCATAACCCAAACACTCTAGTGTCCACCTTCCCATGCCTTTTTTTCTTTGACGTTAGAAGCTGCAACTGTAACATTCCTCAAAAAGGAATTGTTCCAACCCTCTGATCATTTTACTTGCCCCTTTCACAAACTTTTCTAGCACCACATTAATATTCCAAGAGTGGTCACACTATAGATTTATATAATGACTAACTGGTTTCCCCCCAATAATTTCCCTAACACTCCCTAACACACAATTGCCACATACTAGGTGAGATTCTTCATCAAGCTATTCTCCACAATTTAAAGATCACACTACTAGTCAATAACCACCAGATCCGAATGAATTTTTGAATATGTGAAATTAGGATTTTTGCTGCAGTTTACATCTGCTAATGCTGAATTTCATTTGCCATTTTGATGTTCATTCACTCAATGGACTTATTTTCTCACTTAAGTGCTGGATAAAGGTCACTGCTGAATCCAGAAGATTTAAACACTGGATTTAGGTGGATTTTTAGAAAAGTGGCTCTTATAAGAGAGAACAATTATGAACATCTTTACAGTATGCATATTATATTTCTCTTACAGACCTGGATTACTGTACCAGATGCCCCGAAGATCACTTCCCTAATAAACGTAGAGATCACTGCATCCCCAAGATTCAAAGTTTTCTATCTTTTGAAGATACTTTGGGCATTATTTTGACTTCTCTGGCTCTTCTCTTTGCCCTGATCACAGCTCTGGTGCTTGCAGTCTTCATCAAGCAGCGGGACACTCCCATCGTCAAAGCCAACAATCGGAGCCTCACTTACCTTCTCCTTGCCTCTCTCCTCCTCTGCTTCCTCTGCGCTTTGCTATTCATCGGACAACCCAAGAAAATCACCTGCCTCCTCAGACAAACAGCTTTTGGCATCATCTTCTCGATTGCTGTCTCTTCCGTTTTGGCTAAGACAATTACAGTGGTTGTGGCTTTCATGGCCTCCAAGCCAGGGAACATTTTCCGGAAATGGGTGGGGAAAAGATTGGCACATTCTGTCGTATTGTGTTGCTCCCTCGTTCAAGTCGCCGTTTGTGCTCTTTGGCTGGGTTTTTCTCCCCCATTCCCAGATTTGGACAGTCACTCAGTGTATGGAGAAATCATAATTGAATGTAATGAAGGGTCAGTCACCATGTTCTACTGTGTCCTGGGTTATATGGGCTTTCTAGCCACTGTCAGCTTCACGGTGGCTTTCCTTGCTAGGAAGCTGCCAGACAGTTTCAATGAAGCCAAGTTCATCACCTTCAGCATGTTGGTCTTCTGCAGTGTGTGGCTCTCCTTTGTTCCAACTTACCTGAGCACCAAGGGGAAGTACATGGTGGCCGTGGAGGTCTTCTCCATCCTGTCATCTGGCTCAGGTTTACTGAGCTGTATCTTTGCTCCTAAATGCTACATTATTGTTTTTAGGCCTGATCTGAACAAAAAGGAGCAGCTAATAAGGAAGAAACATTAACGTTTCAAATATTCAGATCATTTCCTTCATTTCTATTTTTGTTTCCTCTAAAATATCAGATAAACTCATATGTGGCTTTATACAAAGCATGATTCTGTGCTATCCTGCTGAAACCTTTGATCTACTCTCCTCACATGCATCAAAGAAAGAAAGAGTTGAAATGGCGATTTAAAATGTTTACCATGCCACAAAATTTTCCTTACAGCAAAACACTTGTAGGGTGGAGTTTATTGTACCTTTATTGAGATTATCAAGTGGTGTACAATATATATATATAAAACCTATATCACTGGGGAAAATTTATAACTAATAACAAAACTGCATATAAAAACAGATCTGTAATTGTATCCTTTTTCATGTGATCTATGCTCAACACCTCATGACAGAGCTAGCTGGATACATTCTCACGTAATCATTAGACTTCCAGAGTTCAACTCTATGCTCAGTTTGTAGGGCATGAGACTTATAACCTCAGGGTCATGGGTTCAACCCCACTTTGGGCATAAGATTCCTGCATTGCAGTGGTTGGACTAGCTTATCACCATGGTCTTTTCGAACTCTGATTCTGTGGGAACAAGAATTCCTACAGATGAGACAGGCTTTCATCTTATGGATCAAGGAAACCCTGCACAAAATCACAGGGTTGTTGTTGTTGCTGCTGCTGCGTGTTCTTTACAAGATTTCAGTACATTCTCATACCCCCAAACACCCTAACAGAGACATATAGAAGAAGAGGAGGAGGAGGAGGAGGAGTTTGGATTTGATATCCTGCTTTATCACTACCCAAAGGAGTCTCAAAGCAGCTAACATTCTCCTTTCCCTTCCTCCCCCACAACAAACACTCTGTGAGGTGAGTGAGGCTGAGAGACTTCAGAGAAGTGTGACTGGCCCAAGGTCACCCAGCAGCTGCATGTGGAGGAGCGGGGAAGTGAACCCTGTTCACCAGATTACGAGTCCACCGCTCTTAACCACTACACCACACTGGCATGAGAAAATACCAAGACGCTGATTATTTTCAAAAACATTACTCTGTGACACCCCACCATTGTACTGGAGAGCTTGCAGTCACAAGGACACTTTCCTTCATGTGTGGTGGGAGTGTGAAAAATGAACAACTTATTGACTATATTCATGAATAGAGCATATAGACAATATAAGGACAGAAAAACCTTATAACTATTAAAATAGAGTGGTTTTTTTGCTGCTCATAGATCTCAATTGCTGTGCTACGGAGACATGACTGAAAGCTTAGTGTGATAGGAGCCCAAGTTTTTAAGACTGACACTGGTCTGGCCTAGGCTGAGTGTTGATGTAGAGATTAAAATAAAAGCCAACAGCAAAACAACAAGTATAGTTGACTAGGAAGTTGAAGTCCAGTTTTATCAGGGTATAATTTTACTCCTGAAGGATCACGTTGCTGTACAGATTGATACTCAGGTGACCTCCCAGGAATCAAAAGGTTTGTGTCTCTTTTGTGGGAAATATATACTTGTGTAGCAAGGCATCCCCCCCCCACTCTTCTGTCCTCCCCAATTCTAAGAATAAGAGACAGGACAACCAATATTTTTGTGAAATCAGACCGCAACTTTATTGACAACAGATGTAAGAGGTTTGCCCTAAGCAGGAAGGGCTGGAGAGACAGAAAGCTCCTGGGCTTATTCCAATCTCTCTCTCTTCCTTGCCTCCCTCCCCCTCAGTCACCTCGTCCACATCTTCTGCTCCCAGGCTTCCCCCTCCCTCTGGGGAACTTGAGACCTCTGGTTCGTCCCTGACACTCCATGCACACCATTCAGGTTCATGCTCCAGGTAAGTCGTTTTGGTGCTGCTAACGCAGTGGTTTGATTTCACCTCTGGATGCACTCCCTATTGTCTCTCAAACAGATGGATGCCAACCAACCTTTATCCCACCCTGTCATCAACGGATAAAAGGTGGACTAAGTCACCAAATTAAGTAAGAAAGAAAGAAAGAAAACTTAGCTCCCAGTGCAATTAAAATTAATCATGATTTTCAATGGAAATAACTGAATCAACAATAAAGTGCCATTTACTACAAGGGAATGCACCATTTCAACCTATGTTTAATAGGAAGTAAATTACTTTGAGTTCAACATAATTCCCCTACAGGTGAGATTAGGTTTACATTGAAAATAGACTTGAATCGTAAATTTGATTCAAAGAGCTGGCTTGAGACTATTTGGGCTTAAAATGCTTTACTTTTTTCCTCATAAGTTGTTCTTTGTTGTTCAGTTCTGGTCTCATCAAAATGATGTAACATTTTGGGGAAAAGATGCAACCCAGTAGCCCCAAGCTGGAGGCTAAGATAGAGAAGATCTCCACAGCCACCATGTACTTCCCCTTGGTGCTCAGGTAGGTTGGAATAAAAGACAACCAAACACTGCAGAAGACCATCATGCTGAAGGTGATGAACTTGGCTTCATTGAAGCTGTCAGGCAACTTCCTGGCTAGGAAGGCCACAGCAAAGCTGACAATGGCCAGGAAGCCCATAAAGCCCAGGACTGAGTAGAACATGATAGTGGAACCTTCATTACACTCCAGTATAATTTCTTTAGTCATGGAGTGCATGTCCATATCTGGGAATGGAGGAGAAGTTACCAGCCACACTGTGCAAATGGTGGCTTGAATAAAGGAGAAGCATAGAACAATGGAGCTGGCCAGATCTTTCCCCATCCATGTCCTCATATTGGATCCTGGCTTGGTGGCCATGAAAGCGAGAATCACAATGACAGTTTTGGCCAAGATGCAAGAAATTGACACTGAGAAGATGATGCCAAATGCAGCTTGTCTAAGGAGGCAGGTCAGCTTTCCAGGTTGGCCAATAAATAGCAAAGCACAAAGGAAAGAGAGAATGAGGGAGATGAGGAGAGTGTAGGTGAGGTTCCGGTTGTTGGCTTTGACGATGGGAGTGTTTCGGTGCTTAACAAAGATCCAAAGCACCCAAACTGTGGAGGAAGAAAAAGTGAGGGCAGAAATGGCAATGCTGTAGCCTAAAGATTCTTCATAGGACAAGAAAGTTATATATTTTGGAATGCAAAAAGTTTTGTTATTATTTGGATATTGATCTTCTTGACACTGAAAGCAGACGTCCATGTCTGAAAAAGAAAAGTAAAACAAAGCCAGTGAATGTTCTTCTGTCTCTTCAGGCCTAGCATACAAATGATGACATTTGTTTCATAATTAGAGTCGATTTCCTAACATGCAATGTCTCCTTACAGATGTAGTTATGGGCTTAAAATATGTAGGGGTCATGAATGCACTGGTCCCATCTCCCATATCCCTGTGCATGTTGACCATGCCCACTCACGGTTACATCATATATTGAAGCAGCAAAGGGGTATTCCAGGTGCATTTGACTCAATGTGCTTCAGTGGCATAGCAGGGGTTGCCAGCACCCAGGGCAGCATGGAGGGGGTGGGAGGGTGGGAGGGAAATGGAGTACACATGCACATTCAACTACCTTGGGCTTTTGAACACCTATAATGTGTATGTATACAGATAGACTGTAGATATAATTCCTAAACACAAAAAGGATCTCCCAAAAAATAATTAAACCACCAGGAAGACCCAAGTATGTAAAATGTATATTCTCCTTGCCGCAACAATATAGCATACATAAATAAATAACCAAAAATAAGTCCACTTCTACTTTAGACCTTATAAAGTCTGCATGCAGTTTAAAAAGATTCTTACCAGCACATCCAGACATTGTTATATGTAATCATCATTATATACTCTTTATAGTCACCAAACACACAGAGAGATGGCTGATATGAGCATTTTGGTCAACCTTACTATGCACACAAATAATTCCCAAATTATGGGTATCCATTTTTGTGTGTCATCCCTAGCCATTCTGAAACAACCATATTTTCTGTATTGCCTCTAATAATTTTCCCACTTTGAATGAATTTTTAGACCTGAGTGAAATGAATTTCTAATACAACTGTATGCCCAAATACTTGACATATTCCATAAAAAAACACCCATTTCTTACCTATCTGGTTCGACACCTTTCCTTCTGGACATGGAAGACAATCATAGCAACAAGGTGGCTTTCCCTCTTTCTTCTTTCTACCGTAACCCAAAGAGCATTTGTCATTGCATAGAGAAAGAGGTTGAGCCTGTTGGTAAATGAAAGAGGGGCTTGTTTTAACAGTTACGGGAAAATATTGTTCTGAAAGCTTTGCGATATTTTCTTAAGAAATGGGCGGCTGAAGAAGAAGGGCTTGCCATTTATTTGTGCCTACCAATGTATTTTGTGAAAAATTAGTCTAGTGGCTGCTGGCTGGACAGAGTTTCGAAAGCTACTGTGGTAAGTTTATCAATGAAATTCCTCAAATATCCCCTTTCCTAGATCCCGTAAGTCCCCAACATTTTCACAATTTGAGAATGCAGTCATACATCTTGTTTGAGGGGTGGGAGGAGTAGCACTAAGTGACGCAGCTAAATAAGCAAGTGGGTGATGAAAGGGGGGGGGGTTGCTTTTCCAGCTTCACTTTCAGAGCACTTGACATGCAGAATTTCGCAGCATCACTGGACTAGGCAATGAACTGTTTTTGCTTTGTTTTGAGAGGTTTTTTAAATGGAGAAATTAAGTGCATACATGTGGAAGTGTGTACAGGCCCTAGCCACTGGTGGACGAAGGTGGGGGCAGGCGGGGGGCGGCTGCCACGGGTTCCATCCAGGGGGCGACATCGCGGCTGCCCCGCTCCCCGGGATGCTCACTGCACAGCCCCCCTGATGCATGCTGTAGCATTCACACGCGCTATGCACTCCCCTCACCAGTCCTCCAGCTCCAGCAAGACCTGGTAGGGAGAGGGAGAGGGATGTGAAAGGCTTTGCGGAAAACGAGTCAAACAGTAGTATGCTTCCACCACCTCCTATTCAGGATCAGTCCCCCAAAAGGAATCCAGGAGGAGGATCACCTTTCAGTATTTACCGGACTGCCCCACTCTATGTCACTTTACCGTGACACAGCCAGAAATCCAACAGGTACTCTGGTAGGCATCTGAGTGGATTAGGCACTGGTTCAGCTTCCCCGGTAAAAGGCACAGAATACAAGAAAGCAAAAGCCCTTTTCCAAATTTATTAAAAAAGGATCATTTCAGAAAATAAAAGCATGCACATTTCTTACAGGTTTCAAACAGAAAATAAAAACATTATAGAATATCACTGACTAGGCACATACTCACAGCAGGAACAGAAACACAAAGCTTAGCAATTCAAAAGAGTGTCTGGGCTGGTCCCGCACTCCCAGGCCAGGCTGCTCTGCATAGCAAAGGCTTTGCATGACAAGATGGTAAGCCTGGCAAGATGGTCTGCGATTTGCAACTTTATTTCTTGAAGTTTTATCCCTTAGGATCCCACGGGGGTACACAACTTAGGAGCCAATCAGTTCTTTAGATTAATTAGCAATTCACCAATGGTTACATGGGGGAACAATAACTCAGGCTTGTTAGGAGACTCGACATCTGAAGTCTATTTATTCATAAGGACCTTGAGAATCAGTGTCCTCCTCTCATCCCCAGAGACACACCAGATTCCTTTTAGTTGTAAATTTACCCTGATATCCTTTTCATACTGAATCTACATCCGAGACCCCAGGTGTCAAAACTACAAATCAAATAGAAGCTCTCTCCCTGCAGATGAAGGAGATAACCCGGTTCACACTTCTAAAGACAGAAAGTCTGCAATTAAACCCAGATACACATTCCCAGCTTTCTACAGTTTTTTGGCTCTCCCATAATGCTCTTCTTCTGCATGAGCCAAAGTTTTATTCTACTAAGATTTCCCAATATCACTACGCGTGCCATGCCCCCTGGGACGCGTGTCAGCCATGCCCCTGGATGTACGTCCCTCCCAGTGTCGGAGCAGGTAGCGTCACCACTGGTCCTACCTGGTTGAATCTGTCAGGCCATATGATGATACCATCTGAAATGGCAAACACTTTGTCTGTGGGAGCATTAGGGTCTATCTTTCCCACCTTTACTCTAACGAAAGACTGGTTGGGGAAAGTAACCCAGTTGATAATATCAAGTCCACCTAACAATTCCCCATTTTGGTCAAAGGAAATTGTATCCCCGGCACTGTTGTTAAATGTAGCACTTCTCAGAAAGTGGACCATCTAAACAGAGGGGAGAAACGTATTTGCACCGTAAAAATGCCGATGATCAAATTAGAGGCAATATAGAAGAGTAAATAAAAGAGGTGCTGTCATGGTAGATTTGTTCCCTGATCCAATCATTGGGCTTATGTAAGGATGAACTAATAAAAAGGTTAAGACTTGGAGGGGAAGAGGAGTGTATGTACTCATTGTCTGCTTATGCTCTTCTGTGCTAAACCAAAACTCTTCATTTGTATGTCTCCATTCATTTACCCCAGGGTTTCCCAAACTTGGGTCTCCAGCTGTTGTTGGATTACAACTCCCATCATCCCTGGCTAGTGGGACCAGTGGTCAGGGATGAGAGGAACTGTAGTCCAAAAACAGCTGGAGACCCTGATTTACCCTACGCTGACTCTCCCAACTGTGTGAACATTCCAATAAGCTCTGCCTCCAAAACCTCCACTTATTCGGCAAAATTATAGTGTGGGAGCTGTGGACATACAGTCAAATATCATTTGGAAAACTTTCATGACCAGGGCTCCCAGTTGCACAGAGAAGCCTTCACCTGTAAAGCTTCATATATCTTCAAAGAATAGAGAGGTGCCTGGGGTATGAAGCCAGTGGCAACGATCACTTGTGGTGGTGGTGAAGCCAATGCACATAGTAAAGGTAAAGGTAAAGGGACCCCTGACCATTAGGTGCAGTCGTGACCAACTCTGGGGTTGCAGCGCTCATCTCTCTTTACTGGTTCCAGGTCATGACTAAGCCGCTTCTGGCGAACCAGAGCAGTGCATGGAAACACTGTTTACCTTCCCACTGGAGCGGTACCTATTTATCTACTTGCACTTTGACGTGCTTTTGAACTGCCAGGTTGGCAGGAGCAGGGACCGAGCAACGCGAGCTCACCCCGACACAGGGATTCAAACCGCCGACCTTATCATCGGCAAGTCCTAGGCTCTGTGGTTTAACCCACAGCACCATCCGCATCCCAATGAACATAGCACCACTCCCCTTTTTCATGTATTCTTTGAATACATGGAGAAAACCATGTCAAGGGGACATGTCAAGGATGCATTCTCAAGGAAAAAAATTCAATATACATATACAATAATAGATGAAAGCTGCCTTTCTTTTTGTAAAACATCCCCGTGACACCGAAGGACAGTTACAGGCCCACTTGTAAAGGGTGCATAGGGCATAGTTGCTTCCAAGACTCTCAAGACAGACTTGTAGATTAAGGAAGTTAAAGAAAATGAGGAGCAGAATGTTTAAAACAGGCATAGGCAAACTCCACCCCTCCAGATGTTGTGGGGCTACATTTCCCACCATCCCTGACCACTGGTCCTGTTAGCTAGGGATGATGGGAATTGTAGTTCCAAAACAACTGGAGGGTCAGAGTTTGCCTATGCCTGGCTTAAAAGGTCCACAGGTTACCTCATATGGAGCAAATTTTAATTCTAATATAATTATGAAATACAACTTCTGTGTGAGTTTATAATGTCAGATTCTGAAGTCATTGAGGAAATTGCAAATTAAGGCAGAGCCAGATTGCCCACCACTAATTTATAAACAATCAGGGATGGTTTGTTTCTTCACCCATGGATAGGGTGAGATCTATGATAGTTTTAAGTTCAGAACTTTACCTGCCATGGATGTAGATTAAGAAACTTCCATTTTCCTTCATCCGCTGTTGCTCTGCACTTGAATCTGGATGACTGCATGGCATGCAAAGCATGAGCGATAGCATAGACTGCATTGTGGGCACCGTAGCTGTGGCTAGTCATGCTCATTTCAAAAACAGATGCAGGGAGAGTTTCCAGCCTCTCCTCTCCAGTGCAGATTTCATCAACCTCCGTGTCAACCATGGATATGGGGGGAAAGCATTCAAATGCCTTTTCCCAGAAGAACCTGATGAAGCCATCTTCTTTTTCTAAAGCAGGATTTCTCATCTGAAGAAATTTATGGAACCCCAGCACCTCTTTTGAGTGAACAGCAAAGGATAGTGCACCATGCAGGATGTCTACATTCCATCTTCTTTGAAGAGGAAGGGACGTGAAAGCCATCTCAGCTGTCATAAGCCATACCTTACCTTGGGTGTTCACCGATATATCATAAAACTCTAAATACTGAATACAATTTCTAAAAACTATCATAGTATGAGTCTCACCATGGAAGACCACCACATTGGCTTTGCTTCCCATGATGACCCTAAATGTTCCAATCGCCTTCTGCAAGGTTTTTTCAATCTGACTGGAAAAATCTGTTCGGGGAAATTTCTCTATGAAGTCAAAGCAGATACCGTTCTGGGAAAACATAGGAAGCATCTTCTCTACAAATATATCTGTACTTGCGACACTGAAATAAAGCACTCCAATCCATGTCCACCCAAAATGCAGCAGTAATTGGAGAAGACCCTTGTGTTGACTGGATGCACTTGGAAACATCCAGTACTCGAAAGCAGCTTGGGGGTTGCTGGTGGTTTCTGGAGCGGAGCTATAGGTGAGCTAAAGAAAGTCAAGAAAAACGAGAAGAGTGGGAAAGGTATTTTCAAAAATAAAATAAAATTTGAAAGATGATTGTGCAACTTTCTTTCTTTTTCTGGATATGTACACATTAGTGGTTTGAAAAAGCAGCAATGTCAGTTCTCCTTGCAGTGTTTTGAGTTGCATTTTTATGTTGCTGTACAGATCAAAGAGAGAGGCGGCTGTCTTCCCCTGATGTCCATTACCTGATTTCCCACACCAAATACATTGAGACATTTGCCAAAATGTAATGCTTTTTTCCAACCATCCATTGAGGTCATAAACAGACCTAGTCTTTGATGGCTAGTTATTAAGCAGAAGGATTCCCGTCCCCCTCTAGAGAGGACCTGGGCATTATCAAAACACAGTTATTCTTTTTCTTTTTCTCATCTGTCCCTGTAGGAAGAGAAAACTACTTTGCAGGCTTTTCCTCAAAATATTATTTTTTTACCATCATCTTCTCCTGTTCCCAACACCATTGCAAATCCCTGGAACAATGCTGGATCCAGGACATTGTGCATATTGCAAAATGGTGATCAGGCTGGCAACTCAGCTGCTGCGTCCAAGAGGCCATTTTCACATATCTCTCTTCCCCACCCCAATTCCTATGACTGTGTTACTGTGTCTAAGGGACTCTCTCTTTTTAAAAAAATAAATGTTGCTGCAGAGGACTTCACCCCCATGGATTGGCAGTACAGGTAAAGGTAAAGGGACCTCTGACAATTAAGTCCAGTGGCGGACGGCTCTGGGGTTGTGGCGCTCATATCGCTTTACTGGCCGAGGGAGCCGGCGTACAGCTTCCGGGTCATGTGGCCAGGATGGCAAAACCAGAGCAGTGCACGGAAACGCCATTTACCTTCCCGCCAGAGCGGTACCTATTTATCTTCTTGCACTTTGAGGTGCTTTCAAACTGCTAAGTTGGCAGTAAAGATTCCACAATTTTGTTTGACCTACACTCCTGCCTGACTCTCCAGCACTGCTTCTGCATTTCTCAATCCTCTGAGGTCTTTAAGGAGAGCTGGATGTCCACTTGCTAGGAATGCTGTGGGTTCTTGCAGTGAATAGGGAGTTGGACTAACAGAGGTCATAAAAGGAATATTAGTTTGAAGAAGAGGAGGAGGAGGAGGAGGAGTTTGGACTTGATACCCCATCTTTCACTCCCCTTAAGGAGTCTCAAAGCGGCTCACAATCTCTTTTCCCTTCCTCCCCCACAACAAACACTCTGTGAGGTGAGTGAGGCTGAGAGACTTCAGAGAAGTGCGACTAGTCCAAGATCACCCAGCAGCTGCATGTGGAGGAGCGGGGAAGCAAACACTGGCAGTTTGGAACTGCACATGAAGCCAGTTTAAGGATTATTTTTCCTTGGTGTATATTTGTTGCTTAAGCAGCATGCAGCCTGACTCTCTAAGACACTCCTCTTCCTGCCTCCACCCCAGATTTATAAACTTCCAGTTCCTTGGGTAGCCAACTTACACGTGGAATCTTATAGTTGTTCAAAATGACTGCCATGTGGAGACAGACATTAGAGTCAGGTCCCCCAATGACCGCTGCCAAACTGTTCTGGGGTTCGCATTTGTAGTTATGGATAAATCTTCCCTGTGTGCAGAGGACTTCCATAGAGGCTTGAAGTGTAGATATTGGATGGAAATAATTCTCATAGATGTTGAAACCCAGGGTGAAATTGGGTAAGATATGAGTGTTGCAATTTATCTCCCTAACAGCAAATACAAAGGCCAGGATGTTCTGGTAATTTTGAGTCAGAAACCTACAATGGAAGTTTGATTATTTTTTCGGACTGCTTTCCACTTCTATGATAAATATCAAGGAGGTCACATCATGAAAATACAAGACAATATCTAGTAAATATATGGGGCGAGAGACAAGGCTGATCAGAACAGATCCATTGGAATAAACAGATACTGATTTCAAAGCATCTACTGTTAGCATGATTTAGTTGGCTGTCACCTATAATCAAGAAAATCCAGCTGTTGAGTTTTTTAAAAATCAGGTTAAAAGATACCTCAAGCTCACATGATCAACAACAGGAACTGATAATTGTGGTCATGAAAACTAAGAAACCTGAAGTGGAAGCCATCCAGAGTCAATGGCAGCCCAGCTGCCTTCTAAATATGTCAGGGGAGTAGCACATGTTTTGACAACAGTCTCTCAGCAGTGTGCAGCAAGTTCAAGAAATTCAACAGAGATAAAATCTATTAAAAGCTTACTATAATGTAAATCTGAGAAATAATGCCAGCAACAGTGAAGTCTCAGGACTGATCATACTTACAAATAATAGGATTGGGCTTAACAATTGTACACTCAGCTTCAGAAATTGTCCACATGGTTACTGAGAGAAGTAATGTCAGAGAATATCTGCATTTATTACTACTTTTAATGCTAATATTATCATCTACAACAGCACAGCAAATAAGAATATACCAAAAGGTAGCGGTAGAGGCAGAATGCCTTTCCGAAAAGGAAGTAAGGAATGAGCTTAGGTCATCCCCCTAACGATTGAAGCTAAAGCTCATCTTCACAGACCCATCCGGAGAATATTATCTGAAAAGATTATTATTATTATTATTATTATTATTATTATTATTATTATTATTATTGTCATCATCATCATCATCATCAAAACCTAGCTCCGTACATGAGCTCATCAAGTGCATCCTGAGAGGGATGTTTTGTGAATGTTGTTTGGTAAGAAGATATGTAGATCTGTGAAATAATGTACCCAATGATGAGATCACCTGGCTGATAATAGTTGTGAAGACTAGGAGTATGCTCATCCCTGCAAGATTTGAGAACAGGGAGTCTGCAACCAGCTTGAGGCAGCCACACTAATGCCAGTATTCCAAATAGAATAATCTTGGATGAAAACCATCCACTGAGAAACCATTTTATCAGTTCCCACATTAGCATTTGACTGCCTGTTAGTTTCATCATCTGAGCAGAATAATCACTCAGTCAGCTGAGCTCAAAAGCCGGGACTTTGAAGAGTGCAGTTTATTAGCACTCAGATTGATGGCACAGCAGATGTTAATATCTAGTTTGAGTCAGAATTTACTATTTTGCCAGTGGCCAATAGAATTTCCCATGATATTTGCAGAAGCGGTTGTAATCACAGTTGATTTGATAATTACTGGGGAGTTAATCACATGTTTAGCATTTACTGTGCAGGTGCAGAAGAATATCCCCCCCCCGACATATCAGCAGAACTCAGTAGGCTTCACGGCCCTCCCCAGTGTGGCAACAATAAGCTCCAAAGCATCTACAAGGCCACCAAAAAAGAGAGGCATCAAGAAACAAACAAAGATGAACACAAAGTTGTGTTGGCCTTTCAGCCCTATGAAATGGCACAATTGTGGTCAGATTCCAGGAACAATCCTATCACTAATTCAGGATGATGGTAGTGATGATGATTTTATTGAATTTACATACCACCCTATACTTTGGGGTCTCAGAGCTGTTCACAGAATATCAGGGCGGTTCACAGAATAATCTGGCATCAAATGGTAATGGTACCTTAAAAAGTATTCATTTCCTAATCTCAGTGCATGGGGCCGTCAGATAATTGGGAACCATTGCATTTTCTCTGGTATTCAGGGCCCAAGAAAAGGAGACTTATTCCACAGATACATAGGCCAACCATTAAATTATGTTAATGACTAAATCCTGCTGTTGATTTTTTTTTTAAAAAAAAATTATATTCAGAATATAGTAACGTTCACCTCACCATCACTATTTCTTTTAAGACAAATGTTTTTAAAATGTTTAAAAGCTTTTTTTGCGGCGGAGAACAATTCTGCTTTTCTTTCATGACACTAGACTTATTCTGGTGGTTGTAAAAATTACGTTATGACAGACCCAATCCTGAGATATCAAAACACCAGGCCTGGTACAAAGGCAGTTTTCTAATTTAGCTGGGGTGTTTGGACAGCTCCAGCCAAAGATCTGGTGAGTCTTGCCCTAGTCCAATCAAGACATTATCTTTTTTCACCAATCATTTTTCTCCACTCAAATGTGGATGAACACAACGCACGCCAAGCACGCTGTCCTGAACTGCAGGTCCAAAGGAGGGGTTGAGCAAAGACATGAGAATGGCCAGATCCAATCCTTTATTAAAGGAAGGTGTAAACTAACAACAAAGCGTGCAGAGTCGCACAGTTCTTAAAGACACGGGGCAAGAATTATGGAATATTATTCCAATATGTGATCACAAGTGGAGAGACTTGTGGACACAGATGGGAGAATTTGCTATTACTCAGTCTGGAGAAATGGTGGAGAGAATTAATGGAGTAAATTTGATAATTAAAGTGGGGAAACACGGCTGACATTTGTCACAGCTAAAATGGCCGCTGTTTCTTTAATGCTTAAATAGCTGGATCAGTATGACTCAGCGGCCTGCACCAAGTTGTATATATAGAGTGAGAAATGGTAGTTTGGTTGCTGTTGTTTGGGTTGGTTGGTTGGTTAGTCTTGGTGTGTATAGTTGTTCAGTCGCTTTTGCACAAAGACTTTTAAGAATAAAACTCTGCAAGGATTTTCTTCTGGACTCTTTTATGCCGACAAGGGTCTGAGGACCAGGCTGAGGAGACAAAGGGAGGTCAGAACCCTTTCCTCCTTTTTTGCATTTTACAAACACTGACAACATTTACCAATAATATTATTAATTTGGGAACTCCTCTTGGACTTTTCATGGGGAAAAGAAATGAATGACTTTGAGACACTTTGACTTAAAAGAAATATTATTTAACAGAAAGTAGATAAGATGGTGTTATCTGGACTAAATGTCTTAATACCCCTCCCCCGCTTTTTCTGTAATCAACAGATGGAAAATCATTAAGTTCTCCCCCCCTTTAATTGTTTCTTTTCTTTTCTCAATCATTTCTCTTCTTACTTTCCCGTCTTCTTTGTGCTTCTATCTCTTTCTCTTCTTCTGTCCTCTTTTTCTTTTTCTTGTCTCTCTCTTTCATTTTCTTCTCACGATTGGGGCTGCAATAGTAGTGCAACTTAGCTGAGGATAAGTATATTTGGTTGGAATTGCATTGTGAGTTTCATGGATGACAAGGTGGATATTTAGCTATGACTAAATTTCCATTGCTTACAATGCGGTTAAATGATGAATAATGTTAATTGGGTGGAGTACCACATTACAATGATGATTTTTTCCTCTGTATTAGCTGCTCTCTGTTGTTCAACTCAGGCCTCACCATAATTATATAGCTTTTCGGGAAAAAGATACAAACCAGTAAGCCTGCACTGGAGGACAAGATTGAGAAGATCTCCACAGCCACCATGTATTTCCCCTTAGTACTCAGGTAGGTTGGAACAAAGGACAACCACACACTGCAAAAGACCAGCATACTGAAGGTGATAAACTTGGCTTCATTAAAACTGTCAGGCAAGTTCCTGGCTAGGAAAGCCACACTGAAGCTGACAATGGCTAGGAAGCCCAAGAAGCCCAGCACAGAGTAGAACATGAGAGGTGAACCTTCACTACATTGCAGTACAATTGCATCACGCATTGTGTGCATGTCCAAATATGGGAATGGAGGAGAGATTGACAACCCCACAGTACAAATAATGGCTTGAATCAGGCAGCAGGAAAGAACAATTGAGGTGGCCAGGTGTTTCCCCACCCATTTTCTCATTTTAGACCCTGGCTTGGTGGCCCGGAAAGCTATGACAACAATGATGGTTTTAGCCAGCACACTTGATACAGCCACAGTAAATATGAAGCCAAAAGCAAGTTGTTGGAGGAGGCAGGTTGCCTTCTCAGGTTGGCCAATGAAGAGCAAAGCACAAAGGAAGGAGAGCGTGAGGGAGATGAGGAGAGTGTAGGTGAGGCTCCGGTTGTTGGCTTTGACGATGGGAGTGTCCCTGTGCATAATGAAGATTCCCAGCACCAAAGCTGTGATGAACGACAAGGAAAGAGCAAGAAGAGCCAAACTGAGGCCCAATCTTTCCTCATAGGACAAGAAGGTTATATATTTTGGAATACATGAATCCTGGTCATTGTTTGGATATTGTCCATCTGGACATTGGAAGCAGGCATCCAGGTCTGAAAAAAGAAAACGTAGTTTTCAAACATGTTTCATTTTGTTGTACATGCTCTGATATTGGAAAAACCCCAATGAAGGCAAATAGGTCAAAACATGATACAGTACATTGCAGTCAAATGCTAAGAGCTCAGTGGCACAAGGAAATACCAGTGCTGCTTTTTGTCCATGATAAAATGGGAGTAATGCCTCTGCTGCCATCTTGCCTGGATGTATATATCAAAACATTTATTTTGTTTTAGTCAAGTGGCATAAAATGCAGCTGCTGTACTACTACTACTACTAATTTATTATTTGTACCCCATCCATCTGGCTGGGCTCCCCAGCCACTCGGGGTGGCTTCCAACAAAGATCAAAAATACACTAAAATGTCACACATTAAAAACTTCCCGGAACAGGGCTGCCTTCAGGGCTGCCTACATCACACCTATCAGTCTGTATTCTCTTAACCATCACTTTGAGAACAAAGAAACCCAAAGGCAACTCCCTTCAAAATGGAGATTTGCAACCAAAAGCCTTTGTCACATGATCTAATGTTAATCACTCACATGTTAGCTGCTAGAGAACAACAACCAGTTAATTATCAACTCAGTTAAAGCTCAGAGAGAGCTCTTCTTACTGTTCTTCGGCTTCAATGGAATCTTTGAATTAAGCCCTTTCACCAATGCAAACAGGCAGTCCCATTTCAGTGGGAATTAAACCAAATCTGTATTACAACTCAAACGGAATGACCCTTTCCTCCACAAATCATTTCAGTTTGATGCTAGAATCATAGAATCACAGAGTTGGAAGAGACCACAAGGGCCATCGAGTCCAACCCCCTGCCAAGCAGGAAAAACCATCAGAGCACTCCTGACATATGGTTGTCAAGCCTCTGCTTAAAGACCTCCAAAGAAGGAGACTCCACCACACTCCTTGGCAGCAAATTCCACTGTCAAACAGCTCTTACTGTCAGGAAGTTCTTCCTAATGTTTAGGTGGAATCTTCTTTCTTGTAGTTTGGATCCATTGCTCCCTGTCCGCTTCTCTGGAGCAGCAGAAAACAACCTTTCTCCCTCCTCTATGTGACATCCTTTTATATATTTGAACATGGCTATCACATCACCCCTTAACCTCCTCTTCTCCAGGCTAAACATGCCCAGCTCCCTTAGCCGTTCCTCATAAGGCATCGTTTCCAGGCCTTTGACCATTTTGGTTGCCCTCCTCTGGACACGTTCCAGTTTGTCAGTGTCCTGTTTGAACTGTGGTGCCCAGAACTGGACACAGTACTCCAGGTGAGGTCTGACTAGAGCAGAATACAGTGGCACTATTACTTCCCTTGATCTAGATGCTATACTCCTATTGATGCAGCCCAGAATTGCATTGGCTTTTTTAGCTGCCGCGTCACACTGTTGGCTCATGTCAAGTTTGTGGTCAACCAAGACTCCTAGATCCTTTTCACATGTACTGCTCTCAAGCCAGGTGTCACCCATCTTGTATTTGTGCCTCTCATTTTTTTTGCCCAAGTGCAATACTTTACATTTCTCCCTGTTAAAATTCATCTTGTTTGTTTTGGCCCAGTTCTCTAATCTGTCAAGGTCGTTTTGAAGTGTGATCCTGTCCTCTGGGGTGTTAGCCACCAAACTAGTTTATTCCAAAAGGACTTTGTTTTCATATATCCATTCACTTCAAACTGATCAATATTAGCATCTCCAATAAAAATTGCCTATTCATTCTTCCTGAAATAATACAAGAACTGAAAAAACTGTTAACCTTCAGAATTCATTTTTTTCTGAGCTTTGTTATATAGTTCTAATCCAAAAATCTGTAGGAAAATATATGGAAAACTGAACTACAAACGTTTTTTAGAATCATTAGACAAATGAGTGTCAGCCCGACATGCATTAAGTGGACTACATGCAATACTTCTGAGAACTTGATACATTATCATGCTTACCCTTCTGGTCGGAGATCTTTCCTTCTGGACATGGAAGGCAATCATAGCAGCAAGATGGCTTCCCCTCCTTCTTGCCCTTTCTATAACCTGGATGACAATTGTCATTGCACAGAGAAATGGGAAGCGACTGTCCATAAAAGAAAGCACAGAATATTTTAACATTCAAAAAATAGCTTTAGATAGTTTGTGTGATATAGTAAAAGCTATGGTTTTCCCAGTAGTGATGTATGGAAGTGAGAGCTGGACCATCAAGAAGGCTGATCACTGAAGAATTGATGCTTTTGAATTCTGGTGCTGGAGGAGACTCTTGAGAGTCCCATGGACTGCAAGAAGACCAAACCTATCCATTCTGAAGGAAATCAGCCCTGAGTGCTCACTGGAAGGACAGATCCTGAAGTTGAGGCTCCAAAACTTTGGCCACCTCACGAGAAGAGAAGACTCCCTGGAAAAGACCCTGATGTTGGGAAAGATGGAGGGCACAAGGAGAAGGGGACGACAGAGGATGAGATGGTGGGACAGTGTTCTCAAAGCTACCAGCATGAGTTTGACCAAACTGCGGGAGGCAGTGGAAGACAGGAGTGCCTGGCGTACTCTGGTCCATGGGGTCACGAAGAGTCGGACATGACTAAGCGACTAAACAGCAACAAATGATATAGTTTAATCTACAGCTGAGAACGAGATTGATGTTGGCATGGCATAATAAATCTGCCTGAGTCTTAGGAGTTACTTTCTATGCAGTAGGACTGATTGAACTTCCACCTTGGTTGTGCTTAAGATAAACGAGCCTCATCTAGCTGACATGAGAAAGAGAAGAAGAAGAGGAAGAAGAGTTTGGATTTGACATCCCGCTTTATCACTATCCGAAGGAGTCTCAAAGCGGCTAACATTCTCCTTCCCTTCCTCCCCCACAACAAACACTCTGTGAGGTGAGTGGGGCTGAAGAGACTTCAAAGAAGTGTGAATAGCCCAAGGTCACCCAGCAGCTGCATGTTGAGGAGCAGGGAATCGAACCTGGTTCACCAGATTACGAGTCCACCACTCTTAACCACTACACTACACTGCCTCTCAAAGAGGCAAAGTTGGTTCCAATTCTGAAGAATAAACCGCTTTTTAAACTTTGGGGAAATAATGGGCACCATCTGAAAAGTTTCATGGATCCTTACCTGGTAAGAGATATTAGGCCATACAATGGCATCCTCATCAATAGTGAATGCTTGGGGAGCATCTGGGTCTATGCTTCCAACTCTGACTCTAAGAAAAGATTGATTTGGGAATGTGACCCAATTTATAATATCAAATCCAGATTGTAAGGCCCCATGTTGATCAAATGAAACCTTTTCCCCAGCACTGTTGTTAAATGAAACATTTCGTAGAAAACGTTGGAGCTAAAGGGAAGAGTTAAAGAGAGAGAGAGAGAGAGAGCTTAAGAGAGAAGCAAGGCAATAATACAACACACTTCAAACTAGGATTAATGGGCTCTTTAAATGATCAGTACAAGATGTGGCAGTTCATTGTTTCAAGCAGGAAGCCACTGATGTTCTCCTCTTTGGTACTATGGGCTCAAGCAGGGCAAACCCCCTTGTTCCACCATGTTCTTTGTCTTCTGGAGCAACTCCATATAATTATTATTACTGAGCATGCTTCGGTTTGTGTGGGGTTGCTTTCTTATACTATTAGAAATATGTGCTTTTTCTGCGTATTGTGGAGTTCACCAACATGAAAAACAAACTTTAGCCACAGTGACATTAACCAAAAAGTATGAAGGTGCAAAGACCAGCTTGCTCATTGGGCACTTATGACCCCCAAAAATGTCTCCTGGAACACGGCAGGCTGGTTCACCTACGTGCCCAGAAGTCTGGATAACTATTTCATCAAGCATTTGACTTTATCGTGCTCCAAGAAACTTGGATGGCCAAATATCTAGTAAAAGGGAGATACTGTGCATTCAAATTAGAGGCCACTGCACGTCTTGGTCCTTAAAGAAAGAAGGGTTGCTAAACCAGTGTTTAATGTGTTTACTGTGAGCAAGAAACACCAGAAAACAAGTTGAAAAATGGATCAGTGAGAAACTGAAAGTTTGCAGCTGCCCTAAATCCAGACTTGGCACAGAGAGGGACCACACTTCTCTTTGCATTTTACCTGCCATTGCAGTTTGATGAGAAACTTCTTTCTCTGTCCTCCTGCAACTGCTTTCTTTTTGAAATTGGAGAAATCCATGGATTGCAGGGCATGAACTATAGCAAAAACAGCCAGGTAGATGTTGTAACTGTGAGCAGTTGCACTCATTTCAAAAAGTGATGCTGGAAGAGTGTCTAGCTTCTCGTTTCCTGTGCAGAATTCCTCATTTGCCATGTCTACTTTGGTGTCAGGGAGAAGACAGTTAAATGTATGTTCCCAGAATACTCTAAGAAATTTGTCTTCTTTTTCTGAAATGGGGTTCCTGTTCTGAATAAATTTATGGAATCCTAACACCCCTTTAGAGTGAACTGCAAAAGACAGAGCACCATGGATGAAGTCTATATCCCACTGTCTTTGCAAATGAAATGATGTGAAATCCATTTGAGCTGTCATAACCAGGAGTTTGGTATTCTTTAGGCCACTACTAAATTCCCAAAACTGGATCAATGTCCTCAGGACAAGCATGGTCTGAATTTCACCATGCACAACCACCACACTGGCAGTGCTCGCCATGATTCCCACAGTCATGTTGATCCCCTTGCCCACAATTTCAGCATAAGCACTGGAGGATCCTTGTTTTGGTAAACTTTCTACGAAGGCAAAGCAGATGCCTTTTTGGGAGAAGATGGGAAGCACGTTCTGCACAAACCTCTCTCCGTTGTCATCATCCAGATAAACCACCCCAATCCATGTCCACCTGAAATGAAGAAGTAGCTGGAGAATCCCCATATATTGGTGAGTCCCATTTGGGAACATCTGTTGGATGAAAGCACCTTGGTTTTCAGTATCCAGGACTGGTGCAGAACCATATGCAAGCTGAAGACACATTAAAATAAAAGAGTACGTTCTCATATTATCATGTTCTTGTAGGTTGATGTGTGTATCTCTGGCAAGACAGCCACTGTACTACCAAATCATAATGCTTCCCACAAAATATCACCTGAGAAGCATCAACATTTTCTTTTGAACCTTCTGCCAATCTAACCTCATCTTAAACTCTGATGGTAGCATTAAAAGGTAAAGATAAAGAGACCCCTGACCATTAGGTCCAGTCGTGACCGACTCTGGGGTTGCAGCACTCATCTTGCTTCATTGGCCAAGGGAGTTGGCGTACAGCTTCCGAGTCATGTGGCCAGCATGACTAAGCCGCTTCTGGCGAACCAGAGCAGCTCACGGAAATGCCGTTTACCTTCCCGCCGGAGCGATACCTATTGATCTACTTGCACTTTGACGTGATTTCGAACTGCTAGGTTGGCAGGAGCTGGGACTGAACAACGGGAACTAACCCCATCGCGGGGATTCAAACCGCTGACCTTCTGATCGGCAAGACCTAGGCTCTGTGGTTTAACCCACAGTGCCACCCGCGTCCCTGATGGTAGCATTGATCAATGCCAAATAGCGATTTCTATTTCAGAGCCTATATACACTGTACTTTTATCTTAAATAATAATAATAAAATAATCCCAGTCTTCAGATGGCGCTGAGTGTCTTTACCTTTGGGTCACTACAAACAATAGCACTTCCTCCCACCATACGTTGGTGGCACAGCTGTAGCACACTCAGGTGGATTTTGAGAGGGCCTTTTTTGCCACAACCCAAGGGGCATGCTGAAGGCCACTCAAAGGACAAGAGAAACATGAAGTCCTGTTGCATGAGCAGCAAACCTCTTTATGCCAAATGGATCTGAGATAATGTAGACATTCTCCCCATAGTCAAGTTTCCCTGCAAGGCTTCCAGTGTGATTTCAGCCACATCCATTATAACCTCCAAACCACATCTATAAAGTAAGAGAAGCACCACATGGTTTGCTCATATATCCTGCTCATGAGCAAAGCTTACCTGTGGCATCTTGTAGTTGCTCAAGATGGTTGCCATATGGAGGCAGATGTTGGAATTAGGTCCCCCGATGACTGCTACTGGGTTGCTCTGGGTGTCACACTTGTAGTTTGGGATTAATCTTTCCTGAGTCGAGAGAAGTTCCATTGAAGCTTGATAGGTTGCGCTTGCACTGAACTGGCTATTATAGATCTGGAAGCCCAGAGTGATGTTGGGTAAGAGTCGAGGGTTTAAATTGATTTCCCTTACAGCAAATGCCAAGGCCACGATGTGCTGGTAGAGCTGGGTCAGTACCCTGTAAGGAGAGTTACATGCCACAAAATGGTGCATCTGCTGCAGATTATATTGGCCACATTTCAATACAATGTGGCATTTCATCAAGCTATGTATTACAGCTCATATACAGGAAAGAGTCAGTTGACTGTGGTCATGCATCCACTGGCAATTTATCTCCTTTACTCTTCTCAATATGCATCTAATAATGGCACTTGGTAGAGGCTAAAGAAGGCCAAGGTAGAATAGAAATTTGGGAGGCTTTGTATTGCTTAAATCAGGTCTATTCCAATTTTTGAAATCATCAGATACCATAAATTTAACAAAAGAAGATATACTGAAAGTACCAGGATGATAATCCAGGATGGTAATAATTGCCTTTAAATTGTTATCCAATCTAGAATATCTGACAGACAATGCAGTTTAAAATATCATGCCCCTACAATTTAATAGGCTGTTCCAGGCAGTTACAGGCAGTTAGTAAAGAAGTGCAAATATAGGACTGACCCAATTCTTGAGGAGGACAGTTATTGCACTTTGTATTATATACAACAAGTTATAGCAGATAAGGAAATAGATTACCCCACAGCAGACAATTCGAAAGAAGATTATGGTGAATGTAAATGCTTATCCACAAAGCCATGCTTGCAATAATTTTATCAGAACAGGTACATTTTATAAACTCCTTACATGATATCACCAAAGAGCTCAGTAGAGGGAGGTTTTTCAAATGTCATTGGACTTGAAAACACAAAGTTTTGCGAAGAAATGCCAGCGATATTGAGATCTCCAGGATGATAATACTTGTGGAGAATAGGAAGAGGGTCCCTGATACTACATTTAGCATTTGGAAGCTTGCACACTGCTTGAGGCAATAGCACAAATATTAGCACAACTAACACCATCATTTTCTATTAAAATCTGATTTCTAGAAAGAATTTCACCTATTCCAGCATTGCTGTTCAAGGAGCTGTGAATCCTGGAATTAGATTCAAATGGCTGCTTATTCAGCAGATGTGATGATTTGCATCTCAGAATGATGGATTTCTGCCTGTCTCTTTCTCTTTTCTGAATGGTGCAAAGGGATATGGATGGTTTATTCAGTGCCAACAGACAGTTTTGCTCATGGCCATGGGCACTCCTCAGGAACTTTGAAAACAAGGAGAATTAATCATAGTTAATTTGATAATTACAGAACTGCAGTTTCTCCATGACTGCAGATAATTATTCAGAACTGCAGTTTCTCCATGAAAATGTTCAGTTGATCATGCCTAATTGGATATAATGCCTACTAAATTGAAAGGGACTTAAATGATTCATACTTTGTCACCTTGATTTCCATGGGACCTAATTTCAACTCACTTGGTATGGAATTGATTCAAGCAAATATTATGCAGTGTGAAGTTGCAGCAAACAGACTGATGAAGTTGTGTCTGTTTCTAGCCTTAGTTCTAAGTGGCACAGGAAATAATACAAACCTATATGTCACTGTTGGTTTGTAATTTTGCTAGTGCCCACTACAGGTCAACAGGGAATTGGAGAAAGTGTAATCACAGTTAACCTGGTAATTAGAGGGGAAATAATCACTACTCAGACTTCTAGGTTCTCTGAGACATGAAAAAGAAAACATGTTTAACTCAGCATAATTTTCTTGTCTGTAAGAAAAATGAGTCTTTCAAATAAAAATCATTGTGCAATATATTTATATGTAGAACTGTGTGAAAACCTTTTTTTTAAAGCAGTTGTCCAACATAAAGCAGTCTCCCTTCTGTTTTCATCTAAAAGGGGGCATACACCTCCCCAAACATGTTATTTCATATGTGTGATCACTATGTCTGCCAAAATGAAACATTTTTACAAAGTTTCCCATATGATGGAAACATCAAAGGCAAGCAAAACTTGCAGGTGTAGTTTTGTGAGTTACTGGCCAAGCTCCTTATCCAGGTGAATTATTTTACAAAGGCTAGATAGTCACATTGTTTTCTGAGGTGGACATTTAAGTACTAAAATTTTGCTCTTGCCTATATTCTGTATGATTTTTTTCATAGCAGAAATGTATTGGTAGTATTGAAGTTTCCTTAGAATCAGATAATTGTAGGTGTGCTGGTCCCGGGGGGGGGGTGTTACTGTACGGCGTGGTCTGAGTCTGGTCCTGGGTCAAGGGTCTGGAGGCTGTCCGTCAAGGGCGAAGCGAGGTGCAAGGCAAGGAGCCGGGCGTGGTCAAGAACTTCAGAAGAGCAGGTCAGGGTGCTGGCAGGAACAGGTTTCCAGCGATGTTGCTCCCGCAACCTGGAACTGGGCTGACTGGCCTTTATCTCCTCTGGGGCCTAGAGTGGTCCCGGCCCACAGGTGACTTGGCCTTAAGACGAGCACTCCTCCTGAGAGAACTTAGTTCCCTCTGCCTCTCTGCCCTGAGCCTCTGCAGCTCAGGAGAGGCTGGAGGGTTACCGGACCCAGAGGCAACCTCACCTTCCCCTGACGGGGCTGAGAGTGGAGCACCTGCAGGCAATGGGTTCTCCATCGCCTCAGGAGCCAGAGCAGACTCAGCTGGTGCCTGCACCTGAGGATCCAGCGCAGGTGAGGACCCTTCAGGCTCATGCCCCAGCCCCGGCTCAGCTGGTTCTGGAGGCGGGGAATCCTGTGCAGGCTGGGATTCCTCCAATTCAGCCTCTGAATCAGATTCCCAGGCCATCACAGTAGGGTTGGGAGGGAATATGCAGGAAGATGCAACTGTCCCATGCAGAGATCGAACCTGTGACCCAGACTTTATCAGCACCACACTCTAGCCAACTGAACTATCCAGGTGGAAGATAAAATACCTGTTACCCAGTTATATTACCCAAAAAGCCTTGCTGGATCAGACTGGGAGTCCATCTAGTCTAGCCTCCTGTTCCCACATAAACGAGTTCTTTATGCAGCACCCACAATACCAATGTAAGTTGAGCACTTATATACTGTTGTAGAAAAAAATTGGGTTTATCTGTCAGAGAAAAGTGAGTGGAGGCAGGAACCAGGAGAAAGAAAGCAAGGAAGACCCTTTTTGTCTTGCAACAGAGTCCCCCCACACACACCCCGCAAGGAGGTGAGGACTCAGAACAAAGGTGTGTCACAGCTTTTAAATACATTAGAAATTGCCCAGTCCCTTAGCCAAAGATCACCCAAAAGCATCACAGAAAGAGGTGGTCTACAACAGAAATCCGAGAGCTCAGCTTGTCTCCCATTTGTCAAGATAATCTGATAAGGTTTGCTGGTTGCCCTCACCTTGGCCAGTCTGGGCCATGCTTTTGAAATAGTAAATACCTTAGCAATACCTTAGTTCTTTAATCCAGTTCACAGACTTACCCTATTCATACACACAATATGCCCTTTGGACAGGATTTGAAGGATCTGTAAGTGAAAAGAACTATTGGGAGAGGTATTTCCAAGACATTTCCTTCTGCAGAGGAAATATTTGGGGTCATTAAGAGTCAAGATGGCTTCAGGATTGCTCTCCTGTACTATTTAAGGCATGTGGTTTAGGTAGAATAGAATAGAATAGAATAGAATAGAATAGAATAGAATAGAATTTATTATTTATACCCTGCCAATCTGGCTGGGTTTCCCCAGCCACTCTCTGGGCGGCTTCCAACAAAGTATTAAAATACAGTAGTCTATTAAACATTAAAAGCTTCCCTAAACAGAGCTGTCTTCAGATGTCTTCTAAAAATCTGGTAGTTCTTTGTCTCTTTGACATCTGCTGGGAGGGTGTTCCGCAGGGTGGGTGCCACTACCGAGAAGGCCCTCTGCCTGGTTCCCTGTAACCTCACTTCTCGCAGTGAGGAAACCACCAGAAGGCCCTCGTCACTGGACCTCAGTGTCCTGGCAGAATGATGGGGGTGGAGACTCTCCTTCAGGTATACTGGACCGAGGCCATCTAGGGCTTTCAAGGTCAGCACTAACACTTTGAATTGTGCTCGGAAATGTACTGGGAGCCAATGTAGGTCTTTCAAGACTGGTGTTATGTGGTCTTGGCGGCCGCTCCCAGTCACCAGTCTAGCTGCCGCATTATGGATTGGTTGCAGTTTCCAAGTCACCTTCAAACGTAGTCCCATGTACAGCACATTGCAGTAGTCCAAGTGGGAGATAACTAGAGCATGCACCACTCTGGCCAGACAGTCCGCAGGCAGATAGGGTCTCAGCCTGCGTACCAGATGGAGCTGGTAAACAGCTGCCCTGGACACAGAATTGACCTGCGTCTCCATGGACAGCTGTGAGTCCAAAATGACTCCCAGGCTGCACACCTGGTCCTTCAGGGGCACAGTTACCCCATTCATGACCAGGGAGTCCTCCACACCCACCCGCCTCCTGTCCCCCAAGAACAGTACTTCTGTCTTGTCAGGATTCAACCTCAATCTGTTAGCTGTCATCCATCCTCCAACCGCCTCCAGACACTCACACAGGATCTTCACTGCCTTCACTGGTTCTGATTTGAAAGAAAGGTAGAGCTGGGTATCATCCGCATACTGATGAACCCCCAACCCAAATCCCCTGATGATATCTCCAAACAGCTGCATGTAGATGTTAAAAAGCATAGGGGAGAGGACAGAACCCTGAGGCACCCCACAAGTGAGAGCCCAGGGGTCTGAACACTCATCCCCTACCACCACTTTCTGAACACGGCCCAGGAGGAAGGAGCGGAACCACTGTATGACCGTGCCCCCAGCTCCCAGTCCCTCTAGACAGTCCAGAAGGTTGTTATGGTCGATTGTATCAAAAGCCGCTGAGAGATCCAGCAGAACTAGGAAACAGCTCTCACTTTTCTCCCTAGCCCGCTGGAGATCATCGACCAGCATGACCGAGGCAGTTTCAGTCCCATGATGAGGCCTGAATCCCGACTGGAAGGGATCCAAATGGTCCGCTTCTTCCAGGCGTGCCTGGAGTTGTTCAGCAACCACTCGCTCAAGCACCTTGCCCAAGAATGGTAAATTTGAGACTGGATGATAGTTGGCCATGTTGGCCGGGTCTAGAATTGTTTTTTTTAAGAAGCAGTTTAAGGACTGCCTCTTTCAGGAGGCCTGGGAAGGCTCCCTCACAGAGAGAAGCATTCACCACCCCACAGAGCCCATCGCCCAGCCTTTCCCGACTAGCTTTTATAAGCCAGGATGGGCAAGGATCAAGGAGACAGGTGGTTGGTTTCACTCGTCCAAGCAGCCTGTCCACATCCTTGGAGATAACAGATTGGAATTGATCCCACACAACTTGACTCTAGCACTCTCCCCACCCCGGCCCTGCTCCCACGGTGGAGTCTACCTCTTCCCAAATCTGAGCTACTTTATCTGCAAAAAATTTTGCAAAATCATTGCAGGAGATCATGTGGCCCGTACTGGGCCCTGATGGAGCAGGTGGTTCCGCTAAATTGCGAACCACCTGAAAGAGTCTCGAATCACCTGATGCATGTGTGTTTAACCTTGTGCACTTATGAACGTTCATTTTATTTATGACGCCTTAGGATTCTTATAACAATGCTGATGTAAGTTGAGTGGTTACTGGGCACATCAACTAGTCACTGTGTGTGTTTTTCAGCTCCCATATGCATATAATTCTTCCAGGAAGAGGGAATTTCTACATTTTCCCGTCACTATACATAGCTCCCAACAGGCCTTTGAGAAAACCTGTCCTGTCCAGTCAGTATGCAAAGTCTGGAATAAACCTGGTTCCGAACTCTATTTCTTGTTCAGAAGTGTGCAATCTGTGTTCACCAGGCTGCTTCTTGCCCACTGCCTAATCTTACGTGGCCCACAACATAACCTGTGACAGGTCAAACAGCATGAAGAAGGTTGGGCTCCAGATAATTTTCACATTTTTCCCCGCGGACCACTTTCATGACTATCCGCTGTTTTCCAGTCAGCTGAGCAGCACAAGGGGCATTGCTGGAAAAGGACGCTTTTGAACCTTCCATCTCCCAATTCTGATGGAAATTTCCCATCCATCCACCCCAGTGCTGCCATCAAGGGTATCGCCTACTTTGTTTTCCTTTACTGGAATTAAACAAAACTCTACTGGAATTATGAAACCTTAATTCATAGTATAACGATGGATATGAAATCCTAGCCCAATTTGGAATGCGCAAACAGTCTTGCAAATTGGCTATCGTTTAAGAGCCTCTTCTTTTTGAAGACCACAAAGTCCTTGTGGTCTTTATTTTATTTTTTACTGCTAGTCTTTTGATGACCTATTAAGGAGGATAAAATAGGAACTGTTGCTGGAGTGTGATAAATATCCCCCCCCCCTTTGTCTCAGAGGCTGCAATGCTGTGCAGGTGATTATCTCTTGCGATTATGATAATAACTATGATTACTTCTCCAGTTCTACAGAGAGTTCCAGTGTCCAGCAGCAAAACATCTAACCGAGACAGAGGGTTGCTTTTAATATCTCCTGCACCATTCAGAGCTGGGGCTTGAGGTGCAGAGGGCTGCATCAGTCTGATTGCTAAAACTTTGTATCGTCTCACCCTGGCTTCAGTCTTCTGAGTGAGTGTACATTCAAGCCAGAGACTTGTCGATGTAGGAACAGGTTATTTGGTTTCTAGAAAGGAGGTTTTCATGCAGTATGGTGATATTTGTGGTCTTGGTATTAGTACTGCTTCCTCAAGCAGTGTGCAAGGTTCCTATTTCTAGATGCAATGTTAGTCGCCCTCTTCCTATTCATCACAAGTATCATCAGTCAGGAGACCTCATAATTGGTGGCATTATTTCTCATATCTTCCGTTTTTTAGATATGATTTGCTTCCAAAACCGTCCCTCTCCTGAACTTTTTGGTGATCTCATGTAAGGAGTTGGGTTTTCTTAAATGTACCATATCTATCCTGATAATGTTTGTTGCTGGTCTGATTCTATTATAGTCTTCAAAATCTATGGGCCTATTTGCCTGCAATATGGTCGGTTGTATTCAATCTGTAGATGTTGCAATACCTGGGAATTTTATCCACATTGGTCTAAAGAGATGGCGGGGGGCACTTATAGCTTCCTTAAAGAAAAAAAATTAATGATAGCCAGTATCAGTAACATAGTAGATAACCTGGATTTAAATATATTACATGTGCTATTTAAAAGCTACCAAAAGAGGGCTATTGTTTGAATAAAATGCATGCAAGTCAAAAGTTGAGGTGTGAATGTAAAAAATCAATTCATGTGTTCTTCAACCTTGGCCATATAGTGCAAGAATGTTTAGTAGTTGAGTATTGACTTGAAATCTTTAGCACACTCATTGTAAGGTGGCAATTTCTTTCATTTTAGAGTTCTGACGCAGCACTACCAGCACATCCTGGCCTTGGTTTTTGCTTTAAAAGAAATAAATGAAAATCCCCAGATCTTAGCCAACATCAGCCTGGGTGCCCATGTCTGTAACAGTGAATTCAGTGCACGATCCATATATGTTGCCTCCATGGAACTTCTCTCCACAAAGGGCAAGTTTTTTCCTAACTACAAGTGTGATACCCGGGAAAATCTGGTAGCGGTCATTGGGGGGCCTAATTCTGATGTTGATTTCAACATGGCAGACATGCTGTATAACTACAAGATCCCGCAGGTACGTTGTTCACATAAAGCACAAGAATTTAGAGAGCTATTGTCTATCCTGCTTTCTTCAAAGTGAAGTTTTTATTGCGGATATTATAAAGAGGGTTTGAGATAAATCGGAACACCTTTTACTCAGTTTAGGCATAACATTCTGTCCAAGAAAAAGAATATTTACAGTTGATTCAGAGTTGGCTATTCTGGTATTCATGCACATAACCACTTACAGGGAAATAAAGAAATTTTCTACAATCTTGAAGGTTTTTGTTACTGCAAATATTGGCTAGGATCCAAAGGGCAACTAGCTTCTGATAGGCCAAATATTATATTTTGTTTTCTTTCAGTTTTTAGATCTGAGGGGATTTTCAGAAACAATTTGTGGAGCAATATATTTGTTAGATATGAGCGTCTGAGGGATGGAGAGCGGGACATATTTTTTAAAAAAAGAAATGTTCATTTATTTATTTATTTATCCACCCATTCATCCATCCATCCCCCACATTATTCCCAGACAGGGACTCAGTGTGGCTTACAGATAAAAAACACAAATGGCTAAAAACATACTTTAAAAAAAAACAATTAAACATTAATACAATAACTTAAATTTTAAACTACAATGCTTTTATGCAACATATTAGTTAATATTCAAAGAAATGAAAAATTCCAGCATATTGTGTGTTCCATAATAATTAGCCTTGAACTGCACCACATTGTGCTTGGGATCATGTAAAATAGTTGTTCGGAACCAGGCACACTTCTGTTGTAGGTAAGTAAGAGGTAGCTCTAATAATGGAATGTCAGGACATATTTTGGCTGCCAGCTCCATGTCACAGCAAATTCTAAAAAAGAAAAAGAAACAAAAAACCCAATAAGGGATATAAACAAAGTTATGGGGAATGCAATGTTCCTAAACTAAATTTACTGACCAGTGTTTCGAACCAGTGTGCCATGATCCAAGTTCAAAGCATAACAGAATACAAACATCTTTAGCTCTTCATCGCTTGATGTGCTTTTCATCTCCAGTATGTTGGGAAGATAAATAGGGTGCAAGCACAGTTTGCTGCCCTGACCTGGTCCACTGGCATCCCAGCTCTTGACCTGTTTATACCTCAGTGCTCCTGTCTGCAACCCTTGTGGAATATCTACCGCAGCTTGGCAGCAAATCTTCTGTGTGGATGCATTAAATAACAATAGTATCATATGGTGATTATTTGCAGATAGAGCAGAATCTATCAGTGCAACTGGGAGGAAGGGCCATTTTTTACTGTCCCTCTTCCACCCTGGAGTTCCCCATGCCCACTTCTACAAATGGGAGGGGGGCTCTCATTAGCAATGCTTGGTTTCTGTGGAATACTGCAATGGGGAAAGAGATCACCAAAAACGATCTCATTTCCAATACAGCTGATGGACCATAAGCACTGGATCAAACCCAGTGTCTATGCCTTCTTCAGTCTATCACACCTGTAGGAACTGAGAAGATTTTGAATCATGATGGTTCATAGATATTCACTTAAGTAACAAGATGAAATCTGGATGGGATCTCGGTAGATATTTGGGGAGATGCATAATCATTTTGCAGCACACACCCCAACACAAAATTTGTTTTACTTTGGAAAACATCGTCTTAGAAATAACTTTTCCATCTCCTCGTTTGAAATGTTGTTTAGCTCTCCTATGGCTCTGCCCTAATAACGGATAACAAAATGCAAGGAGTTTTCTTCCACCAGATGTTCCCGAATGTGGACCATCAGTATAAGGGCATGCTCCAGTTACTCCTTCATTTCAGGTGGACCTGGATTGGCATACTTTATTTGGATGACAGCAATGGTAAGAGATTTGTACAGAATGTACTTCCCAAGTTCTCTCAGAGTGGCATCTGCTTTGATTTCATAGACAAAATCCCAGAACCAACATTTGCCAGCAATGCCGATGTAATGGTGGACTATGGGATTCAAATTGTAAGGGTTATCATGGGTAGCACTGCCAGTGCTTTGGTTGTACATGGGGAAATTCAGACCATGGCTTATGTGAGAACAACAGTCTGCTCCTCAGCATTTTTTGATATACCAGTGAAAACAAAGGTCTGGATTATGACAGCCCAGATGGATTTCACATCACCTTCCTTTCCAATAAGTTGTGGCATAGAGTTAATCCATGGAGCCTTATCCTTTGCAATACATTCCAGTGAGTTGCTAGGATTCCAGAAACTCCTTCAAGTAAGAAATCCTACCTTGACAAAAGGAGATGACTTTATCAGAGACTTTTGGGAACATGCATTTAAGTGTTCCTTCTTAAGATCCGTAGTAGACAATGTGGACAGCAAAATCTGCACTGGAGAAGAGAAGCTGGAGACTCTACCTGCAACAGTTTTTGAAATGAGCATGACTGGCCACAGCTATAGCATATACAATGCTGTCTATGCTGTGGCGCATGTTCTGCACAGCATTGAATTACTCAAATCCAAGCAGAGAGCAATTGCAAATAGAGGGGGATGGACACAACCATGGCAGGTAACACCCTCAGCAGATTAATGCATTATTATCCATATCTGTAGATGCAAAACTAATCAGAATGTGTAGGAAATTGAATTATTACCAAGCATTTTAGGGTGGTCTCCTATATCTTCTATTTCACAGGAAATTTGTGTGTCAAATTTGCAGAATACTCCTGCAATAAAACAACAGTTTAGAGGGAAATTGTTGGTTTTGTTTTGTTTACTTTATCCCTAGTTCTGGTTTGGTTTTTTTAAAGGCACTCTCAAATATCATGCTCATGGATTGAATTTGTTGTTGTTAAAACAACATATGTCCTTTAATATTTAGACTTTTCAATATGGTCAGTCTGCACAAAGCTTCTAAAACACACATTAATCACAGTACTCAGCTGTGGAATATTGCCACCACATGGAATCTTACATTTTAATATCCTCTGCAATGCTTTGTTCTCTGTGTCTTTTCTATCCTACTTTAGCTCCACCACTACCTGAGATATGTTTCGTTTAACAACAGTTCTGGGGAAAAGGTATCCTTTGATGAGAATGGGTCATTAGTTGCTGGATTTGATATTATAAATTGGATCACATTCCCAAACCAATCTTTTCTTAGAGTGAGAGTTGGAAAAATAGACCCACAAGCTCATACTGGCAAAGTGCTCACCATCTCTGCAGATGACATTATATGGCCCAGCAAATTCAACCAGGTAGCGTCTGTGTTCATTTCCAGATATATCAGCCGTTGGATGAACTGGACATGGACAAAGGGGTTTATGTCCTTCATGAGCAAAACTCACCCTTTGTACGCGATAAGTCAACCAGTGCTGACTATATAAGTTATTAAGGCATGTCAGCTCATTAATGTTGGGGTGGGTGCTGTGTGTTAGGGTTAGTCTTGAAAAGTGAGTCAGAGTCTGTGTTACATCTTGAATTAGTTGAACAACTGAAATTTGCTTTGAACTATTATATCTGTATCTGTATCTGCAAAGCCTACAACATGTCTGTGTGTGGCTGGAACTGTATTACTGAAGCCTTATCTTCTCCAGCAGTAAACTGTTTTGGACCTTAAGCTGCATCTGTGTGGTGTCTGGAACTGGGGACAGATTCAACTCATTTCAGCAATGCTAAAAAAGTGAAATACTATTTATATACTGTCTGTTGTCAGCCGTTAATCCTGATTTATCAGGCCCCATGATTGATAGGAGGTCTGTGTTTGTTCGGAAAAACAGACTTCATAGTTAAATCTAAATCCAAGATTCATCAGGATGAGAGAGTTTGGATTCAGCAGATCTTAGGCTTTCCTAGCTGAGCAAAGGCTCAGTGGAAGCTACACTGGTGTAAATACCTCACCCTAGCTGAACCAAAGGTATAACATCTCAGACAATGAGGTTTAGATCAGTGCAACATAAGCTGGTGTAAGTGCCCCCCCCCCCAAGGTGGAATTCCAGTAGCATGGAAGGTGTATGACAAAGGTGGGATGGGGCAATGAGAGGCTTACACCTATTTCAAATCCCTTTCAGCTTGGTCATGTGATCTGCAACCCAGCAGAACTTAGCCCACAAAAAAGAGTTGGTGTAACTTACACTAGCTTTCTATAGTTTGGATTTATTTAGTAGCCGCCACTCAAAGTTCTTCTCTGGCCATGCTGTGAAACTGCAATGCTTTACATTTTTTATTGATTTTAATCATATTAATGGAGGCTCCCCGAGCGATTTTGAATTCTGGTAGAACTCTTGAAGAACAACAGGAATAAAAGCTGAAACCGGGGCAGAGGAAGTTTAGTGCAGTATTCCGTTGGTTTTACACATGAGTAGAATGTCCCCCAAGGATTCCTGTCTTTCCAGAATCAAGCAGTTTCTTAATGTATAATGACCTATGATATCCAAACTCCAAAATTGTACTTTCTGACTGTTAAAATGCATTATGTCTTTCAACCGTGCACAGACACCGCCCCGTTCATTGTGTAATGACAACTGTCATCTGGGTTATAGGAGGGCTAAGAAGGAAGGGAGACCATTTTGTTGCTATGATTGTTTGCCTTGTCCAGAATGGAAGATCTCAAATAAGACAGGTAAGAAATATCATGTACAAAAGCTTTAAAAATATATATATATATTGTTGGTATCCATAATATTGCCAAGAAAAAGAACGATATGATGACTGATTGTGTCTAGCACCTCATCTAAGAAAAGGCAAAACATATTACACTATGTTCCAATAAAAGCTGAGGTGGTACTATCTTCGAGATTGTGCTGTGCAAAGAGAGAAGGCAACTTCAGTTTTAGGATTAAGAAAGATTTTGTCTGAAGCTTAATATGAGATGTTCCAAGTACAAGGTTTCTCTGGATCATCTCAACATCATTACATTTTTTTGGTCATGAAATTAGCTTTCAATGATCAGCCCTCATAGAACACTTTTGAATTTTAAGGAATTATTAATGTATTGCCCCATATACGGGGCTACCATATATAAAAAGCTCTTTTTTTTACAGACATGGATGACTGCATTCAATGTCAAGAAGATCAATATCCAAACCGTGGCCAGGATTTATGCGTTCCAAAAAAGATAAGCTTCTTGTCTTATGATGAACCTTTGGGGACCAGTTTGTCCATTTTTGCTCTTGCCTTCTCTTTCCTCACAGCTCTGGTACTTGGAGTCTTCATTAAGCACAAAGACACTCCCATAGTCAAAGCCAACAACCGGAGCCTCACCTACGGTCTCCTCATCTCCCTACTGCTCTCCTTCCTTTGTGTATTCCTATTCATTGGTCAGCCTGAGAAGATACCATGCCTCTTTCGACAACCTGCGTTTGGCATTATCTTCTCAATGGCAGTTTCTTGTGTCTTGGCCAAAACCATCACTGTGATCATGGCTTTCATGGCGACCAAGCCTGGGTCCAGGATGAGGAAATGGATAGGGAAAAGACTGGCCTTTTCCATTGTTCTGTCGTGCTCCCTTATTCAAACCACTATTTGTGCTGTGTGGCTGGCAACCTCTCCCCCGTTCTTGTATTTTGACATGCACTCAATGACCGAAGAAATTGTTCTGGAATGTAATGAAGGTTCAGTTATTATGTTCTACTGTGTTTTGGGCTTTATGGGCTTCCTAGCCATTGTCAGCTTCACTGTGGCTTTCCTAGCCAGGAAATTACCCGACAGTTTTAATGAAGCCAAGTTTATCACCTTCAGTATGCTTCTGTTTTGCAGTGTTTGGTTGTCCTTTGTTCCCACCTACCAGAGCACCAAGGGAAAATACATGGTGGCCGTGGAGATCTTCTCCATCTTAGCTTCCAGCGCGGGGTTACTGATTTGTATATTTATACCAAAATGCTATATAATTGTGGTTAGGCCTGAGTTGAACACTAGGGGGCAACTAATAAGGATAAATGATTAAAATTCTTAATTCCTATTTTCCAACTATAGCTACAATTAGCTGTCATTCTGTTCCATTTTAAGGAATAGAATATTTTGTCGTTGTCATCATTACAGGCATGAACAATTACAGGCATGAACAATTTCTTGCTCTGGGAAGAAGTATTCAATCATAGATAGCTGCATGAGGAGCTGTGTTTTTCAGGTTTTATATTTATTCCCATCATTAGAATGAATGTAAGCCTGATTAGATATTATGCTTGATCATTAAATATGTGGTCACAACTGCCAGCTCAAAATACCCAAGTTTATGTTTTTTCCCCATGTTGAATGGGGAATGAATGAATGGGGAGTCTACAATCAATTTGGTTACAACCAGTTCTAAATTTGTTTTAGGTGTTCTATTGTTTTTGATTTTTTTTTAAAAAAACTGTGTTTTATTTTAGCTTGAAGTATATATATTTTCACTTACATGAGTTTTTGCCACCTTGTCTCCTTGGATATATAAAATAAAGAAACCTGCGTGCATTTGCTTGTAGCTTCCTCTTTGTGTTTTGGAACTCAATCAATCGATATCAGTCACAATATCATGGGAAGAGAGCCCCCTTCAGCATTGCAAGAGAGGGTGTGCCCAGTGTATTGACATAGATCTGGGGTACCAAAGCGTGTTAGTGAACGGTAAAAGTTAAAGTATATAGATAATATTTAGGATATGAAGGGGAAACACAAGTTGCAGAAATGTGCCAGGTAATAAATTCGTGAGTTAGCTTATGGCAGGCATGTCCAACAGGTAGACCTGTAGATCATAGATCGATTAAAATACAGCTTAAAATCAGATGAAGATCAAAGTAAAATCAGATGGCAGCCCTCCGGCCCAACTATTTATGCTGGTCTTATATGGGCCAGTTGGAAGAGCTAGGGAGGCCACCTACATGCAGGGACTTATAGAAGGTCCTTAGAAAGGAGGGGGAGTCAGACTGGGCCCCAACCAAAGGCATGGCAGAGCAGCTCCATCTTGCAGGCCCTGCGGAAAGATGTCAAATCCTGCAGGGCTCTGGTCTCTTGCGACAGAGCGTTCCACAAGGCTGGGGCCAGGGGCTGCTGAGAATGTTGGGGGTCAATTACGTCCAGGGGTCCGGCACACTTCTCTTGCGCAGCTCTGGTCTTCCCCCCTGGGACCTTTGACTCAGCAGAGTGTAAAACACAGCGGACGCAGAAGCAGAAACGTTCTTCGTGTGAAGGCAATAACTCAGGCTGAAACGCAGCAGTCTCCTTATCTTAAAGTCTTTATTCCTTAGCAAAACACAACATCTATAAATCTCCTGGCGACAGTTCGCCCATGTTGCTCCTTTCCGGAGCTAACACGCACACTGTGTGTGTCTTTCTCTCTCTCTCTCGGAGATACTGACCACTCCCACTTCCGTGTTCTAAACACACCTCTCGGAATGTGAGGCGTCATTCAGAACTTCTTAACCCTGTAAGTTCTGACTCTCTCAACACCCCCTCTCGCATCACATTCTGAGAGGGCTTGTGAGCACACCTTTACAGACCTCTGTGTGTCCCACACCTTCCCACCTGCCTGTTGAGTCTCCTCACAAATCTCTGGTTCGCACTGTGCGAAACCAACCCACGCATTTGTGACCTGAAACCTCTCAGGTGGAATTCCCTTTGTAGCCCGCGATGACCGCCTGGGCACAAACTGGGGTGCTCCTCTTGACCCACTGGGGCCAGCATGTGCGTCTTCCTCATCAGAAGACTCCCCCTCTGACTTGACACGTCTGTGAGCTTTCTCCATTATGCGCACAGGAGATGAGGGCTCACTCTTGGACACTCCCTTAACAACGTGTGGAGACGCCCTACTCTGTTCAGGGACCTGGTCTCCACCAGCAGGTTCAGGCTCTGGCTCTCCTTCCTCCTCAGAGTCAGACAGACAATCTGAGTGAACGTCAGAGCGCACTTTGCGCCTTGCCCAACCATCCTGCTCAAAGAACTCAGCCTGTAAGAAAGAGACAAACATGTTAGAAACATGGGTTACACGTCCCTGTGAACCTGTAGCAAATTTAACTGTTTTCTCAGTTGAAACAGCCTTGCAGTTCCACATTTGTCCATCAGGTGGCGCTGTGACCAGATGGGCATTCGCAGCCGAGTCAACAACCCAACGTAGGACTCTCCCCCCTCCGGAGTTGTCCTTCTTTGTTGCCTTAGCAACTGACTTCCTGCTGCCCCCGACCTTGGGGCGTTCGCTGCAGGTGTTCTCCAGAACCGCCATCGAAGCAGTCAGCTGATAAGCCTTCCCACGCCTGCTCCCTCTGTTGCCATGGAAACCCGGCTGGTTCCCATGGGAAGCGACCTTGGAAACATCCTGCCCTGGCTCCCTTGCTCTCTGTGGGCAGTTGCGACGCAGATGGTCAGCCGGAGCACAAACAAAACATCGCCTAGTGGAAAACTTTGCAAACTTGCCTTTGGTCTTCTCTGCCCCCCCAACCTTTCCAGCAGCACTCCTCCTTGAGGCTTTTCTGCCGTTGGGAAAATGGCTTTTGGCTTCTGCTGTGGTTTCTCTGCAAACCCCCTCCAGCTCCTGCCAAACAGCCTGGGCACTCTCAAGACCCTTGGAATGGCCTGCAACCCCATTCTCTGGTGCAAAGCTCTTCTCTTCTCCCAGCCGCTCTGCAGCATGCAGCTCACGTGTAGGGGCATTCCGGCAGCCCTCCAACACAGTCCCAGCCCCCTCTGGGCCATCTGGGCGTCCCTCAGCCCCTCTTGGACTTGCAGCCCCCTCTGGGCTTGGTGCCTCCTCAGAGCAATTCTCAGCCCCCTCTGGCCTGGCTCCCACTGTCTTCTTCAGTGCCTGCCTTCTCCCGGCCCAGGGCTTGCACCCGTCCACCTTATCAAAAGGGATTGATGACTTCTGGCTGTCTGCCATCTCTCCCCCGGGGCTCAGCCTACTTACGATACAGTAGCACCTCCCGGTCCGGCAGATCAGATCCTCCCAGCGAACTCCTGGCTGGCACCAGCTACTCCTCAGCTGGCCTTTGGCTGCTCCTCAGCCTCTCTGCCTGCAGTTTCCCTTCCCAGCGTCTCATCAGCTGGCCTCTGGCTGCAGTCCTCTCACACGCACGAACGTTCCTTATCTTTATTGCTGATCTCCATAACCTGTTGGGGGTCAATTACGTCCAGGGGTCCGGCACACTTCTCTTGCGCAGCTCTGGTCTTCCCCCCTGGGACCTTTGACTCAGCAGAGTGTAAAACACAGCGGACGCAGAAGCAGAAACGTTCTTCGTGTGAAGGCAATAACTCAGGCTGAAACGCAGCAGTCTCCTTATCTTAAAGTCTTTATTCCTTAGCAAAACACAACATCTATAAATCTCCTGGCGACAGTTCGCCCATGTTGCTCCTTTCCGGAGCTAACACGCACACTGTGTGTGTCTTTCTCTCTCTCTCTCGGAGATACTGACCACTCCCACTTCCGTGTTCTAAACACACCTCTCGGAATGTGAGGCGTCATTCAGAACTTCTTAACCCTGTAAGTTCTGACTCTCTCAACAGAGAATAGTAATAAATGCCTTGGAGTTTTATGAAAGAAATATCAACAAACCATTTGCAATGTTCTTTTGGGACCCAGAAAAGGCTTTTGATAATATATCTTGGGTCCTCTTAAGAAAAGTAATTGAAATCATGGAATTTGGAGAAAACAGGAAGAGCTATTACTGCCATATGTTCAGAACAATATGCAAATTTAATAGTAAATGGGATACTTTCCGAGAAATGTAGTTATGAAAGGTGCAATAGAAGGTTGCCTACTTTCACCACTATTGCTTATTTTGGTTGTAGAGACCTTATGAAGTCAAACTTCGGTTGCCAAATGCCTCCATTTTGGAATGTTTTGGCTCCCGAACGCCGAAAACTCAGAATTAAGTCTTCCGGTTTTTGAACGTTTATCAGAAGCCAAACGTCTGGTGTGACTTCCGCTTAAGTGCAGGAAGCTCCTGCAGCCAGTCAGAAGCCACGCCTCAGTTGTCGAAGATTTCGGAAGCTGAACAGGCTCCTGGAATGGATTACATTCAGCAACGAATGTTTGACTGTAACGATAATAATCTTTTAATCTTTCAATGATAATATATAATTATAAAATTATTTATGTCTACAACTGCAGCAAGGATTGGAAAAATAAGTAGCATAACAGATCTGAAAGAAACATTTTGCTGGGTTTATGCTTTATGTAGAATGCTAAATGGGAGGAGTTCTGGAATCCCTGACGTCACAAGGGAGGTGGTTCTTAGCCAGTGGGAGGATGTAGCACCCTTAAGAAGAAATTAGAGAAGAGATTGGTATATGACAACACCAAGGTATCCAAACAGAAAAAGGTCTGGAGGGTGGAAAACATTCATTATGAGCTGTGATATTTCTAGGGTCCTATTCCAGGGCCAAAAGGTCACAAAGAGGGGAATTGATCAGGAGGTTTATGAAACTACAGATCGTTTTTCTCTTTGAAATACTAGAACTCAGGTTCATCCAATGAAACTGAGTAGTGGTACATTCTAGGGCTGTCTACAGGTGCTCTCTTGCCAGTGCCCCCTAATGGCTATTTGGCCAATGGCAACCACCAGACAAGCAAGAGGTTCTTTAGATTTCACTGGACAGACTCTTAGGTGGAGACAAATGTTTATTAATTGGTAAACATTAGCAAAGAAATTCATCAGCAACATAGAATGGAGTCTAATATAAATCCAACAGCAATGGCAATAAACTACAAAGTTGCAATATAACCAATAAGCAAAAAATCTTAGGCAACAATAATCGCAATACAGATAGAATAGGTACAGTTCTACATATCTCCCCAGCTGATGGAGATTTGAAAGACTTATCTGGGACACTTCAGACTGGCTGATGGTTGTTCTCTTCACATTCTGGGCCCTGAAGATGGAGCTGTTCCACCAGGCCTTTGGTCGGGGTTCTGTCTGACTCATTTTCTCTTTGTATAAGAACAAGCACGAAGGAGACTTCCCAGCCCGCTCACAGGTCCTTATAATATCAGTCGAAACAGTTGGTCCTGGCGTGTATTAACTGCTTTCAATTTTAACTTTAGGATCATCATTTGTCCAGTTTTAATTTTAATTTATTTGAATTAATTTTTGGATGCATTTTAATTGATTGCTTGTTTTATGCATATTGTATTGTTTATATGATGTTAGCTGCTCTGAGCCCGGCTCCACCTGGGGAGGGAGGGGTACAAATAAAAATTTATTATTATTTATTATTATTCTGGAATGGAACATAGAACAATGTATCAAGATCTCCCTGTCTCCTTCAGTTGCTGGCCCTTATATAGTCCATAGCTTAGGTCTCACGCCACGCTGGCAACAGATGTAATTCATGATATAATTACATTCCCATCCTTTGATGTAATTATGTTCCCATCCTGTGTGGCCCTCATCCCACCCCCAAAGCCGTGGAAGAGGTGCTGACCATGGGAGGCCCAGCAGGCCTCAGGCCGTGCCACCCGCATGGCCCCAAACCAGCCCCGATGCCAGGAAGGAGGTGCCAGCCACGGAAAGGCCTAAGCCAGCCCCACCGTGGCCCCAGTCCCCTGCCTGGCCCCGAGGAGAAGCCATGAAGGTGAGGAACACTTACCTCACCAAGAGCGAAGTCCAGTGATGCATCCAGTAGGAAGAAAACAAAGCCCGTTGTCCTGCCGAGATGGGGGTGGGCGACGGCCAACCTGCACAAGGTGGGTGGCACCGGGCCAGGTTAGACCCACGAGGTGTCGCAAACCCCACCTAACTCCTAGAGGGGGTGTGAGCGGAATTTATGCTCCCATCCTTTCACTTCTCAAACAGCCACATTCCTTATATTAAAGCTGCAGCTACATTGGAAACCAGGAGCACCATATTCTGTTTTATTCCCTGGCAATACAGGTGCCCTGCTCTGATTCATGGGCCCAGTTTGTCAATCCAAATCATGATCAGAAAATACAAGTCTTTGGCAATCCCATTTGCTAGCTCAGATGAAGAAGAAGAAGAGAAGAGGAGTTTGGATTTGATATCCCGCTTTATCACTACCTGAAGGAGTCTCCAAGCGGCTCACAATCTCCTTTCCCTTCCTCCCCTATAACAAACACTCTGTGAGGTGAGTGGGGCTGAGAGACTTCAGAGAAGTGTGACTAGTCCAAGGTCACCCAGCAGCTGCAGGTGGAGGAGTGGAGATGGCTTAAAAAAAGGAATTAGACAAGAGCCCTCTTTGTTCTTTCTTTAAGCCACAGCATCAGCTGTCAGGTTGGGTCTTTGCAAACAGAAAACAAAATGCCACACCTGGAGAGCCTGTGTAACAGCTTCCCCTCTGCTTCTTTTCCAGTTCCAGCTCCAAAATCTTGCTAGATTCAATTGGATTTATATGCATCTCACTGAGACTGGATCTTGTACTCCATCTTTTCTGATGATCAAGAGGTAGTTCTATAATTAAATGTATATACCTTCCATCAAGGGTGGGGAACCCTCCAGATGTTATTGGTCTACAATGCCCATCGCCCTTAACTATTGACCATGATGCCTGTGATGGAGGGCATTGACACCCAGGAACATCTGAAGACCTCATAGATCCCACACAATCTGTCAGATGGTGAACATCTTACTGGAGTTCTGTAAACTAGATGTCCAGGAGTTTAGTGAGGGATAGGGTGCAAAATATGAATGTGCTATATTACCTGAAACAATTTTCAAAAATGCCTTGGAATCCATATAGAACATCTCTTTTGGTTTAAAACTGAGACTGATCCAGCAGAAGAAAAAGAAAGGTGTTTCAGTTATATTGGACTCAACAACTTCTTGACTGATGGTCTCATACTGATAGACGCCACTCTGTACCTAATGTGTGCATAGTGTTATTCTACATTTGTTGTTGTCTTATTCTAGTTTGTTATTCCACAGACAAAACTGAGAGGATGGGGAAGCCAGCGCTAGCAAAGCGTGCAGCATTCAGAAGACATGCAGTGTCCAGAAAGCGTAAAAGAAAAGAAAAGGAAACTGGTGATCTGTATATAGCACAGTCATATGGGTTGAGGTTTCTCATAAAGTAGAGGAATGCACAGGAAAGGGAAGTTGATGGAGAGACAGGCAGGGAGTGGAACCGGTCATGTTGTGCCAGGGAGGAGTGCAGAGAAAAGCCCACACAGCTCTTTGGGTGCCAGAGGTCCACTAAGCCCCATAGAAACCCCAGGGGTGAGCCCACTCTTTGCTGCTGGCTGTTGTGTTCCTTTAGTGTTTGCAGTCAGGAATGGCTGTACAATTAGGCAGAATGAGGCAGTTGCCTCAAGTAGTAGGTGCTGGGGTGGGTAGAGATGTGTAGACCAGGGGGCAGCAAACTTTTTTGGCAGGGGGCCGGTCCACTGTCCCTCAGACCTTGTGGGGGGTCTTGAATTATTATTTTTTTAAAAAATAATGAACGAATATTTTGAAAAATAATAGTGAACGAATTCCGATGCACACTGCATAGAATTAATCCGTTCCAGACTTTTAAAAACAAACCCTAAAACAATTTAACATGTTTTTGCAATTTAACATGAATTTTCCTATCTAACGAGACCATTGAGCCATAAAATGAAAGCAATAAACAATGTACTGTACTGTAAAATAAATAAGGCAGTATTGTAGATGATAAAAATTAAAATTAATTTTTTTTTTCTTACCTGCACTGATGATAGTCATTGTTTGGATGTGGGGTCCTCACCTGGGTTTGGTGCATAGCTGTCAACTTTTCCCTTTTCTTGCGAGGAATCCTATTCAGAATAATGGAATTTCCCTTTAAAAAAGGGGAAAGTTGACAGCTATGGTTTGGTGCTGCGTTGCGGCCTGCTGGGCCTCCTGCTGCTGGCACCTCTTCCGCGCTTTGGGGGGGGGATGGGGGCCCTCCTGCTGGCAGTGGAGGCCAAATCGCCACTGCACCGGTGGCAGGACTGTGGGAAGGTCTTTGGAGGCCCTCCCACCTTTCGCAGCCATTCCACAGGCAGGGATTATCTTGGCGCTGCGTTTCATTGGTAGAGCTGCTGCGGCATCAGCTCTACCAATGAAACACAGCGCTGGGGTGAGGGATGACCCTGGCGCTGTGTTGGCTCTACCAATGAAACACAATGCTGGGGTCAGCCCTCATCCCGGCGCTGCGTTTCACCCTCAGACTCTCGGAGGGTCCTTAAATGGCCATGCGGCCAGGATTTACAACCCTGTCAGGCCTGACTCGGCCCGCGGACCATTGTTTGCTGACCCCTGGTGTAGACCACACAAACTGCACTGCACCTCCTCAGCTAGTCTGCTGCCCCATCAGCAGCATAGAAATAGGAGCCAATGGCCAGCCCAGCTCAGCTTGTGTATGTGGAATTGTGTGTATGGAGGGAGCATCTTGTCATTTGCCTGGGGGGCAGAAAGTAGTATCAAAGGCTACTGTCTTCTGATCCAGACATTGGTCAGAAAAGTTTCCTCAAGCAGCGAGGCATCTCGGCTTGCTTCTTCCACCTGCTTATCCTCCCAAGTGCCCACTCCTTGAACAGTTGAGTGTCTCTGGCTGATGGCTGCCACAGCACATGGAAACCCTTTTCCCTGGGGTGGGAATGGTATGTTGGCTATTGATGGCTAAAGTAAAATTTTCTTTCTTCAAGCATCAGCTTTTCACGAGTTGGTTACTTACTTCAAATCTCCAACGGGTGAAAGATTTCTCATACTTGAGATTTTCATCATTGCTGCCTTGACACTGCTGATTTACATGCTATGTAAGTACATAATTGGCGTACGCTGATACTACTGTCATGGGCTTTGCTTCAATGCCAATAGCATTTCCAAAAAGAGATGGCAGGATCCACCTTCCCTTTACCCCTTTCATCTCTCTTTGATTTCCAGGGGTGAGTTACAGCTGTCACCCAGTGAGAGCAATGACACTGTTTTGTTCTCCCTGAAAAAGTGAGTTCCAGCACTTGTAAGAGAGACATAGGCTAGCACAAGTCCCTGGGACACCCTGGACAATTCCCTTTCCCGGTTTGCAATTTTCTCCTCCTTTCCCAACTAATCCTCATTTGCTGTAGGAGAGCCCCCATTCCTGGTTTCGGCACCCTGCCCTGTGGCGTTCCCAAAGCAAGGAAGAATTGGAATCTGATTAATAAAATACACACAAGGCTTCACCAGCAAGACTCTGGGAGGAGTGTGTATAATAATAATAATTCTCTCTACCCCTCGGCCCAGGTCGTTTTATTCACAAAATAACTTTTTACACAGTGCTCCTAAGAACCAATCCGATTTCCTCTGAGCATTTCAAAACCCCCACATGGGGACAAAGTTAAAAGTTAACTACAAAGAGCTAATTTGAGCATGCATAGTAGTCCAGAGTAAATAAAAGAGGAAGCAAGGAGGAATGCTTTTAGGAAACCCCAGAGGTCATAAACAGGAGTAAACAGGAGAGGAAGGATAAGGTAGTATTTACCATCTCCTTGTGAACAATTAACTACTTCAAAGCTTCTGTAAAGGGAATTGGGGGTTGCTTGTGCGTAAAGGGTGCTGCAGCTCTAGGCAACGTTGCCTGGCTAAACCTTTCCCTGGCTGGACAGCCCTTTCTCCATGGCTGTGTCAGTCGCTGGCAGAATCCGTCAGTGGGCATTTTCTGAACTTCTTCCAACATAAAAACTCTTTGACCCCAAGTCTCCTCCTAGCCTCCCTGCGCGGAAGTCTCCTGCGCAGAGTGGGCGTGCCCAACGGAGGTCCTGGGCTCTCCCCGCTGGTCTCTGTGGAACAGTCTTGGAGCCCTCTCTCCGCAGTTCCCCCTTGCTTCCTGGTGTCCCTCCTATTTCCTTCCTCAAAGGAAGTTTGCTCTCTCTCCCTGCTGGTCCCTTCTCCTGCATCGTTAGGGAGCCTTACCTCCACTCTAGGCTCCGATGGCAGTTCCCTGACAGCTACCTTCTAGCTTCATGACCCAGGATGCCAGATGAACAACTGGCCTGTGTTTAGAATGCTGATACGTGCCTGTCAGGCAGAGAAATATCGGAGACACAGATCAGAAATCATATCAAAATGGCTCAAACCCAGTCAATGCAATGCTTTCATTGCTGACACAAATGGCTTGCTCCATAATTTCTATAACTCCTCATAGCAATCCCACCTGATCATTACATGGCCTCTGCTAGTGCTCCAGTCCCATGAAGGAAAGAGCTTGGGGAAAACAGGCTGGGGAGGATAAGGCCATGGCCAATGTGGGTGAGTCCAGAGCCTACCTAAATATCAAGATATACGCAGGGCTTTTTTTCAGCTAGAATTAACCAGGACTCAGTTCTGGCCCCTCTCAGGTGGGTGCCCCTGCCATTCTAAGAGAACAAGGGAGGCATTCATGGTGTGCTCCGGTGCCTCTTTTTCTAGTAAAATAGCACTGGATAGATGAACACATGGCCTATTTGCCTAGATAATTCGTTTTTAAAGGGCACTCCAAAGTAAGCAAAGCTCAGGGGGAGGGAACCAAATGACCAAGAATTTCCATATTTTAAGCATGAGGCAGCCTGGCAAATGCAAGTCTGTAGGACAAAGTGGGCAGGTGTATCTAGACACCCCAAAATCTAAAGCTCTCTAAGGAAGGCCAACCATCTGGTGACAGAAGTAGCAGGCCAAATGGACACAGGACTTCAGACCACCAGGACAGCTTAAATCAAGGCACGGGAACCCTCAGTCTAAGGGCTGAGAGCAGAAAATATTAATAGAAGTCATTTTCATGTTATTGTTGATTTGATTTTTTATTTGTCCTTCTCCATAAGGTCCCGGGGCATGTTTGTTGTACAAGTCGGCAATTTAAATTCAATATTAATGGCAGTTTGAAACCAAGTATCCCCTTCCCCAGTTTATCAGACTAGCGTGCTAGAACACAATTTCTTCCTTTCTTTTCTACCTACTTCCTTCTTAGATCAGAAGGAACTGGAAAAAAGACAGGAGTTTCAAATGGCAGTGGATATGATTCGAACCGTTCTGGTTGGGATTGATCCAGTCTATATAGACAAGGAGGGTAAGCATTTTATATGAACATCCACACTTTTGCTGTAACATGTTTAAATTAAACAGAGTTCAATTCTTGTAGTTCACTTTGGGATTCAAATTGTGTCAGCAAAACATATATTCAGTGAAACTCATCACCCAACAGAGTTTAGCAGTTTTTCATTGCTCAGCAGGAAGAAAAGCAGACAGTTGTGATTCTCACATCTCCCCACTAGAAATGCTGTCCTCCCCCATCAAACTGTAATTCACAGTGTTTGTGCTAGTGCAAGATTTTAGCACTAGCACAAGGGAATGTTCCCCCCAATTCTCCCTGCATGCCATCACCAAAGCCGCTCTCCTGGGGGGACGGGACTTCAGAACAGATTGGAGGGGAGGGGGCTGAAGATTGCATTGCACAAGGAAAAATCCTTGCACTGACATTATGTCCTACTTAGCTCTATGTGGGATGCAACCCAGAATTCAGCAGAAAAAGAGTTTCGGTGCTTCTATTTTCTTAGATCTCTCAAAGCATAACTGAAAACTGCAAAGTATTCTTTGTATATTTGGCTGTGGGACTCGAGGCGGGAATTGATTTGTGACCCTGTGATTCCCAGTAGAAAAGGAGGACATAGGAGGGGAACATTAGAGATACTTCATGAGCCACTTTAATAATAATAATAATAATAATAATAATAATAATAATAATAATAATATAGTAATTTATTATTTATACCCCACCCATCTGGCTGAGTTTCCCCAGCCACTCTGGGCGGCTCCCAATCAGGTGTTAGAAACAGTACAGAGTTAAATATTAAAAACTTCCCTGAACAGGGCTGCCTTCAGATGTCTTTTAAAGATAGGATAGCTGCTTATTTCCTTCACATCTGAAGGGAAGGTTTTCCACAGGGCGGGCACCACTACTGAGAAGACCCTCTGTTTGGTTCCCTGTAACCTCACTTCTCGCAATGAGAGAACCACCAGAAGGCCCTTGGAGCTGGACCTCAGTGTCCGGGCAGAACGATGGGGGTGGAGACGCTTCTTCAGGTCTACTGGACCGAGGCCATTTAGGGCTTTAAAGGTCAGCACCAACACTTTGAATTGTGCTCGGAAACGTACTGGGAGCCAATGCAGATCTCTCAGAACCGGTGTTATATGGTCCTAGCGGCCACTCCCAGTCACCAGTCTAGCTGCTGCATTCTGGATTAATTGCAGTTTCCGGGTCACCTTCAAAGGTAGCCCCACGTAGAGTGCGTGGGAATAGGATAGTGGATTGCATGGGTCTTTGGTCTGATCAAGCTGCAGGATTCTTCTGAGGCTTTTCATTGGTGATCTCAGCCACAGAGAATCAAGTCTGCCCTCATATTCAAAAGAACCCCATCCTGGAGCTCTGCTTCTTGTTTCAGACTTGGGTGTTTTTAAGTGTTTGGAAATGTTTTCCTGATATTTGCAGATTGTTATTTCAGATACTCCTGCCTTAAAAACTGTTTCAATTTTTTTAGACTTAGAAATACTTGCTGCAGCTCAAAACATATCAGAGGAACTGCGGTATTTTGCCAACAAAAATGATGAACTGCAAAAAGAAATTGGTAAGCTATCCTACGATGCTGAAGAATTGTAGTGCAATGGGAACCTGTCCTGAGTCTGCACCAGCTGAAAGCCCCTCCTCTAGCTGAAAACTCTTAGAGCCACCCTAGGGAAACATCAGAGATATTCAGATCAGCTCTCCTGAACTGTTGAGATTTAGCTTCTATTGCGAGGAAAGACAAGCCCGTCATCAGAAAGAAGCCCTCATGCCCACTCACACAGTGAATTGACCCCTTGGCCACTGAATACATAATTGGTAAAGCGATTATAAAATTGTCTATAAAGCTTTAGATGTAAAAGCAAAGAATGGGAATGAATGCCTATTACCTCACTTGTACATAGAAGCAAGCTAAAGATGGTCAGCAGCAAAACACACATTTTGTGAGAGTTGTATAATGCCATTTCCCCTCTTTCACTTTGTCCTTGGGAAATATCATTGCCTTTAAAGACATATGCCAAAACCAGGCCTAAACTGAAAAGGATCCAGAAAATCCTGATTGAAATGGATCTAGAAAATCAGTTTCCTCCAAGAGCACCTGGATCTGGTCCACAACCACCCGCTCAAGAACCTTGCCCAGGAAGGGGAGATTAGCAACTGACAGTCAGTTACGTAAATTTTCTGAGCCCAGGGAAGATTTCTTAAGGAGTGGTTTTACCACTGCCTCCTTCAATCTAGGGTTCCCCTCCCCGCCTCCACAGAGAGCCCAGAGAGAGAAAGAGAATTTTGATAAGCCACAGCTACATCCCCTCCCCAATCTTCAAGTCTGCCCTGATGTTGTCCTGAGTATCCAGGTGGAAACAAATAGGTGAGGCCCCTGAGGTTCAGATAAGGCCTGTTAGGGGACGTAAATCTTTTCTCTATTCCCTCAAATAAAAGGTTCTTGACTGCACTCCCAGCTATGCCCACCCAGGTATTTACTGCAGCATCAGCATGGGCTGAAGAGTTAATGTTGTTCTTGTTTTAATCTTCCTGAGGCTCCTAGATATGTTATCACATGGGCACAGAAATGAACTTAACAAAAGTAATTGAAATCTGCACAGACATACAAGGTGGTTTCCATTAAATTCCCCATTTCTCTCTCTCTACTTCCTCCATACATGGCTTGACTCAAAGATATCCTTACTGAAAACTTGAACGATGGCTGGCTTATATATGAAAGGACCTTATATTGGTTTTCTAGTGAGGTAGCCTCATGGATGGATGCCCAAAAAAATTGTGAGCGGGAAGGCGCCAACCTCATTTCTGCGGAATCAGTGGAAGAACAGGTGAGCATCAAAGCTGAGTATAGGAAAGGTCTTCTTGAGCTAATGGGCTCCTATCATCACTATCCATTTAAGAAGGTTACATTTACCTGTATGCAGTCAAGACAGCAACTCCGTCAGTCAAGCCAAGGGGTGGGTGAGGCAGGGAGCAGCTGCTACCATCTGGGACTAACTAAGGTTTCTTGGAGCTGCTGAGCTCTAATAGAATGAAGCTGGCATTCAGGAAGGAGGTTTTGAAGGGAGTGAAGGAGGAGATACTTGAGGGGCATCTATCCCTTGGCTTGCCAGTAAATTCTTCCTCTACTCTGTGAGATGTACTGAGTGCTTAGAAAGAAGGCTTTGCTCACCACCCTAACCCTCTGGCATGCCAGTATCATGGAGATGACTCCAGAGGAGCTTGCAGGGTAGATCCAGTGTGGTGTAGTGGTTAAGAGAGCCAGTGTGGTGTAGTGGTTAAGAGCGGTAGTCTCGTAATCTGGGGAACTGGGTTCGATTCCCCGCTCCTCCACATGCAGCTGCTGGGTGACCTTGGGGCAGTCACACTTCTTTGAAGTCTCTCAGCCTCACTCACCTCACAGAGTGTTTGTTGTGGGGGAAGAAGGGAAAGGAGAATGTTAGCCGCTTTGAGACTCCTTAAAGGGAGTGAAAGGCGGGATATCAAATCCAAACTCTTCTTCTTCTTCTAGATCCCTCTCCCAGATCCCTGGCAGAAGGGCTACTGGGGTGCTACAGGGCATAGACATGGGTGAGACCCCATCATCATGCCATTAAGCATACCACAACCAGAATGATTCCAGTGTCTCTGGAACCAACCAACAAGCATGGATGCAGAAACTGGAGTATTTGCCACACAGGTCACTGTCCCACTAGATGGCTCCAAGACCAACTGTCCTATGGCACAGTCATTAACAGTATTTGGAAATTTTAACTCTGTGTCATGACTGGAATACATATGTAGCCAGTCTTGGTGAGGGCAGGTGAAGTTACCCTTCACTACAATATTTCCTCTTTGGGATGCTTCCTTGATTCCATCATCATCATTCATCATCATCATAATGTTGATCAGGGGGACAATACCACATCCACTGTATGAAATGATTATTGGTGATGGGAATACTATGTATAGTTTTGATCACTGCTTCCAAAAAAATGTGGGTAGGGTTTTCAAAGGTGACACCTGTTCCTTTTAAAATGTGTTTGTTTTATGCCTGTTGAATTTCTGTAAAGGGCTGTAGTCTCCCAGAGAAAAGGACATTGTCTTAAAATATTTTATTTGTTCTTTCTCCACCCCTTCCCTAGCTTTTTGTGAGCACTGAAGTACAAAATCTTAAAAAGGTTTTTTGGATTGGAGTCTTTAAAGACAAGGGAGGGACATGGAAATGGCTGTCAGGGAAGATAGTTTCAGAAACGTAAGTTTTTGAAGAAATATTTGTTAATGACATACGTTCCAAAAAGTTTTAGATTCTGATTACATAATTGATCCATTTGCTCTCCAAATATATTTTGCCATGCACTTTTCTCTACTACCAAAGATCTACATATGTATTCCTCCACATCATTATCCAGGTGAGTGACTGCTTCTTCTCACAAGGTTGGAGAGGCAGGAAGGCTGCTCTTCCTGCTTCTCTAAACAAGTGAATGTGCTGATTCAGAAGAGGGTGAAAACATGCTTTTAAATGGTTTGTGCTGCTTAGCTCAGCTTCAACGGGACTTGTAGGAACCTAAAGCTGAGCAACACTCTCTTTAGGAAAATATTTCTACAGTTTATTATCGTTATTATTATTAATTTTATTGAAGTTTTTATCTCTACAAAATAACAGAAAGAAAGGTTTACACATATGTACATGTTAGTAAACAAAGCATGCCACCACCTCACAACCCACCACCACCATTGGTTCGACATAACTCGAAATGTGAGTTAAAATCTGACTTCCTTCCATCGTTGCTTGACCTTAATTCTATAACTTATCTTTACAGTTGTGTTGTTATATTGTATTTGACAAATATTCTGATTTTACTTGCATTTGTAACCTTTCCCCCTTACAAACTTTGTTCTTTACATATCAATATTTCTGTACCAGAGCAGTGTTTTTTCGTATATTCATTCATGAAACTCCATTCTTTTATTAAATTTTGATTTGTTTGACCTCTGATAGCTGCCGTCATTTTGCCCAATTCAACAAATTCAATAAGTTTGATTTGCCTGTCTATTATTGTGGGTATTTTGTCTCCCTTCCAGTTCTTTGTTATAAGAACTCTTGCGGCAGCGGATGCATAGAAGAATATCCTTTTCTTATTTATGGGGATGTCATTTGTTATTAATCCCAGAAGATACGCTTCTTAAAATATACGTTTCCAAGTAATAGTAGAAGGCATGGGGAGTGAGTGAGGAAGTAGACATCCAATCTTGATCGATCAGTGCTGCTGTTTCTTTTCTTTTCAGCTACTGGAATTACTATGAGCCAAATAGAGAACCGAACCACGACTGTATTGCAATGTCCTTTGATTGCTACTACAACAAATGCTGGATGGCAGTAAAATGTGATCTACCAATAAACTATGTTTGTAAGAAGGTGCCTAAGGATACTTGGCTCTAAGAAGACACCTTAAGATGAACGTAACTGGATCCCATGATCACTACACAAAAACAAAACCAAGAGATCACCCACCCCACTGTTTTAATGCACAATCCACACTCTGCCACCTACATTTTGGGACTCTCTGGCAGCAGCCCTCAAAAACCAGCTTGAAAAGGCCTTATTCTGCAAGCTCAAATGTAGATGACTACAAAAATAAAGAATGGAAGGATCCAATCATAGCCTGTTTTTCGTTCAATGCATTTATTTGCAATGCACACCAATATTTGTTTTCTTACTCTGTGTGTCTGATGCCCCATTGCCTCTTCTGATCTGCATGGACACTAACTTACAGGGCACATAAGGGCAACTGGTGAGTTCATAGCCTGGGGGGTGGACACCGTAACTTTTTCATCCCCGGTGGTAGAATCATAGAGTTGGAAGGGCCGCTGAGGATTACCTAGTTGAACCCCCTGCAATGCGGGAATGTGCAGCCGTTACTTATGGGGCTTGAACCTGCAGACTTTGCATTGTCAGCCCCACGGTCTAGCCAATTGAGCTCTTCAGTGTCTTGATGCAGTTGGGGACTGGATGAGGATCAATAAATCAGCTTTGTCTGCTTCACCAAATGCAGCCATTCCTGGGGACCCACAGGTTGAGAACCGCTGACATACATAAATGTATAAACCGCATGTCTGAAACTCCACAGAAAAAGGTCCTGAAACCATTTTGTCTCTCCCAAATGACCTCAAATATTTCTCTGCAAGGTCGAAGGAAATGGGGAGCCTCCCCATTGTCTCTTTGCTCACAAATCCTTAACACATCAATCACTGTTGGAGTCAGCTGCTGCGACTGGCTTCCGTTTCCTGCCAAGGCAAGAAATATCCCATCTCCTATTCCACTTCTTTCCGGTCTTGCACTGTTCTAACACCCAACTCTTCGTTCTGGTTTTAGGGGATTCTGGTTCTGTTAACCCCTCCTCATCTGGAGTGGAGTCAAACCCCTCTCACTCTCCTCCAGCTTGCTCTGCATTGTTTTCAGATTCCACAGGCAGCATTCCAGAGTGAGGATAGATTATCTCTTCCTGACTGTGCGAAGGACTCAAGTTTCTACTCCCCTCAGCTTGCCCCTCTTCCTCTTCTGATTCCTCGCTGTCTCTCAGAGCAAAAGTGTCCCTGACACCATTATTGTTATTTCTGTTGTCTAGTCTTTAACCATAATAAATATTGATTGATTGATTGATTGATTGATTGCCTTTCTAGAACAGATTACCATTCCTAGAGTAGACAAACGTTAAAAAGGAGATATATACATATATTAAATAATATTTATTACTTTTCCAACAATTTAAACACTACAGAAAAAACAACAAAAAAGAACAATACTATACAATACAAAAACACTACATAACACTAACACATTAAACTAACAAAGCAAAACAAAAACAATTTAAAACACATCAAACAATTTCAATATCTTATCTTTCATTCGCTTATTTCAACGATCTCCTCGCACCTCCCTTTTTGTATTCCACTTCTGTTAATTGTTTCAGCAATTCCTTTCCATCTTCCTCTGTTTTCTATCCTATAATTATCTTAACCCATTCTAACCTTATTTTTTCCTTTAATATATTAATCTATTTATACTTAATTCCTTATAACATTTCTACTAAAGCCATATAACTTCATTCCAATGTTCTCCTAACATTCTTTAATTTTACAGTATTTCTGTAAATAGTCTTTAAACTTTTTCCGGTCTTCTTCCACCGACTCTTCTCCCTGGTCTCGGATTCTGCCAGTCATTTCCGCCAGTTCCATATAGTCCATCAACTTCATCTGCCATTCTTCCCGGGTGGGTAAATCTTGTGTCTTCCAATACATGAGTATTGATGTATTCTTGCTGCTGTTGTTGCATACATGAAAAAAGTTCTATCCTTCTTTAATACCAATTGGCCGACCATGCCCAGGAGAAAGGCCTCTGGTTTCTTCAGGAAGGTATATTTAAAAAGGAGAGATATAATAGTCATGGGAGACTTCAGCTATTCTGTTATCTGTTGGAAATAAAACTGCCAAAAATGTAAAGCCAACAATTTCCTCATTTGCCTTGCTGACAATTTCATTTCCCAGAAGGTGAAAAAAGCAACAAGGGGATTAACTATTTCGGGCCTGCTCCTACCAGTAAGGAAGAACTGGTCAATGAGGTGGGAGTCTCTTCCTCTGGGAGGAAGAGACCACATCCTCTGAAGATTCATCATACAGAAGAAAGGAAAATCTGAGCATAGTCAGACACACACACTCTGGAATTTAAGATAAGGTAAAGGTAAAGGTACCCCTACCCGTACGGGCCAGTCTTGACAGACTCTGGGGTTGTGTGCCCATCTCACTTAAGAGGCCAGGGGCCAGCGTGACAAAGCTGCATCTGGCGAGCCAGCGCAGCACACGGAAACGCCATTTACCTTCCCGCCAGTAAGCGGTCCCTATTTATCTACTTGCACCTGGGGGTGCTTTCGAACTGCTAGGTTGGCAGGCGCTGGGACCGAGCAACGGGAGCGCACCCCGCCACGGGGATTCGAACCACCGACCTTTCAATCGGCAAGCCCTAGGCGCTGAGGCTTTTACCCACAGCGCCACCCGCGTCCCTGGAATTTAAGATAGCTGTTTTCAAAAAGCTGAAGGAACCACTGTATGAGATCACTTGGCCAGAAAACTGAGAGAGAGAGAGAGAGAGAGAGAGAGAGAGAAAGAGAGAGAGAGGTTGATGAGGGTTTGATAAAGGTGAGATGTTGAAAACACAAGTGCAAACAATTCAAACAAAAAAATAAAGGAAAGGGGCTGCATCAAAAGAAAACCAGGGTGGCTGCATAAGGCGCTTTCCAATGAGCTGAGATTTAAAAGGGGCATGAAAAAGAAACAGGAGAAGGGACAAATCACAAGGGAGGAGCACGCCCTGTCTTGCTGCCCATTTTGCTGCAAACAGAGTAATGTTCCAGGCCAGTTGCGCTCAAAGGCATTGCCGCAGAATCAGTGCAGTGGTACCTCGGGTTACATATGCTTCAGATTACATACGGTTCAGGTTACAGACTCTGCTATCCCAGAAATAGTACCTTGGGTTAAGAACTTTGCTTCAGGATGAGAACAGAAATCGTGCTCTGGCGGCACGACAGCAGTGGGAGGCCCCATTAGCTAAAGTGGTGCTGCAGGTTAAGAACAGTTTCAGGTTAAGAACAGACCTCCGGAACGAATTAAGTAGGTAACCAGAAGTATCACTGTACTGATCCTCGTCAGTGGCAGTAATGGAAATAATCAAGCAATTCACCACTGCCCTGATTGTGTCCTCATAATTTCTCCTAAAGGAGCTCTTTGGGGTTTCTCCAGATCTTTTTATTGTTTACTATTGTTTACCTGTTAATTCTTTTTTTATTTGTTGATTCTTTAATTTCTAGGGACAAGAGTATTCCTAATTTCTAATGACATACATGTAAATAAAATAGCAAGAACAGACACCTAGAATTACAAGCATGATTCAGACTTCTGGATTATTTAAAACTGTCTTCTTATTAGCTGCTCCCTGCTGTTCAGCTCAGGCCTCAGTAAAATAACATAGCATTTGGGGGTAAAGATGCAGCCCAGTAACCCACAACTGGAGGCCAAGATGGAGAAGATCTCCACAGCCACCATATATTTGCCCTTGGTGCTCAAGTAGGATGGAACAAAGGAGAGCCACACACTGCAAAAGACCAACATGCTGAAGGTGATGAATTTGGCTTCATTGAAACTGTCAGGCAACTTTCTAGCTAGGAAAGCCACCGTGAAGCTCACAATGGCCAGCAAACCCATGAATCCCAGGACACAATAAAACATGACAGTGGAACCTTCATTACATTCTAGTATTATTTCTTCAGTCATTGAGTCCATGTCAACGTCTGGGAAAGGAGGAGAAGTTGCCAGCCATATGCTACAGATTGTGGCTTGAATAAGGGAGCAGGAAAGAACCATGGAGCTGGCCAGTGGCTTCCCGACCCACTTCCTCATTCGGGACCCTGGTTTGGTAGCCATGAAAGCTAGAACCACAATGGCAGTTTTGGCCAATATGCAAGAAATTGCCACTGAGAAGATCATGCCAAAAGCAGTTTGCCGAAGGAGGCAGGTCACTTCCTCAGGCTGGCCAATGAAGAGCAGAGCACAAAGGAAGGAGAGGAGGAGGAAAAGGAGGAGAATATAAGTGAGGTTGCGGTTGTTGGCTTTAACTATGGGAGTATCTCTGTGCTTTGTGAATATTTGAAGCGCCAAAGCTGTGATGAAGGAAAAGAAGAGGGCCAACGTGGCCAAACTGATCCCCAACGGTTCTCCATAAGACAAGAATGTTTTGTCTTTCGGGAGGCAGCCATCCTGTTCATTGTTTGCATATTGATCTCCAGGGCATTCTAAACAGTCATTCATGTCTGAAAATGAAAAAGGAAGAAACAAATCTTATTTTTTAAAAAGGTCTTCTTTCCCCAAATTGGCACAGTGCATCTAAGAGATGCCAGAATGTATATTTGCTACTTCCATACTGTTTTCCCACTAGAGAAAGGAGCTTCTGATGCACAGGTAAAATTAAAGCGTGTGATGTATTCCTTACCCTCCTTGTTTGAGATCTTCCCTTCTGGACACGGAAGGCAATCATAGCAGCAGAATGGCTTTCCTTCCTTCTTGTTCTTTCTATAACCTACATGACAATTCTCATTACACAGAGAAGTGGGTTGTGCCTGTTCATAAATGAAAGAAGGAAATTGTTTAGGAGTTTGCATCTCACTGACCTATCTTCAAATAATAAAAACGACAGTAAAGCAATAGCTTGCTAGAGGTTTGTGCTTTTTTCTAAAGATGACCTTTAATCCAGCACTAATTATAGCATTGGAACTCCAGTACATTTCCCTTTATGAAAGCCATATTAGTAAGTATTTAAATTTCTACTGATATTAGCATGGCAGTGCTAATCTCTATCAAATTAGAAAATGTTCAGGTGAAAGCTTATTGGGTCAATATTTCATGACTATAGAAATTGCTCAAGCATTTTTGACATAAACGTTGGCTCTCGATGCAATCTTTCAGTGCTATTTGTTTCTAGAGTTACCTTCTTCATCACCTGCATGTGCCCTACAAGTTACTGTATTTTTCGCTCTATAGGACGCACTTTCCCCCCTCCAAAAATGAAGGGGAAATGTGTGTGCATCCTATGGAGTGAATGCAGGCTTTCCCTGAAGCCTGGAGAGCGAGAGGGGTAGGTGTGCACCGACCCCTCTCGCTCTCCAGGCTTCAGGCAGCTATCCGCAAGCCTTCGGAGTGCTCCAAAGGCTTGCGGACAGCAGCCTGCAGCCTGAAGCCCGGCAAGCGCTGCACCAACTCCCGCTGCACTCGCCGGGCTTCAGGCAGCCATCCACAAGCCTTCGGAGCATGGCGGGAGTTCCTGCTGCGCTCGGCAGGCTTGCGGATAGCTGCCTGCTCTGGAGGCTGGGGTCGGGGGAAGCTCGGGAGCAGCAGCGAGGTTGCGCACAATCTTGCTGCTGCTCCTGGACCTGGGGTGCCATCAAATTGAGCAGGATTGAGCCCTCTGCTCACTAACCTCTGAGTAAATGGTCCAATCCTGACTGCAGGGGTCTGAAGTATGGTCTAAAGAAAGGTGGAGAGCATTTCTGACAGTATGTTCAATTGGAGTTTTAAGAACCCTAATCAAACATTGCCTTATCCCCACTTGATTTGGGGCCAAATAACTCCAGAATGGATTGGTAGTGTGCGTGCATGCAAAATACTAGGAAGGAAAGAAAAAAGAAAGGAGGAAGGAAGGAAGGATATTCTAATTAAAAGACATACTGGGCTACTTTGAATTTAATGGACTAGTGACACTCTGCAGCTCAGATACCTCTGCAAAGAGACTTGGAAACACAATAGCTTTCTTTCGAACAGACAAGTGTTTTCTCTAGTATATCTAGTCTGATAATTGATGGTGATTCAATGTGTTGCAGTGAGGCAGATTTTGGACTGAGCAAAAAACTAGAGAAAATCCAGAACAACTTCTTACCTGGTTGAACCAGTTGGGCCACATGATACCATCATCATGAATGGTTAACCTCTTTTCTGGGGGAGCTTGTGGGTCCATTGTTCCAACTTTGGCTCTCAGAAATGACTGATTTGGGAATGTGACCCAATTTACTATATCAAATCCAGCTATTAATTTCCCATTTTGGTCAAAGGAAACTTCTTCCCCGGCACTATTATTTAATGAAACTCTTCCCAGAAAGTGGTGGACCTAAGTTTGAAGAGGAAAAAAGCAATAAATGAAGATGCCAAAAATAATTAAATATAAGTAATATTTGTACAAATAGAGTGTTTATCTTTAACATCTAAGAGGTATAGTTCATGGTCTCCTTAAAAGATGTATGTTAGTGTCTTTCTCTCTGTGTTTTTAATGAGTCTCTTTTAATGAGTCAGTTTATCAAGCTTATCCAAAATGGATGGAGCTAAAAAGGAAAAACGAATTAATGAGCTCTACTATTTTCTAGAAAAAGAGAGGCTGGAACTCACCACAAACCCCCCCCCCTTCGTTCCCTTGGAATAGCAATGGTGCCCCCTGGAGAGGGGAGAGAACTGAGTTCCCCTGAGTTATGGCTGAAAAAAGCCCTGCTCATGAGGATATACAAAAGTTCGACATTGTGGAACACAATATTCATTTAACTGTTTTGTGAAGGCTAATTTCAATTGTAGCAATGTTCATTGTGAAGGTAAGATGTGGTTCTTTTAAGAATTACAGTTAGTCTTGGCCTAAATTTCATAGAACTTAGACCACAAATCTAAAATACTGGTGTCCATGTGTTTTATTATTCAACAACTGGGCGAGGGCTCAGGGCCTTGACACGCAGTGAGTTTCCCCTACTGACAGAGGTATTCAAGAAAAGTGCCCCCTTTGGCTGAGCTCCAGAGTTGATTACAGACATCTGTATTAACAGGAAGACAACATTACCTGCCATGGCTGTTGATCTGTAAGTTTCCATCTTGCTCCACCTGCCATTGCTCTGCAATTTAATTTGGGGGACTGCATGGTGTGCAAAGCATGTGCCAAAATATAGATTGCATTGTAGATGCTGTAGCTGTGGGCTGTCATGCTCGTTTCAAAAACAGACCCAGGAAGGCTCTCAATATTCTCCTCCCCAGTGCAGAATTTGTCATCTTTCTTCTCTGAAGCAGGGTCAGGGAAACCACAATTAAATGCCTCTTCCCAGAAAACTTTGAGAAAACGGTCTTCTTTTTCCAAGGTAGGGTTTCTCATCTGAATAAATTTCTGGAATCCTGGAAGATCCTTAGAGTGAACTGCAAAGGATAGAGCCCCGTGGAGGAATGTGATGTCCCAACCTCTTTGAATGGGAAATGAGGTGAAATCCATCTGGGCTGTCATAATCCAGACTTTTGTATTTCCTTGTATTGGCACATCATTTGTTTCTGCAAGTTTGGGTATCATTCTCATTACCATAATTGTTTGAATTTCACCATGCACAATCACAGCATTGGCAGTGCTTCCCACAATAATGCTGATTGTTTTCGAACCTTCTTCCACCATTTCATCAAACTCACCAGAAGAGGTAAGCCTAGGGAAACTTTCTATAAAATCAAAGCAGATACCCTTCTGGGCAAAGATGGGGAGAATATTTTGTACAAATCTCTCTCCAGTGTCATCTTGGAGAAAAAGCACACCGATCCACACCCAACGAAAATGCAGCAGTAACTGGAGGATCCCCTCGTATTGCTGAGCCCCATCTGGGAATATCCAGTGGGTGAAAAGAGCTTGAATGTCATTAGTCGTCAAAGGAGAAGAGCCATAGATGAGCTGAAGAGGGTCATTGTTAAAATCAAGGGAGGAAAGGTGATAACAAATGATGATATCAAAACACCAATTAGACTCGAAACCAGATTTCAGTCTCTGTTTAAATGGTATACAGTGGTACCTTGGGTTAAGAACTTAATTCGTTCCGGAGGTCCGTTCTTAACCTGAAACTGTTCTTAACCTGAAGTACCACTTTAGCTAATGGGGCCTCCTGCTGCCGCCACGCCGCCGGAGCACGATTTCTGTTCTCATCCTGAAACAAAGTTCTTAACCCAAGGTACTATTTTTGGGTTAGCGGCGTCTGTAACCTGAAGCATCTGTAACGTGAAGTATCTGTAACCCGAGGTTGTTTTTGTTTAGTCGTTTGTAGCTTCGAGAACACTGTCCAACCATCTCGTCCTCTGTTGTCCCCTTCTTCTTGTGCCCTCAATCTTTCCCAACATCAGGGTCTTTTCCAGGGAGTCTTCTCTTCTCATGAGGTGGCCAAAGTATTGGAGCCTGAGCTTCAGGATCTGTCTTTCCAGTGAGCACTCAGGGCTGATTTCCTTCAGAATGGATCACTTTGATCTTCTTGTAGTCCATGGGACTCTCAAGAGTCTCCTCCAGCACCAGAATTCAAAAGCATCAATTCTCCGGCGATCAGCCTTCTTGATGGTCCAGCTCTCACTTCCATACATCACTACTGGGAAAACCATGGCTTTAACTACACGGACCTTTGTCGGCAAGGTGATGTCTCTGCTTTTTAAGATGCTGTCTAGGTTTGCCATCGCCTTTCTCCCAAGGAGCAGGCGTCTTTTAATTTCATGACTGCTGTCACCATCTGCAGTGATCATGGAGCCCAAGAAAGTAAAATCTCTCTCTGCCTCCATTTCTTCCCCTTCTATTTGCCAGGAGGTGATGGGACCAGTGGCCATGATCTTCGGTTTTTTGATGTTGAGCTTTAGACCATATTTTGCGCTCTCCACTTTCACCCTCATTAAAAGGTTCTTGTAACCCAAGGTACTACTGTATATTAACCAGGAGGATTTGCCTTTTTCATTATTTCTGTTTAAAAATCTAAACAGAAATAAATTTAGAATCTACAGATTTGGGAAATACTTGGCTATTAATGACTTCACATCAAATATAGCAATTTTGCAGTTAGGTTTATGGAAGAATTGGCTGCTTTTCACATCTAAAGAAAAGTAAAGGAAATAACTGGTAAATGCTTGTTCAAAGAAAAGCCTGATAAAGCTTTCTCCCCCTGCTGCATGTAAGGTTTCTCGTCTGAATAAATTCTGGAACCCTAGATGATTCCTTGTGTCAACTGCGAAGGATAGAGAACCATGGAGGAAAGCTATTTCCCACCACCTCTGCATAGGTTATGATATGAAATCCATCTGGACTGTTCTAATTCCAAACTTTTGCCATAGTTAGTATTGGTACATCATCTGTTTCTGCAGTATTGAGCCACGTTCTCACTTGGCTGTGCTTCCTATCACAACCATGATCATTTCAGGGCCATTCTCCACAATTTCACTGAGCTAACCAACAAGAGCTTGTTTATGGATCCCCCCCCCATAAAATCAAAACAGATTTCCCAAACCTTGCACAAATAATGCTCAACTATCACCCATCAGATAAACCAAGCCAATCCACATCCATGTGAAATGCAGCTGTTGCTGAGCACCAGGTGAGAACATTTGGTGGCTAAAACCAGCTTGGATGCTTTCATTCATTACAAGGGAAGACCCATACAGCAGCTAAATGCATATTTTTTTAAACAACAACAACAATATTATTTGTATGCCATCCATCTGACTGGGTTGCCCAACCACTCTGGGCGGCTTCCAACAGAATATTAAAAACACGATAAATCATCAAACATTAAAAAATTTCCATAAACAGGGCTGCCTTCAGATGTCTTCTGAACAAGAGGAAAAGCGATACCAAAAAGTGATATCGAATATCACTTAAATGCAAATCCAGATTTCAATTTCAATTTGATCAACATCGATTAATCTGAAGGATTCACATATTCTTTACCTCTGTTGATTTGGAAATGTTAAAGTTATTTTGGAAAATATTTCGATATAAGTGATTTTTCAGCAGGCATAGCAAACATACAGTTGTGGTGCCACAGGCCACAGATGTTTTATTACAGTCCTGAACAGCAGTAAAATGTCCAATGAAGAATTATTCCACCTGAGTTTTTAAGGATGTCTGGAAATGAAGCAGACATATTTTCCACAACCTACATTTTTGGTTGAGAAATACCAACCTATGCCCACTTTGCCATTCAATTACCAGCATGCAACCCAATGAGATTTAGTCAAAGGCAACTGTAAATGGCTTTCATGATGACCCATGTTCCATGCAGAACTCTTACTCTTGGCATCTTGTACATAGACAGGATGGTTGACATGTGGAGACGTAAATCAGAGTTTGCCCCCCCAATGACCACCTTTGGAGTCTCCTGAACATCACACTTGTAGTTGGGGAGGAGTCTTTCTTGGCTAGAGAGAAGTTCCATGGAGGCTTGGTAGGTCCAGCTTGGACTGAAATGGCTGTTGTAGATGTGGAAACCCAGAGAGATATTGGGCAATATTTGGGGATTTTCATTTATCTCTTTCACAGCAAATGCCAAAGCCAGGATATGCTGGTAGAGTTGTGTCATTGGTCTGTATGGAGAGCGACATAGTGCATAACAGTTCACATTCACAAAAATGGATTTCATTCCCACAGTGAAGGAAAGTGTGTGGATATATTGAAACACAATATTGAAACCTGGATGTTTTGCTGCGCTGAATATCTAACTCCTGCCACCGCATAGGCAGCCTGGCCCTGATTGCTGCTAGTTCTGTTCTACAGAGGAGGAGGAGGAGGAAGTCTGGTTACCAAAAGCTTACAATAAAATCACCTCTAAGTCTGAATGAATTATGACTTTGCTTGGATTAAAGTCAAATATTCAATAAGAAATCCTTAGCTCACCATGGTAAATGAGCAGAAAGCCTTAACAAAGTGAATGGGGATGTTATCTTCTTACTGCCTTGCAATTATTTTTTTAAAAAACTGAACATTGGTATAAGCCTACCGTATAAGAAGAAAAAGTTTACCACAAACTGGGTGTGAGCTATCAGGTCTGCCCCCATGTCTCATAAACACCAGAACTACGTGGAAGGTGGATCTGGCTGGCCATCTCACCGCTAGAATTAAGACCACTACTGGAGTCAAACAGGGATGCATTTTGGCACCTTTCCTGTTCAATTTTTATATTAATGACATGGTTAAAGAACTGGAGGGCCCACAGTTTGCCCCTGTCACAATTCTCGACCAAAAACTCTCAGTTTTAATGTATGCTGATGACCTAGTACTGGTATCTAGAACCCAGGTGGGCCTGAGACGGCTGCTTGCAAAATTAAGTTCATATTGCAAGAGGAATGCTTTATCTATAAACTATGATAAGACGCAGGTCATTGTATTTGGGAAGCGTTCTAAAAAGCATGTTTGGCACCTGGATGAACACATCATAAACCAAGTAAATACGTTTAAATATCTGGGATTGATTTATTCAGAAACGGCATCTTGGAATACACAGCTATCCAATATTAAATTGCAAGCCTTTAAATCAGCAAAAGCCATTCTGAAATTCGCTGCATGTAAAGGTGGAAATCTGGTCAACCCGGCTCTATCTGTGTATAAAGCAAAAACAATGGCCCAGATTTTATATGGTGCAGAGGTTTGGGGTACCTCAAAGGTCTCCGGTCTGGAACCCCCACAGAATTATTTTTTAAGAGTTCTTTTAGGTTTACCCAAAGACGTGCAATCTGCCATGGTCAGGTTGGAAACTCGCATGTTGAGCATAGAGAGCCAAATAGATAAAAGAATTCTCTGCTACTGGTTTAGAGTTCAACAGATGGATAACACTAGGCTACCAAAAAAATGCCTGATTGAGCTCTCAAATGGATTACCCCTTAAAAACTGGGTACATCATGCTGCCCAACTGATGGGCAAATATGATCTCTCAGTGACTGAGATTAAAGAACTCCCCTTATATTCACAGAAAAATATTTTTAAACGAACCATAAGGGCAGTGGCAACTAAAAACGATCTAAACTCTATGTGCACATCCACATGCGCCCCACTGTATTTTAAACTTAGAGAGGTCAATGAACACATCTCTTATTTTAATGAATTGACTTTTGCACAGCTTCGAAAAGCTTTTACAGAGCTACGACTAAATACAATAAGCTCTGCTTATAGAGATGGGAGACATAGAGGCATACCAAAAAACGAACGTGTTTGCATTAGGGGATGTTCTGAAGTAGAGGACCTTATGCATTATATCTTGCACTGTCCGTTATATAATGATGCAAGAAAAAGATTTTTGGTACCTATAATGACAGGGTCCCCTGGCCAGAACCCCCTTGATATGATGTTATATCTCCTTGCAGACACAGATAAGTATGTGACCTGGCGGGTAGCACTTTTTGCAACTGCTGCTAGGAAAATTAGAGCAAATTATATAGCCAAGGTAGCCATTAACTGTAAAGGAGATGAATTTATTTGATCCTATTTATCTACCTCAGGCTATGCTCTATCTTTGTCACCAAACTCTGAGTATAAATTGCACACTGTATTAATTGATATTGTTTTTAACATTCGTGACCATGTGATGATTTTAGCTTATGAATTTTACTGTTTAATGTTTTTATTTGTACATTGGGGTACTTTTATAGCTTTGTTTAGAGTACGTAATGTTTTAATAATATAAATGTTTTAAGTCTTTTTTTTTACCAATTCAGTATATTTTCTTTTAATTGTCAAATAATTCTGTGTACATTGCGGCAGCCTTTGGCTATGTGCAATAAAACTGACTGAGACTGAGACTGAGACGTGGAAGGAAAAGGGTGGTAGGAGTTCATACACACATGGCCAATATTACGGAAACATTTTGGAAAGTATTTCTGTATCTTTGGCTCACAACATCAGATACACATAGCATTAGAATGATAATATAATGCAACAGTGTTGAATTATCCTTATTCTTTCAACGGTTATACCCAGATAAAAATGTTATACACAGAAAACCATGATAAAAGGTATTTCATAGCTTTTCATTATTTCTTTTGCTGCCATTACAGCCCAACAATGGCATCCCATGGAGTAAACCAAAGATTTCAGTTTGTCAGTTGTTATAATGTGAAACCAAGATTGCATTATTGCGTCTATCAGTTGTGCTTTATTCCTTGGCTGCTTCTGACTAAAATGGTTTCTTAATCAGCTCCACAGATTTTCACTTGGATTCAGGTCAGGGCTATTCAGCACAGTTTGTGGCATTATATTCTGCATTAGACGATCTTTCTAACAATATTTAATTTCATGGCATTAGTATTGTTGTTATGAGCTGCCAAACCTTAGAAATACAGCTTTTCCTAAAGTTTTCCACAATTTTGGCCACTAGTGTAATGAGCATAACCTTAATCATATGTCAAATGCAGAAATATATTCATTACAGATATACAATAAAGTTTTTAAGGACACACACACACACACACACACACATATTTCCTTACAGAATATCATCGAAGAGTTCAGGTGTAGGAAGTTCAGTGAAGGCTATGCTTGAAGTTATATAGATTTGAGACATAATGCCAGCAATAACAACATCTCCAGACTGGAAATATTTGTGAAGAATAGGAAGAGGGTCACTGATGGAACATGGAGCAACAACAGCCTTGCACTCATCTGGAGGAAGCAGCACTGACGCCAACATCATGGAAAGTACCATCCTGCACAGAGCATGGTAGGAGCAAGAGGAATTTTGTAGGCAACAATTCATCTCTTTGCCCATTTTCATCTGAGTGATACTGAGCAGCAAAGTCTCACTGGGATGGTTACGAAAGCCAGATTTTTGCAGGAAAAAGTATCAATGATTAGTTTGACAGAGCCCTTGGTGTAAGGCCAAGCTTTGAACATCACAGGAGATATTAATAGTATCTGCAAGTCTTGATTCATCGTTTTCATGCAGCTACTGGAACTCCCCAGAGAGTCAAAGAAATGATCGTGATTTCTTTGATAATTACAGGAGACTTAATCAGCTTTGCTAGGTTGTTGCTTCTTGGTGATGTGCAGTGGGGGAAGATGTTTATTACATCATAGCCAAAGTCTCAGCTGGTCCTCCTTAGTAGGGAGCAATAAGAGTTTAATGAGACTCAGCAAAATGAGAGAGAAAAGTCACCTAGAAAACTGTGTGAAAGAAGAAAATTTATAATAAAAGAATAACTGCTTTGCAGCCAATAATTTAAAGAGGTAGAATAAAACTTTGCACAACCTTTAAATTGAGTCAGTTTATCAAGCTTATCAATTATCTATTATATTAACTAACACCATATGGACAATTATGGACATACCATAATTTTAAATTAAAATTCAATAATCAAATTTAGATTTAGAAATCTGTTAATTCAGTGATTTAGGCTCTTTCTCAATGAGGTATAAAATGTTCAAGACTCCAGTACAGTGGTACCTCAGGTTACCTACGCTTCAGGTTACAGAGGCTTCAGGTTACACACTCCGCTAACCCAGAAATAGTGCTTCAGGTTAAGAAATTTGCTTCAGGATAAGAACAGAAATCAGGCTCCGGCAGCACGGCAGCAGCAGGAGGCCCCATTAGCTAAAGTGGTGCTTCAGGTTAAAAACAGTTTCAGGTTAAGAACAGACCTCTGGAACGAATTAAGTACTTAACCTGAGGTACCACTGTATAGCAGTCAATTCTGAACAAGTTATGTCCAAAGAAGTAAGGCAATACTACATAAATATTCTTAATTCTATCTTCTGGTGCTGAAAAACTGTAGGTTGTATTTTTCTAACTAGATTGACCACCACCAAATTCTGAGGCCTAAGACCATATTGTAAACAACATGGTTGATCTTGTGATCTTGTGGGGAACTTGATCTGAAAGGTGTCCTGGATCTTTAGGTGCAGCATATCTCTCAGTCATCTGATATCACAGTGACATCAGAGAACCTATTTATCTCACATGAACGATCAGCTGATCATTGGGGTTGAAAATCTCCAAACATGGCACTCTGCAACCCCTTGCAATCAGTTGATCATTGGGGCTTCCATACTGGTACTCTCAGAGCTATGATAGCCTTTGTGATCAGCTGACTGTTGGGGCTTCCATAGCACCATGAAAGCTGATTTGCAGGCCTGAACTATCAGCTCATCACCAGCACTTGTAGAGCACTTTGCACAGGGCTTTGTAGGTGCTCCTGACAGCTGATGGAATCTACAAACCCTCATCAGTCCAGCCACTCATTATCTGTCCCGCAGCTGACATCAGATATATCACATCATATATAGCATATCTGTCAGGGACTGGCCAGATGAGGAGGAGGAATGGTGGTGGCCTCAATCTCAAGAGGCTTCCAGGCAGGAGGCAGATGAAGATTGCATGGACCCAGGTGTGTGGTGGTGGCAAACAGGAGGAGGAGGAGGAGGAGGAGGAGGAGGAGGAGGAGGAGGAGGAGGAGGAACAGGAGCAAGCCAGCATATGCTCTAGTCCTGAACAGAGACAGAAGTCAGAAGTGGTAGAAACATTACAGCAGGCAGTTGACACCATGTCACTTGAAAGCCTGGTAGCGCCTCCTCCACCGTAGGCAGTAAGGAGCAATTTGGAAGTTAGGAAGTGTTTTGGTGTTTTGCAGTGTTTGGGCATCTTTTGTCCCAACGTATCTAAGCACCAAAGGGAAAAAACCTGGTGGCTGTGGAGATCTTCTCCATCTTGGCCTCCAGTGCTGGGATGCTGAGCTGTATCTTCCCCCCTAAATGTTATATAATTATCTTGAGACATGAAATGAACAATAAAGAACAGTTGAAAAAAATTAAGTATCAGTCTAACAACTGAAATCATTATATTCAAATGTGGATACTTTTTTAAATGTTTCAAGGTTTGTTTGGTTGAGATGATCAACAGAAAGAGTTCAGCTCTCATGAATCCTTATTTTTAGAATGAGATTATTATTATTATTTTCCATAATACAGTGTGATAGCTGCTACAGAAAATACAAATTGAATGGGTAGAATACAGAGTCCTCTGTGGGTGGACTCTTCTTAGCCCTTACTACCCACAGCAGAGTGTAGCTCCCCTGGGTTCTCACCCGGAACCGTTACTTTCTCCTCTCACCCTGGGAGACAAACATTACTGATGAAGAAAATAATAATGTAATATTGCATCATGTTGTGGTTCCATTTTCTTTTCAATCTATGGCCTAGCTAAACTGAAAAGACCTGGACCTATCTACCTTTTACTGTACAGTACTAGCTGCTTTTAGGTACTGTACGTAGCAAATGTCCATTCCAGAACACTAAGGCAAAAATGGCAATTATGGCAATTACGATTTACCTTGAATTGTTTTGTAGCCAGACAAAAAAGAATATTGGGAGATATTTAACAAATAGGAAAATTAGTCAAAGTCTTAGTAAGGAAATATGGCTATATGTGATCACATGATATTATGATGAGAGTTGATCTGAAGCGCCAAATGGTTTTGTTGTTTTTTTTAAAAAAGATATTTTTTAAGATTTTACAGAATGAAAAAAGAAAAAAGAAAAATACAAAATAAAAATAATTAAAAAACAATTCCATCTTTCCATCACTTATTTTTCATTTGCTTGTTTCCCAGACCTCCTCACACCTCCCTTTTTTGTATTCCAATTCAATTTATTGGTTCAGCAAATCCTTTCCCTCTTTGTTTATCCTAGTCTTTAATCTTAAAATATTATACCATTAAATTTTTACCTGTTAATAATCCATTTTTTCATATTCCTTATAGCGTTATAGCTAAAAACCACTTAACTTTTTATCCAACATCATTCTAACATTCATTAATTTTACAATATTTCTGTAGATAGTCTTTAAATTTCTTCCAATCTTCTTCCACCGACTCTTCTCCCTGGTCTCGGATTCTGCCGGTCATTTCTGCCAGTTCCATATAGTCCATCACCTTCATCTGCCATTCTTCCAGGGTGGGTAGATCTTGTGTCTTCCAATACTTTGCAATAAGTATTCTTGCTGCTGTTGTAGCATACATAAAGAAAGTTCTATCCTTTTTTAGCACCAATTGGCCTACGATGCCCAGGAGAAAGGCCTCTGGTTTCTTCAAGAAGGTATATTTAAATACCTTTTTCATTTCATTATATATCATCTCCCAGAAAGCCTTAATCCTTGGGCATGTCCACCAAAGGTGAAAGAATGTACCTTCAGTTTCTTTACATTTCCAACACTTATTATCGGGCAGATGATAGATTTTTGCAAGCTTGACTGGTGTCATCTACCACCTGTATATCATTTTCATAATATTCTCTCTTAAGGCATTACATGCCGTAAACTTCATATCTGTGGTCCATAACTGTTCCCAGTCAGCCATCATAATGTTATGTCCAACATCTTGAGCCCACTTAATCATAACAGATTTCACCGTTTCATCCTGCGTATTCCATTTCAACAGCAAGTTATACATCCTTGACAAAGTCTTAGTTTTGGGATCTAACAGTTCTGTTTCCAATTTTGATTTTTCCACCTGGAATCCAATTTTTTTATCCAAATTGTATGCCTTCATTATTTGATAATAATGAAGCCAATCTTGTACTTTGTTTTTTAGTTTTTCATAACTCTGCAATTTCAGTTTGTCTCCCACTTGTTCCAAAATTTCCCCATATTTCAGCCATTTGGCCTCCATATTGAGTTTTTTCTGAGCCTTCGCTTCCATCGGTGACAACCACCTTGGGGTTTTATTTTCAAGCAAATCCTTATATCTTATCCAGACATTAAACAGTGCTTTCCTGACAATATGGTTTTTAAATGCTTTATGTGCTTTGACCTTATCATACCACAGATATGCATGCCATCCAAATACATTATTAAAACCTTCCGGATCCAAAATGTCTGTGTTTTCAAGGAGTAGCCATTCTTTCAACCAGCAGAAAGCTGCTGATTCATAATAAAGTTTAAGGTCTGGCAGGGCAAATCCACCTCTTTCCTTTGCGTCCGTTAATATTTTAAATTTTATTCTGGGCTTCTTGCCCTGCCAGACAAATCTAGAAATATCTCTCTGCCACTTCTTGAAACAATCCATTTTGTCCAAAATTTGCAATGTTTGAAACAAAAATAGCATTCTTGGCAATACATTCATCTTTATAGCAGCAATACGGCCTAACAATGAAAGCTTCAAATTTGACCAAATTTCTAAATCTTTTTTCACTTCCGTCCAGCATTTTTCATAATTGTCTTTGAATAAATTCTCATTTTTAGCTGTCATGTTAATCCCCAGGTATTCCACTTTCTTAACCACTGTTAAACCTGTCACATTCTGAAACCTCTCTCTTTTAATCGCTGTTAAGTTTTTCTCTAAAACCTTTGTTTTTAGTTTATTCAATTTAAATCCTGCAACCTGGCCAAAATCTTGAATCAATTCCAAAACTCTTTTGGTACTAGATTCTGGCTCCTGTAATGTCAGTACTAGATCGTCTGCAAATGCTTGAAGCGCCAAATGGTTTTGATTTGTTCAGGATGATGACATTGGGTTGCATCTATTAAGATTGCTGTGATCCTTCGATTAGTGAATAGCAATCATGTGTGTAATTTGAAAGTATATAAAAAACATTGCTTTGGATGTGGTTCTTTGCAGCCTCCTCCTTATTTTTGAGGCTGTCCCGCTCAATAAAAGCCTATATCTTCACTTGGTGTCTGCATCCTGTTCTGTTGAGTTTCTGTGAAGGTAACCTCCAGGCTAGGAACCCCCTTTAAAATTTCACCAACATTACCCTGTCTCTCAGGGTCCTCCATCAACCATCTACCACCTCCATGAGCTTACAATCTCTGGACCTTAATAAAGGCACCAGACATAGGACTCCAATGAAAGAACAAAAGAAAAAGAAAGAGGCAATAAGAAGAGAGTGAAAAAATAAGTAAATAGGAGAGAGAGAGAGAATAATTATGAGTTTGTGGGTGGCTGCATATGTACAAAGTTGAGTTTGGGAGTAGGAAAGAGAATTCTCAGCATTGTGCCCTAATACAGTATTGTGCTCCCTAGCTGGGGCTGGCTCTCCTAGGTATTTGGGGAGAGAGAGGGAGAGAGAGAGAGAGAGAGAAGACCAAAAGAAATATTAGAGAAAGATACAAAAAGAAAACTTCATTTTTTTCATCTTCTGTCTATCTCCAGGTAGCCTGTTGTTGTCGTTTAGTCGTGTCCGATTCTTCGTGACCCCCTGGACCAGAGCACACCAGGCACTCCTGGTCAAACTCATGCTGGTAGCATCAAGAACACTATCCAACCATCTCGTCCTCTGTCGTCTCCTTCTCCTTGCGCCTTCCATCTTCCCAACACCAGGGTCTTTTCCAGGGAGTCTTCTCTTCTCAGGAGGTGGCCAAAGTCTTGGAGCCTCAGCTTAAGGATCTGTCCTTTCAGTGAGCACTCAGGGCTGATTTCCTTAAGAATGGATAGGTGTGATCTTCTTGCAGTCCATGGGACTCTCAAGAGTCTCCTCCAGCACCACAATTGTTCCTTTAGTCAGAGACCATTAAAATGGCACAGTGGTTAAATGAGTGCTTGTCAACCTTCTAGAGCCCTTGGACACATTTGGAAACTTGTCATGGGTGACCTTTCCACACACTTGGATGCACCTCAATTGCCCACAATATGAATAACAGTGGGCACCAAATCCTCCATCAAAAGTGTTATTGAAATGCCTAGGAGAAGAAACATGTATTTGAATGTTCTTGGAAAGATGACCAATTCAGTTTTAGGCAAGCTTTCCTTGAAGAATATTCCTCAGTTGGAAGCTACAAAAGAACAGGCTGCAAGAGACTAATATTTCTCAGGGGAAGCATTTCAAACACTGATCTCAGCTTCTTGGTAGCTCTGTAAGAGCAAAGGTGGTTCATGAGGTCTTATGGTTGCTCCAAGCTTAGACCACATGGCTCTGACAAGCCTTTCTTGTATTCCAGTAGCAATAATGGAGGAACTTTCACCCTTAACTAAACTTTCACCCTAAAGTTTTACTGACGGTCTTTTCTGACTGAAAAGCACTTGAAACTGACCTTTGAAGAGTTTTTAAGTAAACCATTTTTAATTTACAAACGTGGTCTTTTTTCATGCTGCAGAAAGAGGGAGACTTTGGAACTCACTCACAAGGGCACATTTTAAAGGTCTAACAGCCTATATTTCCACACTTCACTTTGGTGGATGTTTTGTGATTTTAAATCTATACTGCAGAGCTTTACAAACTTTTCCTGTTGGTGACACACTTTTTAGACAAGCATCATTTCATGACACAGTAATTCAGTTTTACTAGCAAACTAGAGATTAAACCAACCTTTTTCCAGCCCCGGGAGGAGTGTGGGGAGCAGTCATGTGACACACCTACACATTGCAGCCGGGACACTAATGTGTCACGACACACAATTTGGAAAGCTCTGCTCTACTGGGTTTCTCTCAGTCAAGAGTACTTGTTCCAAACCTGGATCTGGGCATCCAGGAAATCTCAGATAGATATTAGTGGCATTTATATGATATAGATATATATATATTCCACCAACAGTTTTCTACATTTCTGTCAAATCTAAGTTTCTCTCTCTTCCTCTGCAGCTTCAGCCTTTCCAAAGGAGTATCTCATTTAACAACGGTGCTGGGGACAATATGTTTTTTTAATGAGAATGGTGAACTGGAAAGTATTTTTGATATTATCAACTGGGTGATGTTCCCAAATAAGTCCATCTTGAGAGTGAAAGTTGGGGAAATGGATCCCCAAGCTCCACTGGGCAGAGAGTTTTCCATTAATGAGAATATAATTACTTGGCACCAGAGTTTTAACCAGGTAGGACTCAATGGCTACTTTTAAGATCTGTAGTTACATATATATATATATATATATATATATATATATATATATATATATATATATTAATCATCCTTTAGACTCTGATCAGTGAAATATAGTCAACTGCATCGAGTCTTTTCTTGGTTAGGTCTGGGTTGTGAACACACCATTGCAGTGACCTGTGGTTCCTCGGTTTAAAACCCTGAAGCTCTGCCTTTTTCACATCTGTTGTATCTGTAATTATAGCATTCCCTTCTTGTGATTTCAATATAACCTTCCTTTCTTTTTCTTTTCTCCATTTGTAAGCTAACCATTTCCCAGGCTCATTAGCAATGTTTTTTTGATTTTTTTTTTAGCATATTGCCATTTTATTTCTATCTCCTCGGTTTCTAACATAGAAACTTATCTCTGCAGCATCTTAATTTGTCAGACAATGTTTGTATTTGCTGGAGATTGTTCTAGGTCTTTTTTATTTTGTCACACAGTATTTCTCTCTCTTTTTTAAGTCAAGAATTACTGTATGTTGTATAGAATGACCACTTATGTTGTTATTATTTTTTTTAAAGAATTATTTATTTATACAACAAGAAAAAAAACACCAAAAAAACACAAATACCAAATAACACACAAATTACAAAAGTAAAAAAATGACCACTTATGAATGCTTTACTTGGCTCCTGTCTGGTTTGACAGTTTAGCACAACATTAAAAATGCCTGGGTAATCTTGTTTTGCAAATTTATTTACACAGTGGTGCCTCTTTGTGTAATACAATTACAAACTTCACGCTTTTGTGGGGCAAAGTCCCTACGCCACAATACTCAGCTCCCTAATCTGTCAAGTTTAACCTCTGCTAGGACAGTTGATTTTTTTGGGGGTAATAATTTTTATTAGTTTTCAAATGCAATCCAATAATAGCTACATTATAACAACAAAAAATTATAATACAATTATTAATACTGCAAAGCAGTCCTGTGGCATAGCACAGTGGACCCTCGGGTTACGTTACCTTCGGGTAACGTAACTTTCGGGTTGCGAACGCAGCAAATCCAGAAGTGTATACTTCCAGGTTCCCCCGCACGGACATGCGCAGAAGCACTCTATCGTGCCGTGCACATGTGCAGAAGCGGAGCCTCATGTTGTGGACTTTTCGGGGTACGTAAGGACCCCCAGAACAAATTAAGTTCATATCCGGAGGGTCCACTGTAAAAGGAAAAGGCATCAAACTTTGATAATTACACTATAAAAGCAAAAGATGAGGACAATACAGAATACCTGCAATGTGTTTTGTCTTATGGGTAGGTGGTTCCCCTGGCCTTGTGCAATGACCCCTGCCATCCAGGTTACAGCAGACAAAGGAAAGAAGGGGAACCATTTTGTTGCTATGAATGTGCTCCGTGTCCAGAAGGGAAGATTTCAAATTAGACAGGTAGGAACGACTGCATTTCCTTGAATAAATGTTATTAGTTTTCAACTGTGTATGAACAAATAAGAGGTGTCCTCTTTTCTTTAATGTGTCTCTGCTTAAATAATAAAAAACAAGGTCTCTTTGCCCTTCCATGGCAAATCTGCTGATTCTCTAGCTGCCTTCATAATTGCTTCTTTTTGTGAGGAATGTGCCACTTTCCCTACACTCTCACGAGGCCTGTGTCCTGGGGGTGGTGATGGTGGCAGGATCCTGGGCATTCTATCTATGTCTATTGCACTCATGTTTATGATGGGGAATTGCTGATTTAACCGGTCCCCAAAAAACATTTTCCTGTCACCTCCCTTAGTGCATTTGGGGCTCCTTTCACCCTCAGATGCTCTCATCTGCTCCAATCCTCCCAGGCCTGGAGGGGATGCAGGTGTACCCCTAAACATTTTGTGAATCTAAGTTTGGCCTCACTGAGGGGCAGTATTTCAATGAGTAGGAAATTGAGAGTACCCCTAAACATTTATTTTTTTAGGGGGAAAAACCACTGTCTGCAATACTGAACTACTTTTATTAATCCCCACCCCTTTCAAGATGTGAATGATTGCTTCCACTGCCAAGAAAATCAGTATCCTAACAAAGAGAAAACCCAATGCCTTCCCAAAAGAGAAAACTTCCTGTCTTATGGAGAAGCTTTTGGCATCGGCTTGGCTCTTTTGGCTCTGGCTCTTTCTGCAACCACAGCCTTGGTGCTTGGAATCATCATCAAAAACCGGAACACTCCCATTGTCAAAGCCAACAACCGGAATCTCACCTACACGCTGCTCGTCTCCCTCCTGCTCTGCTTCCTCTGCTCCTTGCTGTTCATTGGCCAGCCTCAGACATGGACCTGCACGCTAAGACAAACTGCTTTCGGGATCATCTTCTCAGTAGCCGTTTCTTCGGTCTTGGCCAAAACCCTCACTGTGGTTCTGGCTTTCGTGGCCACCAAGCCAGGATCCAAGATGAGGAAATGGGTGGGGAAAAGATTTTCCATCTCTAGCATTCTTGGCTGCTCCTTTATCCAAGCAAGTATTTGTATAGTCTGGCTATGTAGCAACCCTCCTTTCCCAGATCGGGACATGCACTCTCTGCCCGAAGAAATCATCGTGGAATGCAATGAAGGCTCGGCCAACATGTTCTTGGTTACACGGGACTGCTGGCTCTTGTCAGCTTCATTGTGGCTTTCTTTGCTCGGAAGCTGCCGGACGTTTTCAACGAAGCCAAATTCATCACTTTCAGCATGTTGGTGTTTTGCAGTGTTTGGGTGTCTTTTGTTCCAACCTATCTAAGCACCAAAGGGAAAAACCTGGTGGCTGTGGAGATCTTCTCCATCTTGGCCTCCAGTGCTGGGATACTGAGCTGTATCTTTTCCCCTAAATGTTATATAATTATTTTTAGACCTGAGCTGAACAATAAGGAGCAGCTAAAAAGAAAGTAAAAATTTAACATTTGATTATATTTCCCTAGCAAAATCTAAAATGGTTTAGTAGGCTGGAATTTTCATCCCAAAATGTATACGCTTGTTTATTAAATGTTGACTAATGTTACAGTTTTGATACCGACCTGCCTGCTGCCTACCAAGGAAATAAATACATCCATCATGAACTGTTCAACACACACCTTTTCTTCAGGGCATACCAGGTCTTCCATCATAAACTGAGATCCAGTTATTCAGCCCTAACGCCTTGCCTCAGATGCCATTGCTAGGTCCTCAACAAGGACACTAAACAAGGCCAGAGATGAGTGCATGAAAGGCCATCAAATTACTGCTGGTACCATCTGGATCTCTCATTACTTGTTTTCCTGATACCAGGTGTGATTGAGGTTCTTACTCTGAGAATCTTTGAAACCAGAACTGAACAATAAGGAGCTGCTAAAAAGAAGGTAAAAAATTAACATTTGAATATATTTCCCTAGAAAAATCTAAAGTTGATTACTAGGCTGGATCACGTTATGTTTTGGCATTATCAAACAGCTACTTTTTGTTTTGAATGTTTTTCTGCTGAGGCCTTGCTTTTCTATTAGGCAGGCTTAGGGAATTGCCTCGGGTAGAGGAGCAGCCTAGTTATCTCCTTCTGTACAAGCCCATTCTCCCTGTATCTGGACATAGTTTGGAATAGTCTCCCTGTTCCCAAAATCCACGAAGAAGTAGTGCACAGCACAGGTTGTCCATTCAATATTGCAGGGGGCACAGCTTGTAGGGGATTGGATTAGCAGAAAGAGCATTAATTTTTGTAAGTAAGTGATTCAAAATTAATTCTTTCATTTCTTTTTTTTAAAAGAGAAAGGCTTCTCACACAGGATATTCATCACTAAGAATTATTATTTTTATATTGATGTTTAATGTTTTGTCCTAGAGTGTGTGGGGGGGGGAGATGAATTGTAGCACTGACATTTTTATCCCAAGCATGTTCTGCTTCCTCATAGATTCGATATTGGGAGTCACTGTAGCTCAGCCTAAATCCCTCTTCTCTGTCATGCTGGTGCAGCTAGAATGGATCAGGGAGATCTGCTGAATTGTGAAGTTCTGAGACCTTAGAGAGCAATTCTTTCTAATAGTGTGAGCTGTTTCATAAGCAGACAGGTGGTCTTGCATATTAGTAGAACTCCCTTCATTAAAAGTTTCTATGCAGATGATGGATAGCCAGCTTTGGGGGGGGGGGTGAAAACACCACAGTATCCACTGTCCCTCATTCCAAGGAAGGAAGCTGGAACCCCTGGAATCTCTCACTGCTCAGAGTTTGGGGTGGAATGCAGCAGAGGAGAGGGGTGTGTGTCTTGATGCAATTGAATGGTTGTGTGGTAGTCACAGCCAACAGAGGTTCAGGCGCTCCACCAGGGTAAAAAATAAAGGTTAATCCATCTGTGACTTGTTGCAATAAAGGGAGATGCAAACTTGCATGCCTTAACAGAACTTCAACCAAGTGCATAAAAGAGCGGTTTGATTCATATCACATGATCAAATGGAAGAGTTTTCTTTCTTTTTTTGTAATTTTCTAATTCTCAACATTAAAAAGATCTGCCTAGTGTACATGTATATAAACTAAACTAATGGATGATTTGTATAGATTCAGAAAATGGTCTGTGTAACACTGAGAATGAAACTTAGTTTATGTACATAACACCTGAAAATAAAATGACATCAATATCACACGAAAAGGGAAATAAGTCTCTTAAGAGAGAGAAAAAACAGGGAAACTAAAAAGCAGTTTAAAGTTCCTAAATTTACATAAAGCCTTCATAACTTGATATGTGGATGATATTGTACGGCAGCAAAACTAAATGAAATCCTCTGAAATGCGAAACTGGTGGTGCAAAATTAGTACATACCTTATATTTTGGTTATGTCCAAATATTAAGATATACGGGCATCTAAACTTGCTAGAATTAAATAATACAGCAGTCTACAATCTTTCTAGGAATTCATTGATACAATATTTCCCTACCCTAATCATAGCTGACTTAATGGAAACTTCACCCATTCACTAACAGCAGCTCAAATAGCATTTTCTGATCTGAAAATGATAATTATAAACATTGGAATGCAATGAGATTGTGTTGGGCTTGGTATGCTGATTATTTGTTTCTTCTAATCAGCTGCCCCCTGGTGTTCAGCTGAGGCCTCAGTAAAATAATATAGCATTTGGGGGAAAAGATGCACCCCAGTAATCCAAAGCTGGAGGCCAAGATGGAGAAGACCTCCACAACCACCATGAATTTTCCTTTTGTGCTCATGTATGTTGGTACAAAGGACAACCAAACACTACAAAAGACCAACATGCTAAAGGTGATAAACTTGGCTTCATTAAAGCTGTCCGGCAACCTCCTAGCTAGAAAAGCCACAACAAAGCTGACAATGGCCAGGAAGCCCATGTAGCCTAGGATACCATAAAACATGAGGTCTGACCCCTCATTGCAGAACAGTACAATTTCTTTGAGCATTGCGTGTGTGTCCAGATCTGGGAATGGGGGAGAAGTTGCCAGCCACACTGTACATATGGTGGCTTGAATAAGAGAGCAGGAAAGAACAAGAGAATTGGACAATGGTTTCCCCACCCATCTTCTCATTTTGGAGCCTGGCTTGGTGGCCATGAAAGCCAGAACCACAATGGTGGTTTTGGCCAATATGCAAGAAACTGCCACTGAGAAGATCATGCCAAAGGCAGTTTGCCGAAGGAGGCATGTGAGCTCTACAGGCTGGCCAATGAAGAGCAAAACACAAAGGAAACAGAGCAGGAGGGAGATGAGGAGAGTGTAGGTGAGGTTCTGGTTGTTGGCTTTGACAATGGGAGTGTCGTTGTTCTTCACAAAGATTCCAAGCACCAAAGCAGTGAGGAAACAAAAAGAGAGAGCCAAGATAGCCAAACTTATCCCCAGAGCTTCTCCATAAGACAAGAAGGTTTTTTGTTTTGGAAGGCATCCATCCTGGTCCTTGTTTGGATACTGGTCTGCAGGGCATTCAAAACATTCATCCATGTCTGAAAAGGAAAAGACAGATATTTGTACATGGAAGCCCCATCTCTTGTGCTTGACAGATATCATGCACAAGTATTGAAAGGTCTTGAATTATGACTCCTAGGTCCGTTCGATAGGACAAGTCCTTATGTTCAGAAGAAGTCATTTTCAGCTATGATCCCCAAGCAATGTGCATCTTAAGGTCAATGGGAAGAAGTTTCCCTCAGGTACAGCACTGAAGATCGGTCTCCAGAGCCCACCACCTGGCTGTCTGATTTCCAGCTGTGGACAGTGGTACCCTAACAACTCTAGTCCTTGCCACTGTAAACTCAAAACTGGCTGATTGCAATTCTTTCTGTGTGGCAGTTCTTTGGCCTGGTTTGGAAGCCCCAGCTGGTGTCAAATGTAGTAGTTAAAGGTTTAATGGGACACCATTAAATTATTGGTAATGGTTGGCAATGTACTACCAAGCTAGGTTCAAGGACCTTTTAATATTTGACAAAGTCCTCAACCCCGGCTTTATCCACTCATTTAGTAGCCAGTTGGTCACAGTGGGTCTCCAAATCTTCCAGAGGTCCCCTTCCCCCTCCCACAATGAGAGTCAGTAACCTCCAGAGACACAAAATAAGCATTTTTCACAGCCCACACAGCCACATAGTAGGATTACGTTCACTAATAAGCGTTTCATTGGCTTCAGAGCAAGACTTGAACTAATTGTGTTCCATTCTTCTTCCAGCTTGTTTCATAGTCTGCAGCTCCTCAGAATACCAAGGGGGTCCTCAGGCGCCACACTTGTAACCCAAGAACAGTTTTCCATGGTAATAAATCAGACCACATCTGATACTACAGCATTCACATCAGGGAAATTGAATTCTGATCATCCCTTGAATGGTTTGCAGTAAATTCCTTACCCTTTTGGTCTGAGATCTTCCCTTCTGGACACGGGAGGCAATCATAGCAGCAAGAAGCCTTCCCTTCTTTCTTGGTTCTATGATAACCTAAATGGCATTTCTCATTACACAGGGAAACCGGTAGTGTCTGTGCATAAACAAAATGAGATAATAGTATCAGAGATAGAATATGAAATCTATAGTTAAGCATTAGGACAGTGATAAAGGAAAATGCTATTATTCCTTTTCAGAGAGCACTTTCTAGGCATCTGCAGCCAGAGTTAGTTGTACTACCAGGAACTCAATTTATCCAGTAGAATAACTTTATCTTAATCCCCTTGTTAAATATGCCAAAGCTTTCAAAGCTGAGTCTATGGCTTTATCACTTTGGAATGCATTCAAGAATTGTTTGACATAATTTCATTCATCCCCCCCCCCAATGGGAAGGCAGTTTAGAACACAGTCAGCTGTTGCTTGTTATGATTCCCAGCCATGATTCCCAGTCTTTGATACAATCTTCTTCCTTTTTACAGGTTAAACAATTAACTTTGTTTTGACTGTTGCAACTGGGGTTCTTGAATTATTTTCATAACATTGGAAGCCCTCAACTTATAAGGTTTCTAAATATTACTATTGTTTAGAATATTAGTGAAATAGTACAGAGTCAATCATTATTTGGCTTTATGGACCTTCATATATGCGTTTCAACATATGACTTCATGCTCCCGGATGTTTTCAGATCTATGTTAATATCTGTGTGCTCCCCATCACAGTTGCAATCACTGCTTTGGTAAGTAATTTCGGTTTGTGAAATGACCTCCAATAAGTGCAATCACAATGGATCTCCCAGTCAAGTCTACATTGGCCCCATTAGGCAGGATTTTTACCATTGAGAAAATGACTACAGTGGTGCCCCGCAAGACGAATGCCTCGCAAGACGGAAAACCCGCTAGACGAAAGGGTTTTCCGTTTTGGAGGTGCTTCGCAAAACGAATTTCCTATGGACTTGCTTCGCAAGACGAAAATGTCTTGCGAGTTCCTGCAGGGTTTTTTTCCTCCTCCTCCTTTTCCCCAAGCCGCTAAGCCGCTTATCAGCTGATCCGCTAAGCCGCTAAGGCGCTTAACAGCTGATCCGCTAAGCCGCTTATCAGCTGATCCGCTAAACCGCTTAACAGCTGATCCGCTAAGCCCGCTAAGCCGCTTAACAGCTGATCTGCTAAGCCACTAAGCCGCTTAACAGCTGATCGCTAAGCCGCTTATCATCTGATCCGCTAAGCCCGCTAAGCCGCTAATAGCGCTAATCCGCTAAGCCGCTAATGGACTTGTTTCGCAAGACGAAAAAACCGCAAGACGAAGAGACTCGCGGAACGGATTCTTTTCGTCTTGCGAGGCACCACTGTAATATCCTTTGAAATTGGCCTTACCTGGTTGAACCTACTGGGCCACACAACAGCATCATCATGCATTGTAAGCCCTTCATCTTCTGGAGCCCAAGGGTCCATCATTCCAACTTTGACTCTAAGAAAGGACTCATTTGGAAATGTGACCCAGTTGAAAATATCAAATCCCGCTACTAATGCTCCATTTTGGTCAAAGAATATCTCTTCACCGGCACTATTGTTGAATGAGATACTTCTCAGAAAGTGGTGGAGCTAAATTGGGAATGAGGAGAAATCATGGAGGTAAACAAAAGGATTCCATCTTACATAAGTGTGATTATCTTCCACCTTTGAGAGCTTTGGTCCATTTTATGTTTGAATACTAATCCTCTCCCTGAATCAGTTGTCTACTGACCAATAGTACACCAGTCTCACCAGAGTGTTAAAAGGGGTGTTGGAATTGTATGTGGAAATGCATGCAAACTGCACAATTCAAATCGTTGTAGCACTGACAACAAGCGAGGCCACTTTAGAGCAAACAAAGGCATGGAATGCACAACTATTTTCCATACAATTTCCCCCCCCTAAATCTTACTGGATGGTAGCGTTTCCTCTCAATATAAGCCCTAAGGAAGAATATAGCCCCTATACCTAAGTCCTAAACCTTTTTAAATAAAATAAAATAAAAATCTGCATTAGTTGGATCACATTACCTGCCATGGTTGTGGTTTCAGATGGTCCCATGCTATTCCATTTGTGATTCTTCTATGGTTGAATTTGAAGCATGACATGGTATGCAAAGCATGTGCCACAGTATATAGAGCATTGTGGACACTGTAGCTTTGGGCAGTCATTCTCATTTCAAAAACAGATCCAGGAAGGCTCTCAAGATTCTCCTCCCCAGTGCAGAATTTGCCATCTATCTTGTCTAAGGTAGGATGAGAAAAATAACAATCAAATGCCTCTTTCCAGAAAGCTCTGAGGAAGCCATCTTCTTTTAACAAAATGGGGTTTCTCATCTCAATAAATTTCTGGAATCCTGGAAGATCCTTTGAGTGAACTGCAAAGGATAGAGCCCCATGGAGGAATGTGATGTCCCAACCTCTTTGAAAGGGAAATGATGTGAAATCCATCTGGGCTATCATAATCCAGACTTTTTCCTTGCCTTGCATTGATATATCATCTGTTTCTGCGAGGTTGGGCATCATTCTCATTACCATAATGGTATCAATTTCACCGTGAACGAGAACAACACTGGCAGTGCTTCTCATGACAATTCTGATTATTTTAGAACCACCATCTACCATTTTATGGAGCTCATCAGAATAGGTTGCTTGGGGGAATCTTTCTACAAAATCAAAGCAGATACCTCTCTGGGAAAACATGGGAAGAACATTTTGTACAAATCTCTCTCCAGTGTCATCATGCCTTGAAAGAACCCCAATCCACATCCAGCTGAAATGCAGTAGAAGACAAAGTATCCCATTGTATTGCTGAAGCCCATCTGGGAACACCCAGTGGAAGAAAAGTGTTTGCACATAGCCATTCAGAATGGGAGAAGAGCCATACATGAGCTGAAAGTAAAGGAAGCAAAGGGTCAGCTGAAGGAAAGGGAAAGGAAAAGTGATACCCAATTGTCCTATCAAGCACCAGTTCAAGTGGAAACCAGTCAGATGGGTGGCAGGCAGATAAATAATAAATAGTTATGATAGAATAAGGTTACCAGACAGTTCCCGGATTTACAAATCAGTCCCTATACAAAATCAATTGAAGTTGAAAAGTGTCCCTGGATTCATTGAAAAAAATCTGGTAACCTTATATAGAATGTAGAGATGCAGTACAATTTTGTTTGATCTGCTTTCTGAAGTGCACTGATTGAATTGCAGCTGCCAGTCAAAAGATGCACTACTTAGAATTTTGCAATGCACATGGAAATATTTCCCTTGTGCAAAAGATACCTTCAAAAGCCACACTTTAGGAAGGAGTGCACTGAAAAGCCTTGGAAAATGTGCAATTTAGAATGAAATGTTTTATTCTTTTCAAGAAGTACACACAAAAGGCATAGATTCCAAATGTAGGCATTATGTGTGGGGGGCTTCTTTAAATGAGCACAAAATGAGTCATAACAAACTAGAAACATTGAAAGGGGACAGATATTTTAAATGGGTGGAATTAGGTTGCTCAGTTGATGCACCATTTGAGAGATCTGTTAAGGATGCTCAACGGGGACCAACCAAACTGAGATAAATGAAGGAGAAGGCATAGAAGTTGGGATATGGCTATTATATTTCAAATATTTCAGAAATCATGGTCAGATTGGATAACAGGTGGATTTGTGGAATTTAGTGGAGGGACTGGTTTTTTAAAAAAAGATTTTGGAAAGATTTTGGAATTTGATTGCACGGTTTATATTAAGTTTCAATTTTGTGTCCAATTAGAAATTCTTCCTCCTATGTTGTCTACATAGGTGAGCAAGAAGAATAAATTGTCATTTCAGGAATTATAGAACTAGGTTAAAAAATATCACCTACTGCAGATACACATGCTCACAAACACACAAACATATATATCCCCTATTGCCTACACACACACACACACACAGGCTGAAATGCTTTGGCCAACACCAAAAAGATACTATTCTATTGCGGTTATGATTATTTTGTTCTTACTTGGGCCATCTTGTACATGGACAGGATTGTAGCCATGTGAATATATAAATCAGAGTTTGGTCCACCAATGACTGCTATTGAAGTGCTTCCAGCATCACATTTATAGTTAGGGATGAGTGTTCCTTGTCCAGAGAGCAGTTCCATGGAGGCTTGGTAAGTCCACCTTGCACTGAAATGGCTGTTATAGATGTGGAAGCCAAGAGTGACATTGGGTAAGAGTTGGGGGTTTTCATTTATCTCCTTTACTGCAAGTGCCAAGGCCAGGATATGCTGGTAGAGTTGTGTCAATGGCCTGGAATGAGAGCTGTGTATCACATAACAGTGCATCTTTGCAAAGAATATATTGTATCCCTCACAGCCCAGGGAACCGCCTGGATATATTGACAAACAAACCTGGACATTTGGCTTCCCTGAACAGTACTTTTGGTGCTGCTAACTAACCCAATCTATGCATAGATGAATGCACAGCACTCCCTCCTGCCCCAAACTGGTTCAGGTAAAACTCAGAAAGGGAAGTGTGCTTTAATTTTGTACATATAAAACAACAACAAATGACTGAATTATCCAATGAATGACTCTGGATATGAATATATAGCATGCATGAGAAAGACTTCATAAAATCAAATTATATTACACACACGCACACAATTTTATTTTCCTAACTGCAGTCACCAAAATGACAGCCATTTGAAACAGAGAAAGCAAATCTTCTACTGAGATGCTGCAGTGATATTTGAAAGTTTTATAGCTATTTCACACAACAGAATATGACTTAGGGCCCAATTTTAAGCAGGAATGTGTTTCTTTGTTCACAGAATGTAAGCAACTCTGCTGCTACTGCTACTATTATTAATGTTGCTGCCAATATCTGGCTATCCAATCATACAGGCATTGACCAAAGTTCTCTTTAGAAAAATCATTTCCAAGTCTGAGTGATTAATGATTCCTGACATATCTGATAAAAACCAAAGCTGAACTCTAGAAACCCAGAGACTTCCATTTAAAATAACCAGAATGCCTTAACAGAGTAAATGTAATTTCTGCTATGTATATTGCCATGTGATAAAGTTGTAATGGCTAATTTCTAGGTCTGGTACATATTTATAGGCAAAAATTCCAAAGCAAAGGTTGACACAGCTTGAAGAAAGCATTTTGAGATATCATATCTTCTCTAACCCCTAACCAAGTACTAAAAAGGAGAAGATTAGTGGAAATCATCACCACAGTTCATTATCACCATGCAGTAAATGCATAAATATACTCATAACACATAGAATCATAGACTCTTAGAGCTGGAAGGGACCCAAGAGTCATCTAGTCCACCCCCCAATGCAATTCCTTACAAAGTATGATCGAAAAGTTCAGGAGAGGGAGGGTTCTTGAAGGTCAATATACTCGAAGCTATATAGATTTGCGACATAATGCCAGCAATGATGACGTCTCCAGACTGATAATATTGGTGAAGAATTGGAAGTGGGTCCCTGATAGGACATTGGGGAATAGGAGGCTTGCACACATAGGAGGCAGTGACACTGTTATTAATACTGGATATAGCACCATCTGGAATGTACGGTTTTACGAAACGATTAACCTCTTTGCACATTATCAACAGAGCATTCCTGGTTAGGAAATTCTCACTGGAACATCCATGCAAATTTGGTCTGCTCAGTGCAAAGAAATCAGTGATCAGTCTGAGAGTGCCTTGTGTCTAGCAGCCTTGAATGGCACAGGGGCTATTCATGGCATCTTCTAGCCTTGGTTCCCAGTTTGTATGTTGCTGCTGTATGATTCCCCTGGGATGGAGAGAAGAAGCAGAAGTGACTATGATTAACTTGATAATCAGAGGAGAGATAATTACCAGTTTTGAGTAGTAGGTTTTCTATCAGATCACATCAGAAAATCACATTTCCCTTATTGTAGTCAAAGCATCACCTAGAGGTGCAAAATTTCGAGCAAGGCATATCTATCCCTGTGAAGGCAAAAGGTATGGGCAATAACGTTAATGCAAAAGCATTCTAAAGACATGAAAGCTCTGATGGGTGAACAGGACACATTTGATGCTATGGATCTGTAGTAACTCTTCATGTGTCACTGGAATGGCAAGAAATGCCAGATCTTTGCAGTGTAAGGAGTAATTGATCAGACTGAGAGAACATCTGGTGTCAGCCCAAGCTTGAATATAACGGGATATTAACAGCTTCATTGAGTCTTTGTTCATCGTTGGCATGTGGCTACTTGAATTTTCCTGGGATTTGGAGAAGAATCAGTTATTTCTATGAACTTGATGATAATAGTAGGAGAAATAATTTCCCTTAGTAACATTGCACACAAAAATATGTTTAGTACATCACTGACATTGCCCCCACACCCAAAAGAAGACTTGGAGATATAAGTGGAGTAAAATGTTTATTTGTTAAAATATAAAAAGTCAGAGGAACGGTGAATAAAACTCAAAACAATTTGCTCATCAAAGTATGGGTGAAATCTTTACTAAATCTACTAGGGACGCATCCCTCCATCTCTCTGGGCTTCTCACACAACCTCAAGCTGTGGCTCACCAACTAAGGATGGGGAGGAAATGATTCCCTCCTTGGGACGTGAGACTCGGTTATGAATTGGCACTATTAGGAGGCGCCATTGAGCAGTGCACATGCAAGACCCCCATGGTTGATTTTGGGGGGAGCGATAACACAACTCCTTGCCAAAGGCGCAAGGGACCCCAGATACACACTATTACATGCACACATCTCAGCTAGGGAACCAAACTGATTCAGACAGGAATGACACAGGAGCCAAACTTTGAACTTTTATCAAGCCTCCTGAGACTGTTTCCACTGAAATTGTTCTTCAAGGTTGCAGGGGTTTAGAGGATTGAGGTTGAATCCTGACAAGACAGAAGTACTGTTTTGCAGTGACAGGGGCGGGCGGCTGGGGGGGACTCCCTGGTCCTGAATGGGGTAACTTTGCCCCTGAAGGACCAGGTGCGCAGCCTGGGAGTCATTTTGGACTCACAGCTGTCCATGGAGCCGCAGGTCCATTCTGTGTCCAGGGCAGCTGTCTACCAGCTCCATCTGGTATGCAGGGTGAGACCTTACCTGCCCGCAGACTGTCTCGCCTGTGGTGAATGCTCCAGTTACCTCCTGCTTGGACAACTGCAATGCACTCTATGCGGGGCTACCTTTGAAGGTGACCTGGAAACTGCAACTAATCCAGAATGCGGCAGCTAGACTGGTGACTGCGAGTGGCGGCCGAGACTATATAACACCGATCTTCAAAGACCTACATTTGCTCCCAATACATTTCTGAGCACAATTCAAAGTGTTAGTGCTGACCTTTAGAGCCCTAAATGGCCTCAGCTCAGCCCAGTAGACCTGAAGGGGCATCTCCACCCCCATCGTTCAGCCCACACACAGCGAGAAGTGAGGTTGCAGGGAACCAGGCAGAGGGCCTTCTTGGTAGTAGTGCCTGCCCTGTGGAAAGCCCTCCCATCAGATGTCAAGGGAATAAACAACTATCTGAGTATCAGAAGACATCTGAAGGCAGCCCTGTTTAGTGTAGTTTTTAATGTTTGAAGTTTTATTCTGTTTTTAAGGTTCTGTTGAAAGCCACCCAGAGTAGCTGGGGAAACCCAGCCAGGTGGGCAGGGTATAAATAATAAATTGTTGTGTTGTTGTTGTTGTTGTTGTTGTTGTTGTTGTTGTTGTTGTTGTTATATTTAACTCAATCAGAAGTCAGAATTGAGGTTTCCTGTGATGCCCTTCATTCTTAACCCAAGTTTTGCTGTGATTACTACATTAGACCCTGTCCAACTCTTCAATTATATGAGTCTATATTCATTAAACTTCCCCAATGTTCAACATTATCCCCATTCCACTGATAGAAAGGATCCAGAAGAGAGTGTCTCAATTCTAATGTCACACTATTGAGTGTGATTTAATCTCAAATATTTATTTAAATGTACCATATAGAATTGAACAGACAGACTTGTTAATTATTTTAATTCTTTCTTATGTTTAGCTGCTCTTTGCTATTCAGATCAGGTCTCAGTAAAATGACATAGCATTTTGGAGAAAAGATGCAGCTCAGTAACCCAAAACTGGAGGACAAAATTGAGAAGATCTCCACGGCCACCATGTACTTCCCCTTGGTACTCAGATACGTGGGAACAAAGGACAGCCATACCGTGCAAAAGATCAACATGCTGAAGGTGATGAACTTGGCTTCATTGAAACTGTCCGGCAACTTTCTAGCTAAGAAGGCCAGCGTGAAGCTGACAATGGCCAGGAGACACAGGAAGCCCAACACACAGTAAAGCATGACAGTCGACCCTTCATTGCATTCTAGCACAATTTCTTTTGGCATTGAGTGTTTGTCAAAGTCTGGGAATGGGGGAGTGGTTGCCAGCCACACACTACAGACTGTGGCTTGAATCAGGGAGCAGGACAGGACTATGGCGATGGCTAATTGTTTCCCCACCCATTTCCTTATCCGGGACCCTGGCTTGGTGGCCATGAAAGCTAGCACCACAATGGTGGTTTTGGCCAATACGCAAGAAACTGCCACGGAGAAGATTATGCTAAAAAGTATTTGTCGAAGGAGGCAGGTCACAACCTCCGGTTGTCCAATGAACAGCAGAGCAGAAAGGAAGGAGAGCAGGAGGGCGAGGAGGAGAGTGTAGGTGAGGCCCCTGTTGTTGGCTCTGACTATGGGTGTGTCCTTGTTCTTCATAAAGATTCCAAGCACAAAAGCTGTGATGCAAGAAAAGGAGACAGCAACAGCGTCCAAGCTGATCCCCAGAAGCTCTTTGTGAGAAAGGAAGCTGATGGTTTTTGGAAGGCATGTATCCTGACCAGTGTTTGGATATTGATCTCCTGGACATTGAAAGCAATCATCCATATCTGGAATCAGAATACAAAGAACACAGCAAGCATAAATGAGAATCTTAGCCCTTGCACCGTGCATCAATTCATTTCTTTCTTTCTTTGCAACAGTGTTGGTAGAAGAAAAATATCAAAGTTAATCTTGCAGTAGGAAAGGTATATATCCCTGTTCCCAGATACAGGGGTATGTTCAGGCCATGTGTTTTAAAGGGATGATGAAATATTTTTAAAAATGCATTTTCAGAAGGTTTGAAAGTGTTTTAGATATTCATACACCTCAGACTTCATACTTTCTATATCACATTTATGTGCATATGCAGTTTTAAAAATATTTATATGTTTATATTCACATTTTGAAAACTGGAGTGGCAAATCTCCTTGAAGCATCATCCGAGGGGGTGATGATGTGCTATGTTGTCTTGTACAGAGAAAAGGGTGGTAATTAGTTTCTGTTTGCTTTTAAAAACTGATGTGGATAAGCAAGGTCATAGCTGTTCAATTTGATGAGCTACGGATTGGATCAACTATCTATATGAAATTTCTTACCTTTCCAGTTTGAGATTTTCCCTTCTGGACATGGAAAGCAATCATAGCAGCAAAATGGCTTTCCTTCTTTCTTGGTCCTACTATAACCTGGATGGCAGTGGTCATTACACATGGAAAGGGGCTGTGACTGTGCATAAAAAAAATAACAATGTGCTTATATTGAGAGCCTTTATTATGGAAACTTTATCTCAGTCTTCTTTATCCATTTAAGAAAAGGCTTCACAGTGGGTTTGTGTAATAACATCAGTTCCAGAGGGCATGTCTGGGCCATTGAGAGATGTGACAGGAAAGATCAGGGAATGGATTTGACCCAATGAATTAAAAGCCACCTTCAACCTCTGAAATATCCCCAAATTGGAATGAGATTTATACCAGCATAGGAACTCATCTATATCTCTACCGTGAAAGAGGGGAACATTGAAAGGATAGAGGATTGCAAAAGTGCTCTTCAGCCACACCAGTGAGAGTCCAGGATGGCTTTAGATGCGTGGTTGAATCGTCATCAGATTTTCTCTACTACCAGCAAACTTTGACTAGAACAATGAAAAGGCCAAAGGACATTGCATAGCAATGAAGTTCCAGCATTATGCAAGGTGAATGTTTTGGTTCAAAGGCATGATTTCACTGGGGACAGTGAACTACAACCATTTGAGTATCTAGATAACTCACTTCTTGAATATTGAGGAAATTTATAAATGCACCCTGAAATATGCAAGGACTGCACCTGGTTAAATTGTTTGGGCCAGATGATGAGATCCTCATGAATGGTGAAGACGTTGTCCAGGGAGGTCAGAGCATCTTTCTTATCTTGGAGAGTCGGAGGGTCTATCTTTCCAACTTTAACCCTGAAGAAGGTCTGGTTTGGGAGTGTGACCCAGTTTATAATGTCAAAGCCAGCAGCCAATTCCCCATTTTGATCAAAGGACACCATTTCCCCCACACTGTTGTTAAATGAAATACTTCTGAGAATACGGTGGAGCTAAATTATGAGGAAGGGAAATCGTAAGTGTGTAAAGGTGCAAAAGATGGAACTATGAAATATGGTGATAAAATTTTTTACTTGGAGTGTTCAGATTGTGTTCCCTTAAAAGTCTTTATACAGGCCAATGGCATCAACAGTAACAATAAGTCACCTAAAATTTCAGATGAGCTCCATTTTTACCCAAAAATGCATCTGGGGTGATACTATATGATAATCTTCTTCTAAATAAGTCATTTGGGGGGGGGGGATTGTGAATACCAGACTGCTCACGGAAGTACAGACCACTCTTTTACCTATGGTCGAATTACATTTCCAAGCAAAGGGGTGGGAAGCTGGTAAAAAACCCCTCTCCTTTTCTGGTAACTACATCCCACAAATCATACATAAATTCATTATGAGGTTTAAAATAGTTCCATTACAAAGATTTACCATCACTAGTTATAGTCAAACCACTGTTCAGCTTTTTATAAGTTGCAGTGGGCAGGGTTTTGTGTGTTTTTTTAGAAGAAAGTCATTTCTTCAGCCACCATTTAAATGCCAGAACTCTATCCTTAATAATAATGCAAATTTCTGAACCCTCTAAGCCAGGGGTAGTCAACCTTTTATACCTACTGCTTCTAATGTATCTTTCTTGTTGGTAAAATTTCCTTACCATCCACCAGTGCTCGATTAGGCTTGTGCCTTAGAACCCCCTACCGCCCACCTAGAATCCTGAAACGCCCACTAGTGGGCGGTAGGGACCAGGTTGACAACCCCTGATCTAAGCATTGCTGTTGCACGAAATAGGTGGTGGTGTCTTCCATCTGATCAGGCCATTATGTTCAGGCCATCACCTGCCACTGTTGTGCCTTCAGAATCGTCCACCTTCCACCGCGTGACATTCCTGTGTATTTGAACTGTGATAAATAGCTGGCATGCAAACTATGTGCTATTGCATAGACAGCATTGTAGACGCTGTAACTATGAGCAGTCATGCCCATTTCAAACACAGAAACAGGAAGCATCTCCAGCCTCTCATTCCCAGAACACCTTTTCCAGTCCATCTTGTGTGCCGCAGAACTGGGAAATGAACAGTCAAATGATTCTTCCCAGAACTCCCTGATGAAGCCATCTTCTTCTTCTGAAGCAGGGTTTCTGTTCTGAAGAAATGTGTGGAAAAGCAGCACCTCCTTTGAATGAACTGAAAGGGACAAAGCACCATGGAGAAAATGTATGTCCCAATCTCTTTGGAAGGGGAATGATGTGAAATCCATCTGGGCTGTCATAATACAAATTTTAGCCATTGTCCCCCATGGCATATTCTCCATTTCTGCAATCTGAGGCATTGCTCTCAAAACCACCATGGTCTGAATTTCTCCATGCACAAGCACAACATGGGCAGTACTTGACATAACGACATTGAATGTCTTAACTCCTTCTCCTACCATGTCTACAAAGCCACTGGAAGAAGTTAGTTTGGGGAATTTTTCTATGAAGTCAAAGCAGATGCCACCCTGGGAAAGCAGAGGAAGTATGTTCTCTATAAAGCTCTCTGTGTTGTCGTCATCCTGGGAAACAACTCCAATCCACGTCCATGAGAAATGCAGAAGTAAGTGGAGAATTCCCTTGTACTGAAAGGCGCCATTTGGGAACATCCGGTGGAAGAAAACAGCCTGAGTTTCATTATTCATGACTGGAGAAGAGCCATATATGAGCTAGTTTTGAGAAGGTAAGATAAGAGAAACATTTCTCGCTTTGTGAGTATGGAGACATGACAAATTGTGCTTTCCCCCTCAAATTGTTTTACCCTTGAATACCAAAACCAATCCAGTACTAAACATCTTTAAAGAAAGATTCATATGGATGTAATGAATCAGATATATAATCTTAGATAATATATCTGACCTGTGGTCCGGCTCACCCCATTCCTCACCCTTCACCACTCTGGTAACTACATGACTATATAAGCTAGGGAAAACTTTCACATTCAATATATTAGATGGGTAAAAAATCTCTTGAACTGAATTCATGCTATATTTAGGTGGCCTGGGAAAATTTAGCTAATGGTCCATCAAAGAAGGACAAGTAGTAGGATATTACCTTGGGTCACTGAGCCATGAGACCTTGTCCATTTTTATGACTTTGGTACAAAAATGAGTAAGGTAGATAGATAATAGATGATAGATAGATAGATGATAGATAGATATAGATAGATAGATGATAGATGATAGATGATAGATGATAGATGATAGATAGATAGATAGATAGATGATAGATAATAGATAGATATAGCTAGATAGCTAGATAGCTAGCTAGATAGCTAGCTAGATGATAGATAGATAGATAGATAGATAGATAGATAGATAGATAGATGATAGATGACAGATAGATAGATAGATAGATAGATGATAGATAGATGATAGATAGATAGATAGATGATAGATGATAGATGATAGATGATAGATGATGATAGATGATGATAGATGATAGATAGATAGATATAGATAGATAGATAGATGATAGATGATAGATAGATGATGATAGATGATAGATGATAGATGATAGATGATAGATGATAGATGATAGATAGATGATAGATAGATAGATAGATAGATAGATAGATAGATAGATGATAGATGATAGATAGATAGATAGATAGATAGATGATAGATAGATAGATAGATAGATAGATAGATAGATAGATAGATAGATGATAGATAGATAGATGATAAATAATAGATAGATAGCTAGATAGATAGATATAGCTAGATAGATAGATGATAGATAGATAGATAGATAGATGATGATGATAGATAGATAGATAGATGATAGATAGATGATAGATGATAGATAGATGATAGATAGATGATATAGATAGACCACAAGGTTTATTTTTTTCAAACTGAACCATGAGACCTTATCAATTTTTGTTACTTTGGGTACAAAAACGAATAAGGTAGATAGATGGATAAACCCCAAGGTTTATTTTATTTCAATAATATTCTGAATGTGTCTATCTATTTCATTCACAACTTTTCCAGTCTGCAAGACGCATCAAGATGGAGGTGAATGGCATTCAAATGACTTGTTCAACTTAGAGGTTCCCCACACACGTCTTACTTGTGGCATCTTGTACATGCACAGGATAGTTGCCATGTGAAAACAGACATTAGAGTTTGGTCCCCCGATGACTGCTACTAGAGTATTCTCAACATCACACTTGTAGTTAGGGATGAACTTGGCCCGTCTAGAGAGAAGTTCTATGGAGGCTTGATAGGTCCAGCTGGCACTGAAATGACTGTTATAGATGTGGAATCCAAGGGTGACATTGCGCAAGATTTGGGGGTTGGCATTGATCTCCTTCACAGCAAATGCCAAGGCCAGGATGTGCTGGTAGTTCTGAGTCAGGACCCTTTATCAAGTGTCATATGGTGAGAGTCATGTGTTACATTTTACACCATCGGCTTCAGTTCATTCACAATATTTCAGTTCACTGTATATTTAATTAACATATTGCACATGAATGGCTTTTAAGGCCAAGGTCCAAAGTATTTTAAACAATGACCTCCAACTTCAAACATCATCTCATTTACAAGCATACAGTCATTGTGTTGCAAACAGAAGCAGCAGCAGCAGCAATAGAAATTTGCAGCACAACTATACAGGTCATTGGGAAGGAAGAGGACATTATATGATACTCTGACCTGTCTTTCCATGGCTGCATTAGTGCCTACTCCTTAAGCCCTATCCAGGCATGCCACTTCATTGAACAGGAAAAGCTGCAAGGTTTTCAGCGAAGGCAATGAGATTAAGATCTATTGTTTATTATTGATGTAAACCTCTAAAATGTATTATGTATAATTAAGTTTTTATGTCTATCTTCAGTATATTTTACTTTATTTTTTTTTATAATATTTTTATTAAACAATTTTTATATTAATACAAACAAAACATACATGAACAAGCAACAAACAATAACAGAACAAAAAACAAGTACCACTTCATATCCTAATTTCTTAAACCTTACTTCCTCGACTTCCTCTTGCCTCCCGTTTCTGTATTCCAAGTTCTTATAATTATTCAGCGAATCTTCCCTTATTTTACTATAAATTTATGTTAATCATCCTTATTCTCTTTGTCTTAACCATTACTAATAGTAACCATTTATTTTAAACCCAACATCATTCTAGCTGTCATTAATTTTATAGTATTTCTTTAAATAGTCCTTAAACTTTTTCCATTCCTCTTCCGCCGCTTCTCTTCCCTGGTTTCGGATTCTGCTCGTCATTTCTGCCACAGTATATTTTACTTTATTGCTATGGCTAGTTGCAGCTGCAAATAAAGATTCTTCTGATCTGATCATGTGAAGTAGAACAGATCAAGCAAGCTAGAGTCCCTGATGTTTTCCTCATTGCCCTCTTGAAACTCTACTTCAAGCTTCAGAAACATTTAATCCTGGACAAATATTTTCTTTCGTCAAGACTCCTCAGAGCATCACTCTTCCTAAACTCTTGGAAATCAGCAGCTCTCACAACATTTGTTATGGCTTTAATGTTGATGAAGAAACCCTGAAATATTTCATTGAAACTCAAGACATTACATATAGTATCCCTCTTTATATCAGTTCCAAGAAAAGTCCCAAACGTTTAGCATCAAAATGGAGAGATAGTGATCATCTCTATGAAGTACAATTGAAAGCAATATGCTGTCCAGACTACTACATAACGAGAAAATGATTAATCCGTAGTTTGCTCATCCTCGCATTAAAAAGAGGGACAGAGATTTCAGATATCCTCAATAATAATCCCCCAAACTAACTGACTGACCCTAAAGACAATCAATAAAGCAATATGCACTTCCAACAGTTTGTTCCCAAATCCCGTACAAAAGAGCAGCATGACTTGGAATAGTATCACTAAAAGAGTATGATATGGCTTTAAAGCAACATACATGTGGTCATCAGAAAGTTCCTGAGCCGGATGTTTTTCAAAGGATATGGTGCTTGAAGATATGTAGATCTGGGAAATAATGCCAGCGATGATGAGGTCTCCTGACTGATAATATTTGTGAATTATAGGAACAGGTTCTTTGATAGAACATTGAGGAAGAGGAGCAAGCATGCATATCCCCTGGGACAGCAGTAGGAACACCACCACCCCAAATAATGCCATCTTGCAGAGAGTTTAATGGTAGACACCAAGCCATCTGCTCTGTGATTCTTATTCAGCAGAATTTGAATTATCACTCACCCAGCTGATTCAAGGGCAAAAAATACAGAATAAAGAATACGTGGCCATTCAGAGCTATGTCTATAGGCCCAGCTCTGAGTGACTCTTAGATATTAATAACATCCCTTAGTCTTTGACTGTTATTTTGCATGGGACCAGTAGACCGCCCCAAGGATAGGGGGAAGAAGTACAAATAATGGTGATTAATTTGATAATTGCAGGCCTGTTAAGAACTTAATCTGATTCATTGTTTCTCTGCAATATTGCAAAAGAAAACATGTTTTTCACATCTCAGCTGAAGTCTTCTCTGGAAAATCCTCAGTGGAAGGAAGTTTTAACTTGTTATAGTTACAAATGTGTTCACAACTGAGGTCTTAAAATGAAAAACAGCACAGGCATGTAACTGGTTTGAACTATATTTAATCACTGAGGTGGAGTCAACTTTTGCAGAAGTTCCAAATGGACCCTTATTTTGAAAACTTGAATGTTTTAGAATTCAAATGAAAAACCACATTTGGTCCTTCTTTGTGGTGTCACTGCATCTGGGGGGAGACAGTCAATAGAGCTTCTTGTGCCACCGTGCCCATTGATAAGATGTCTGGCACATGGGCTCTGTCTGAATGACCCGCCCTTCACCATGAGGTTATGGCAAGCTGCAACAAATAGAAAATAGAATTTTAAAATAGATACAAAAGAGTAGAATTTCAACATCTCTACTTTCTCCTGCTGTCTTCAGCTGATCCAGCCTTTCACGGATAACACATGCTTTGAATATGAACACAGAAATGCTTCCCTTAAAAAAACCTGGAGATGTTTGGACTGTGTTTCATAGCAGTCACGTTTGGTGCTCCTTGTTGTGGTCTTCACTTCAAAAGAGAGAGAACCCTGAAGATACTGCGAGTCATTAGGAGAAATCGAGAAATCAAAGCTGATTTCATGGAAAGCTGTTGTGATCCAGACTTTTGCCCCTATTTCCTTCTCAAACACACTGCTGTGTAATGAGCAGGATACAATGATTTCCATTACACTGGTTAAATAGCAAAGAAACATCCTGACTTGTCTCCAGAGGAGGAAAGGTTCACTTGGGCTGATCGGGTTTTTAAAATGATTCAAATTACTTTCTTTCAATGTTTTGGATAAGGCAATGCAAATCCCTCTGCTGTGGGTCAGGCCTTAAGCAACTCAGGCCTGCAACTCAGGTCTCAAACTTCAACACTTGTACACTGACATCAGCAGAAGTCATGTAAATCTTTTCCAAAGTACAAAACTTAAACAGACTGGAAAATACTCACCTTTTCTCCACACAGGCTATTATAGCAACAATTATGGATTATTTTTTCTGGAAGTGCAATAAGTATTCAGTTGCTTCTGTTGATTAAAAAAATTAGGTTTTGATCCAGACAGTTTTAGTAGTTTAGCCTATTTCACTCAAAGATAAGTACTATTATGAGTCTGAATCCAGCCCAGTATCTCACATATATTTTCTTTTGTCTAGATATTGAGAAGTCAATTAAACATAAATATTGTACATCAATGAGACTATTCTATGTTTCATTTATTTCAAACAGTATTCTAAATATGAGTAAGTCTAGATCCAAACCACACTTCACATTTCATTTTATCTACAGTAAATAAATAATAAAGAATGCAACAGCAACATAGGTCTCAGTCCAATAAATTACAGCATAATTTAGCCCATGTGTATTATTTTTCTTTATTAGATTCCTAGACTACCCTTCATCCGAAGACCACAGGGCATTTTACAGTATAAAAACATAAAAATACATACCATAATAACAAAACCAATACACTCCCCCACAGTACAAAAGGCCACAGGAATAATGAGTTATTTCTCTTTTTCCCTGGCTTAATTCCTGTCACTTACACATTGCTAATTTAAAATGGACCAGGGCCAAATAATTTAGAATATTTCATTGTTTTGTTCTTCTTAGCTGTTCCTTGTTGTTCAGCTCAGGTCTCAACAGAATGATATAGAGCTTTGGAGAAAAGATACAAACCAGTAACCCAGCACTGGAGGCCAAGATGGAGAAAATCTCCACGGCAACCATATATTTCCCCCTTGTGCTGAGATAGGTTGGGACAAAGGTCAACCAAACACTGCAAAAGACCAACATACTGAAGGTGATAAACTTGGCCTCATTAAAACTATCAGGCAACTTACGGGCTAGGAAAGCAACACAGAAGCTGACTTTGGCAAGCAAACCCATGAAGCCCAAGACGCAGTAAAACATGGCGACTGAGCCCTCATTACATTCTAGTATAATTTCTTTAACAACTGAGTGCATGTTGAAATCTGGGAATGGGGTAGAGGTTGAGAGCCACACCGTGCAAATAGTGGTTTGAATCAGGGAGGAGCCAAGAACAATGGAAACAGCCAGTCTTTTCCCCACCCATTTCCTCATTCGGGATCCAGGCATGGTGGCCATGAAAGCTAGAACGACAATGGTGGTTTTGGCCAGAACACAAGACACAGCTGCCGTGAAGATAATGCCAAAAGCAGTTTGTCGAAGAAGACATGTCAGCGTTTTTGGTTGGCCAATGAAGAGCAAAGCACAAAGGAAGGAGAGCAGGAGGAACATGAGGAGAGTGTAGGTGAGATTCCGGTTGTTGGCTTTGACAATGGGAGTGCCCTGGTGCTTAACAAAGATGCCAAGCACTAAAGCTGTAATGAATGAAAAGGAAAGAGCCAATATTGCCAAAGTCATCCCCAAAGCTTCTTCGTAAGACAGGAAAATTATGACTTTTGGAATGCATGAATCCTGGGCATTATTTGGATACTGATCCTCTGGACATTGCAAACAGTCATCCATGTCTGGAAAAGAAAACATAAGGTTTGAAATATGGGAGCCCTGTTTACAGAGGAATAATCAAGAATAAAGAAATAATAATAATCACTAGTTGGGGTAGCCAATATTAATTCTACAAAACCTAGAAAGATGTGTTCTTGGTAGATGTATGACAAACATATGTCTGTCTTTCGTATGCAATTATATATTCAGGATACTGTACTCAGAGATAGTAGGCGTAGAACCTAGTTGTGGATTCCACTCAGAAGGGGATACTAGCCCTGGAAATTCCATCCAGTTCTGTAAAAAAAAGGGGGGAGCATTCCGTAGATGGGGAGCCACTGCAGAGAAGACCCGTTCTCATGTTACCACCCTCCTGGCCTCTTGAGGAGAAGACACACAAAGGAGGGCCTCAGAAGATGATCTCAGGGTCCAGGTAGGTTCACATGGGAAGAGGTGGTCCTTGAGGTATTGCGATCCTGAGCCATTTAAGGCTCTATGGGTCAAAACCAGCACTTTGAATTGGGCCCAGAAACTAATTGGTAGCCAGTGCAGTTGGACCAGGATTGGTGTAATATGTTCAAACTGTCTTGTTCCCTTGAGCAACCTGGCTGCTGAATTCTGCACTAGCTGAAGTTTCTGAACCATCTTCAGAGGCAGTCCTACGTATAACACATTGCAGTAATTTAACCTTGAGGTTACCAGAGCATAGACAACAGTAGTTAGGCTATCCCTGTCCAGATAGGGGCGTAGCTGGGCCACCAGATGAAGCTGGGTCAATTTGCACTACCCATGCAAAGTAAAATTAAATAACACAGCATGTGCAAAGAGATAGTTAAATATCTTGAGATTAAGTCATATGTGAAAGTTTTCCATTATACTACTTACCCTTCTGGTTTGAGATCTTCCCTTCTGGACAGGGAAGGCAATCATAGCAGCAGAATGGCTCCCCTTCCTTCTTGGTTCGACTATAACCCAAATGGCAATTGTCATTACAAAGAGAAAGGGGCAGTGCCTGTAGATAAAATCATAGAAACATATATGCTATAAACATGGTGTCCCCAGACTGACTCCAACATCTGCATCTCTTAGGACAGGTGTGGGGGACCTTCAGGTCTTGGCAATGCTTGCTGGGAATATGGGTGTTGCAGTTCAGAAAAGTCTGGAGACCTGAAGGTTCCTCACTCTTGTCTTAGGGAAAGGGCCATAGCTCAAGAGTAGAATATCTGCTTTGCATGCATAAGCTCCTGGGTTCAATCCCAGGCATCTCCAGTTAGGGTTCAGAAAAACCTTGGTCTTGAACCCTAGAGACCAGTTTCCAGTCAGTGTCAACTCTACTGAGCTAGATGGGTCAGTTGTCTGACTGGTTATAAAGCCTCTTCCTGTGTTGCTATGTATATTGAATGGAATGTAAGAAAAGCAGTGTCTAGAAACATCTCATCATATCATGATCATGATTACCATTAAACTTATTTATTTCATTTATCACTTTGATACAAAACAACCTGAAGGAATCTTACAATATACAGAATAAAGTAAAAATGCAAGAATAGCACAAGAGGGTAAAAACACAATGAACAACAAAGCACTAAATAGCATTATGCACTAGTTCTCATAGAGTTGTATGCCATATGTGGTCCATGCAATTAGGACAACTGTATGAGCAGGGTCTTCATTGCACCAAGTCCCTATAAATAGATAGCCATGTGCATATGTAAACAAACATGTTCACATCTGCCATGCCACATGCAAACATGGCGGACATGATTAGCAATGGCACAGTTTGTGGCATGCTCCAAAGGGTGTGAGCCTACCTGCCAGTGTGTAAATGAAGATGCAAAGGAAGATGACTACAGACAGATGTTTTGCCATGACACTTTTTAGATAGAGCCCACAAAAATGGGCCTGAACTGTACCTGGTTAAATCTGCTGGGCCACACAATTGCATCCTCATGAATGGTGAACTGTTTGCCCGAGGCGGCCTGTGGGTCTATCCCACCAACTCTTACTTGAAGAATGGACTGGTTTGCGAGTGTCACCCAGTTCATTATATCAAATGCAGACTCCAGTTCTCCATTTTGGTTGAAATAAACTTTTTCCCCAGCACTATTATTAAAGACGCTACTTCTCACCAAGTGGCTGAGCTAAATTCGGGAGGGGGAAAGAGGATGGGAATTGAAGGGGAATTAATCACTATATAGGTAAAGGTAAAGGACCCCTGGATGGTTAAGTGCAGCGACTATGGGGTGTAGTGCTCGTTTCGCTTCAGGCCGAGGCAGCCGGCGTTTGTCCACAGATAGCTTTGCAGGTCATGTGGCCAGCATGACTAAACAGCTTTTGGCACAACAAAACACCTTTACGGAAGCCAGAGCGCATGGAAACGCTGTTTACCTTCCCACCACAGCAGTACCTATTTATCTACTTGCACTGGTATGCTTTTGAACTGCCAGGTTGGCAGAAACTGGGACAGAGCAACAGGAGCTCACCCTGTCGCACGGACTTGAACTGCCGACCTTTTGATCGGCAAGCCCAAGAGGCTCAGTGGTTTAGACCACAGCGCCACCCGCATCCCCAAATATAACTAGATATAGCGGGTTGATGAGCTTTCCCACTTGAGGGATATGAGGAATGGGTCCTTCAACAAAGGATTTATAAAGACTAGTAGTAGATGCAATTGTAGTTGTCAAGCACTAAAAGCCCCACATCTCCACCATCTTCTTTGTGATCACCTTCATTCCATCAAGAAGAATGCGTAACAACCACACATCACAAGAAAAGGAAGAAGGAAGGGTTACAGCCTTTCAAGCAGCCTTTACAACTTATGAACAAGTAAGGCTTGTTACTACATTTTTGTTTAGAATAAAGGAGGGTTAAGCTCCACCAACTGAAGGGATTTTTAAAGAGGTTTGAAGAATTCACAGGGGATAAGGCTGTCAGTGGCTGCTGGCCATCATGTCCATGTTCTGCTTCCATGGTTGAAGGCAGGATGCCTCTTTTCTAGGAATCAAAATTGGGGTGAGCCCTGTTGCAATCAGGTCCTATGGGCATCTGGCTGGACATTGTGAGAAGAGGATGTTGGAGTAGATGGGTCCTTGGCCTGATCCTGCAGGATCTTCTTATGTCCTCAAGTAAGTGAATGCAGACAATTGACCTTCTGTATATGCTTTCTTAGTATATTATATTACTGCTGCTGCAGTAATTGGCTGAATTTCAGCAAGATTTTATATGATGCATCTTTTCATGAAAAACAATTATACAAAAGACACAGACCATTCTGCAGCAGCTGCCATTTGGCATTAAATAAAACTCCTGTTGCAATCTCCTGTTAGTGAGATGAACGGCCTATCCCCATTCAGGATGAGTCCTCACTGAACTCCCTGGCAGTTTCTACTGACAGATGTAAAACAGATTCATAAAACAGTGAATCATGTTTTCAACAAGACATGTAATTTAGTCTTTAGATGTGAACCAATAATAATAATAATAATAATAATAATAATAATACCTATTCAGGTTGAGTAAGTTAAAAAGTTATAACAGGATTAGGAAATAGAGGATATAACAAGAAACAAAATTTAAGGTGGTAGACCACTAGTCGAGCAGGAGGGAAGTCATAGGCTCATTGCAGCCAAAAAGTGTGTTAATGAAAATATAATGTGATGTAATGATAATATATGTTAAAAATAATAAAAATTGTTATATAGAAAAAAAGATGCTAACCACTGTTGGTGAGAACAGAAGCTTTTCAAACACTCTGGATTCTTCCCTTTTTTATTATTTCCAATGGTATGGGGAGCATTCCTGCATTATTGCACTCCTGATCTTACCTTCCACACCTGTTGATTCCAAAACGTCAGCCATCCTCCATCCACAATTGCTCTGTGTTTGAATTGAGATGAATGTGTGGCATGCAAGGCATGTCCCACAGCATAGACTGCATTGTAGATGCTGTAGCTGTGGCCAGTCATGCTCGTTTGAAAAATAGACCCCGGAAGAGTCTCCAGCTTCTCCTCCCCAGTGCAAATTTTGCCATCCTGCATATTTTCCCCAGAGTCAGGGAAATCGCACACAAATGCCTTTTCCCAGTATACCTTCATAAAGCCATCTTCTTTTTCCAAGATGGGATTTCTCGTCTGAAAAAATTCCTGGAATCCCAAGACCTCCTTTGAGTGAATTGTGAAGGATAGAGCACCATGGAGGAAGTCAATGTCCAGATCTCTTTGAAAGGGAAGTGATGTGAAATCCATCTGGACTGTCATGATCCAAACTTTCCCTTTAGCCTTCATTGGAATACCTTCATATTCTGACATTTCAGGAAATGCTCTCAAAACTGTCATGGAATCAATTTCACCATGAATGAGCAACACATTGACAGTACTTCTCATGGCAATATTAAATGTCTTGAGTCCATCTGTAACCACGTCTGTAACCCTGCTAGAATATGTAATTGTGGGAAATCTTTCCATGAAATCAAAGCAGATTCCTCTCAGGATAAATTTTGGAACCACGCTCTGTATAAACCTGTCTCCATTCTCGTCATTCACAGTCAACAAACCAGTCCATGTCCACCTGAAATGTAGCAATAACTTGAGAATCCCTTCATACTGATGGTCTAGATTTGGGAACATTTGGTGGTAGAAAGCAGCTTCAGTTTTCATTTTCCCCACTGGAGCAGAGCCATAGATGAGCTAAATGAAGGGTAGGAAATGAGGAGATGAGATACTTTTTAAAAAGGGTGTACTGGTTTACTTTTTAACTTGTATTGGCAGCAGTTAAAATCCAACCTAGATTTCAGATTTGTTGCTGTTGTTGAGTGCTGACGACCTGGGAGTTTTTCAGTTTTTCTCAAGCTTAAGAGAAAGTGGTGGAATTCAAAGGTATAAATATGCTGACCAATTCTCTAAACCAGAGCTTTCCAAACTTTTCATGTTGGTGACACACTTTTTAAGAGATGCATCATTTCATGACCTAGTAATTCAATTTTACTAGCAAACTGGAGGTTAAACTAACCCTTTTCCAGCCCTGGGAGGAGTGTGGGGAGCATTCGTGTGACACACTAACGTGTTGCGACACACAGTTTGGAAAGCTCTGCTCTAAACCAACTATCTTAGCAAAGGAATTCACTTTGTCCTCACTTGTGAAACTATAGTGGCAGAAAGCATATACTGAAAGAGGGTTGTGCCAGTCTACTCAAACAATTGCGCATTTGCCTTTCATGGTTGTGCCATGTCTTACATTACACTGGCATAGCAGGGCTTCCACCATATTCTGTTGTTGCATTAGAACTCCCATAATCTATGAGCACTGACCACGCTGTCTGGGGCTGATGAAAGTTGGATTTCAATCTCATCTGAAGGACACCACACTGGCATATTTACTGTAGTCCCTCAGCCAGTTTACTTCAAGCATAGATCAGCACAATTAGACACAAATATTTATATTAAGATATCTGTCCAGCTCTTCACCATTTATTTCCATGGCAGTTATCATATATTAAGCAATAAGGGGAAAGAGCAAAGGGAAAACAAATGAAAAATGATAAACACAGTGACCATTGTAAAGGTACAGCTGATCATCAGAACTTGCAAAGTGCCATGCCTTTGCCTCAAAAGAAGACCCAATGGTCTGCGTAGTTTGACACCATGAGAGGTGCTCTAGGAGAATTTTAGCTGTGGAATCTTGTAGATGCTCAGTATAGTTGCCATGTGGAGACAGACTTCAGAGTTAGAGCCTCCAATGACTGCTACGGGGTTATTCTGGAGGTCACACTTGTAGTTGGGAATGTATCTGCCATATGTAGAGAGAAGTTCCAAGGAGACACGATAGGTCCAGCTTGGACTGAACTGACTGTTATAGATGTGGAAGCCCAGGGTGAGGTTGAGTAAGATTTGGGGGTTTACATTGATCTCCTTTACAGCAAATACTAATGCCAGGATATGTTGGTAGAGCTGTGTCATGATCCTGAAATGATAGTTATGTACATGCTGTGCCACAGTGCGTTTCCTTCTGGATGGGACATCTGCTACACTTCAGCTGAGCTAATGATATTTTACAGATCAATTTATCTCAGTCTAGGGAAATCTGGAAGAACATTAGCACACACAGATTGCAGCCCTAAACTAAACTGGGAGACTAAGCCTTTTAAAAAAAGAGTTTGACTTACACTATCCCTTTTGCTAATGCTGCTTCCACTGGGATGCTAGGTCATTTGAAGGAAACCCAATGGAGTATGGAATAGCTCTCCACCTGCACCAACACTGCCATGCACCTGGAACATCTCCCCTTTTGGGGGCTTACCCTGGCCTTGTATGAGCCAGGTGAGCTCCCAATTAGCTGGAATGGGAGACTTACATCAATATATCTCTGTCTGATCTGGGATGAGGGGTTTCAGCTGGCTGAGCCCAGGCTGATCCACCTTGCAGATCCTGGCTTTGAATTGCTCCTTAAGCTGCTGAGAGAAATAGGCTGGGGATGTTAGATTCATGGCTGCCACAACTAAAAAGATAAAAGGAAGGTGGTGATTAATGTGGCTTAGCTACAGGTATGATACAATTATTTGACAAAGGCCGGGAAAGTTGAGCTGCCATTCTTCTCCCATTCACTGGATCTAACACTGTTCTATGGGCCTGGCTCTTCCAGGGGAAATATAATAAATATGTGGTACCAGGGGATTTTAGAAAACAAATCTTACACAATGTCGTCAAAGAGGTCACTAGAAGGACATTTTCTGAAGTCTATTGAGTTGAAGAATATGTAGATCTGAGACATAATACCAGCAATGATGAGGTCTCCTGGCTGGTAGTACTTGTGAAGAATAGGAAGGGGATTACTGATGCTGCATTCAATATTAGGAATCTTGCATGTCACCTGAGGCAAAAGCACAGGTAGCCATAGTACAAATCCAACCATCTTGCATGAAATAATTCTTCTTGTACATAAATTCTCCCACCTCCACATTCTCCTTTGCTGCGTCCTGTACTGCAGCCTGCGCAGCATGACTTAAGGAGACACTAGGGGCTGATTTGTGGCTCAGATGGTGCAGGATAAAGTCTCTGTTATCAGACTGACCAAGCGCTGGCTATCTTGCTATACCTTGGAAATGTGCAAGGGATATTAGTAGGATCTTCCTATTTTCATTAATAATAATGCAGCTCATAGTCCCTTTGTATGGGGAGAAGTGTCTTCTGTTCTTATGTTAATAATTACAGGGCCGATGATCACATTATTATGGTTTACAGGCACTTAGATGTGACTGCTGCAATCATCCAGTTTATGTCATCACCTCGTTGTGTTATGGAAATTAATGGGCCCAGATGATGCAATTTGTAGCAAGAAACTAGATGGCTGTAACTATAGTAGTTAGGGGCAGATGATGTTTATATTCTCAACTTTGCACAAACAGGGACCATTAAGCAAATAACATGCTAGGTGCATTATACTTGAAAGTGCAGTTGGGCTGCTTGCTCTGTGCAGGTCTCAGAGGTCTATATGAATGGAGGAAATGAGGGTATTTTGTGGGTATTTTCCAGAGTTCAAAAGTAGCAGAAAAGTTTCAAAAGATTCCCTATTAATAAGATGATGTTTGAAATCCCCTTGAAAAAATATTGTGTGTGGAGGGTTTAATAGCCTTGAGAACCAGCCCTAAGTTTGTATTCTCTGCAGTCCTGACTACTGTTCATTTGTAATGAGGCACCTAGAGAGCAAGGATCAACTCAGCAACCCAGCAGACTCTCCACCTCTTCCCATGCCAGAGGTTGTCCACCTTATAAGGTCTGCCAGAGACTATTCATTGTCTGCCCAGTGATGCACTGTAGAAACTTCCAAGCTTACTTAAGTAGAGTTTGACTTCTTCAACCCCGGTCTGGTGGAACGCTCTGTCACAAGAGACTAGGGCCCTGTGGGATTTGACATCTTTCTGCAGGGCCTGCAAGATGGAGCTGTTCCGCCAGGCCTTTGGTCAGGGCTCAGCCTGTCTCCCCTTTTCTTTTTGTATAAGAACTAATATGAAAGAGGCCTCCCAGTATTCTCACTGGCCCATATAAGATCAACGTAAGCAGCTGGGCCTGATGAACATTTACTGTTCCCAACCCTAACCCTGCGGAAAGCCATCTAATTAGACTTTAATTTGATTTTGACCTGTTTTTAGGAGGTAATTTAATTATTGTTTGATTTTATACTAATGTTATATATCTGATGTTAGCCGCCCTGAGCCTGACTTCGGCTGGGGAGGGGGGGATATAAATAAAAGTTATTATTATTATTATTATTCAGGCCTTAAGGTCCTGAAAATTATAGACTGGTTACCATAACTTCTGTCTTGGGAAGACTTGTAGAAAGTATGATCATTCAGTCAGTCATAATTTTATTTGTACTCTACTCTTCTACAAAAACAATCAGGCTCCAAGTGTCTTACAACAAAGAAAACAGGAAGACATCTCAAAATGAACCAAGTACAAAAGTTTACTCATGGCTTTTCTAAAGTCATAGAATTTTAGTGGCTTCAATGATTCCTTCTTCTTAACTGCTCCTTGTTATTCAACTCAGGCCTCAGAATAATAATATAACATTTTGGGGAAAATATGCAGCCAAGAATCCCAAAGCTGGAGGCCAAGATGGAGAAGATCTTGACAGCCACCATGTATTTTCCTTTGGTGCTCAAGTACGTTGGGACAAAGGAAAGCCAAACGCTACAAAAGACCAACATGCTGAAGGTGATGAACTTGGCTTCATTGAAACTGTCAGGCAACTTCCGGGCTAGGAATGCCATGATGAAGCTGAACATGGCCAGGAAGCCCATAAAGCCCAGAGCACAATAGAACATGAAGGGTGATCCTTCATTACATTGCAATACAATCTCTTTGGTCACTAAATGCATGTCTAAATCTGGGAACGGAGGAGATGTTGCCAGCCACACAATGCAAATGGCGACTTGTGTAAGGGAGCAGGAAAGAACAATGGAAATGGACAGTCTTCTTCCTGCCCACATCCTCATCCTGCTCCCTGGTTTGGTGGCCATGAAAGCCAGAACTACAATGATAGTTTTGGCCAACACACAAGAAATTGCCACTGAAAAGATTATACCAAATGCGGTTTGTTGAAGAAGACAGGTAAGACTTTCAGGCTGGCCAATGAATAGCAAAACACAAAGAAAGGAGAGAAGGAGGGAGAGAAGGAGAATGTAGGTGAGGCTCCGGTTGTTGGCTTTGACTATGGGAGTGTCCCTGTGCATAATGAAGATTCCCAGCACCAAAGCTGTGATGAAAGACAAGGAAAGAGCAGAACTGGTCAAAGTGATTCCCAAAGGTTCTTCATACGTCAGGAAGGTTATATATTTTGGAATACATGAATCCTGGTCGTCATTTGGAAACTGATCTTCTGGACACTGGAAACAGTTCTCTGTGTCTGGAAAACAAAACATCAGGTCTGAAATAATCAAATCTAAATGTGAGAAAGACCTGGATGAATGTTGTCGGGTTAAAAATGGAAGTATAACTATTTGCAAGATGTTGTTCTCACAGATGAGCAACCCAGCAGCACTGGACGCTGTTTTGTCAATGAATATGTCTTTCCCTACTAGTTATTGTTGGGGAGGCGTGGAACAAACTACTTCTCCTCTTGGTCTGGGGAAGGGCAGCCTTGCCGTTTCCACTGACTGCTGAAGGATCAGCTGCAGGGACCACTGTTAACCCTTTCCCTGTCCGGAAGAACATTCTGCACCAACTGTACAAAGGCAGTTGACAGCACCAATTGTCAATTTCTTTTGTACTGCAGAGCTACAAGAAAGCACACTTTGGCCCAATCAATCACAGGAGATTTTGAGCTGCTGGGTCTGGGTTGAGTACATGTAGCTTGCTGTTCTTTTGCATTTCATCTCAAGAGGCAATAGACTGAAAGGTGGGGCAATAGACTGAAAGGTGGGGTCTTTAAAACAAATGAATGAGTTTGGTCTGTGTCACTTTGACATTACCTTTTGAAAATTGTGGCATTCCATTGTTGATTCCATTGTTAGATTGCTTTAAGATGTTTTACAGGAAGCAATTCATGAATGGAATTTATGTATCATGTGTGGTGTCTTCCGGGTGCAAAGATTCAGGATGTGGCAGAGAAATTGCCAAGTCTTGTAAAGCCCATTCACCACAACCCTTTCCTTCTGATCCATGTGGATACTCACAATACTGCCGCAACAACCTTCGATGTATAGCAAGGGGCTGTGCGACTTGGGGCAGGAAGCTGAAGGGCCTTGAGGCACAGGTGGTCTTTTCATAACTCCTTCCTGTTGAAGGTCGTGGCCCAGGAAGAGAGAGGAAAATACTGGAGGTAAACCACTGGCTGTGCAGGTGGCGTCATCAGGGAGGGTTTGGCTTCTTGGACTGGGCTATGTTGACTACATGTCAGTTTATCAGATTGCATCTTCATTCATATCAGCAGCTACCACCACCATTGTAGAATTGTGAACTACTCTTTTGACACAAGGGAAATGACTCTCTCTATATCCTGATGTCAATATTCCTGATAAACTGTGTGCATGATATTTCTTACCCTTCTGGTTTGAGATCTTCCCTTCCGGACATGGAATGCAATCATAGCAGCAAAATGGCTTCCCTTCTTTCTTGGCCTTCTGATACCCTGGGTGACAATTGTCATTGCACACAGAAAGGGGCTGTGCCTGTCCATACATGAAAGAAAATAATGCACTTCCGGTCAGCGCCAGCGACCGAATGGTGGATTCCCTCTGAGCTCCGGAGGGAATCGGCTTCGCGGAACTGGGTCTTACCACTGCAGCGAAGCGGGGACCCAAAAAAATCACAGGTGGGGAAGCCTGTGAACTGGAGGCTCGGCGGGCTCCATTTGTGCTCCCCTCCGCTGCGAAGGAGCCTTTTTAAAGGCTTCCGAACAGATCGGGGGAGAGTGGCGCGGAGCTGAGAGCTGTCTACCCATCTCCGCAGAGTGAAGCCGCATAGCCAGGGTCGGAGAGCGCTGATTTCTTCACTGGACAATTGGATACCAAAACAACTACCCGTGAGTAGGTTTAAGAGATCTATTTGGAGGAAATTTCTACTGAATTTGGCACCGAAACGGGAAAGGTAAAAACAGGAAGTCTGCCTTCCCGGATTGTAAACAGATCAAAGCAAAGAGACTGTAAAGCTGTGACTTAGAAAGATGTCTTTGAAAGGACTAAAATCCAACACCAAAAAGGTGATTTCCCCCTCTGTTTGCAGGAACAGTGGGGTGAAACCTGAAGATATCTGTCCTGCAAGAAAAAGAGAGATTAAAATTATATCTGCTGACTTTAAAGCCTGGAAACGGACTGCCTATGACAGGGAAGCCGATCAGTGGGATGAACTGTCAAAACTGCAAGAGTAAAAAAGTTTGACTTAACTCTGCAAAAGATACAGTGTTGATAGAACTGTATTGGAAAGTAAAGTAACTTTTAAGGACTTTAAAATTCTGACTTTTAAGAGATATTGGGGACCTATAAGGACTATACTTGTTTAAAAGTTGCAAAGTGAAGTTGGAATTGTGTCCCCTAGAGGTGACTATGTTGCAATAACATCTTAGTCAATAAGTAACCAAGCTGTGGAAAATTCCTTTTCAAAACAAACTTCCCAGGCGTGAGACTGACCTTGGGTTGTGCATGAGAGTGTTATGGCAGATGGAAAAGGGAAGATAGAGTTGACACAGGAAAAAACCACCAGGTCTGGTAGACAATACAAGACCGACACTACATACCAGAGAAGGGCCTCAACATCCGGAGCAGCGGGTACAGTAGGAGCTGCTGCCTCACAGGCAAAATCAAAAGTTATGTCATCTGAAGAGTTATTGGCTCAAGCATTGGGTAAGATAGATGCATCTTTGGAGAAATTAGCCAACCAGGTTGCAGAGACAAATAGAGAAGTAGCTGAGACAAATAAACAAGTAGCTGAGGCCTCAGCAAAAATTGACCTGAACACCTCAAGTATCAATGAATTGGGAAAAAAGGTGAATTCTAATACACAGTCTATTGAAAAACTATTGGAGGAATCGGCCTCAACTAGAAAGTTAGCGGAGGAAGCCAAGGAAATTGCAACCGCCGCTCAAGAGAAGATACCACCAGTATATAAGAAATTAGAAGAGCATGACCTGACATTGTCCATGATAGAATTACAAAGAAAGGAGAGGAATTTATGAATTAGAGGTGTACCAGAAAGTGAGAAAGATAACCTGGTAGACTTTCTCACAAAGGAATTGCTAGAATTTTGGCAACAAGACCTGGGGGAAGAAGAATTCAAGATAGTGAGTGCATTTAGACTTGGTAGAAGACAAGGAAAGAATAAAGCAAGAGATTGTTTGATTACTTTAAGAACAAAGGAAGAAAGGGATAAAATTCTGAATCTGCATTATCAAAGAACTCTGGAAATTGAAGACGCTTTCGTGGAAATTTTTAAGGATATACCAAAACATATTTTGGATGTAAGGGCCTATTACAGAGATTTGGTTGCTCTGTTGAGAAGAAATAGAATACTCTTCAGGTGGGAATTCCCCCAAGGCCTGTCTTTTAAATACAGATGAAAGAAAATAAGAATAAGGACAGTAAATGACAAGGACAAGTTTTTGAAAGATCACAAAGAGGACCTACAGAAGGAAGTGGAGTCGGTGTCAGGAAAAGGAATCTTGGACATAGCAAATCTATCATTTGGATTCCCTGGGTCAGGGAAAGACAAGCCACCGACAGAAGAAGAACAACAACTTGGTGCAGTGGGAGGAAAAACTAAGTAACCAATCATGTCTCTGCAACTTCTAAGCTGGAACTGTAATGGACTGAATTCCCCTAGAAAGAGAAAAGGTGTTTTTCATATATTAAAAAAAGAACAATTGGACTTGATTTGTTTACAGGAAACACATGTAATGAGGTTACACAGGAAAATACTTATTAATAAAAGATTAGGACAAGAGTTTACTTCGTCTGACAAAGTTAAAAAGAGAGGAGTGGTGATATATGCAAAGGAGAAACTTTTACCGAAATTAATTTTTAAAGATGAGCAAGGAAGATATTTGGCAATTGAAATTCAGCTTCAAGGAGAGAAATTTTTGATAGTAGGGGTGTATGCACCGAACGAGGGGAAATCTGATTTTTTAAAGAAGTTGCATGAGACTCTTATGGACTTTATGGATTACAATATAATACTGATGGGAGATATGAATGGAGTTGTATCTACTAATATGGACAAGGAGCAAAAACAGGTAGTCACCAAAGATGGTAGACTACCAAAAACCTTCTTTGAAATGACTGATAATATGGGCTTGATTGACATTTGGAGAACTAAGAACCCCCTGGGGAGAGAGGGAACTTTTTTCTCTGAAGCCAAGATGACATGGACTAGAATCGACCAAATTTGGATTACTAGAGGAATGGCACCAAAGATAAAAAAAGTGGAGATCTGCCCTAAAACCTGCTCTGACCATAATGCTGTAAAGATGGAGATGAAGCAAACAACAACCGGCACCTTTAGATGGAGGATGAACAACACCTTATTTAGAGATGAAGAAGTGTACAACAAGGCCCAAAAGACTTTAAGAGACTATTTTGAAATAAATTTGTCAACAAATGTTGAAAAAAGAGTAATCTGGGACGCAAGTAAAGCCGTGATGAGAGGGTTTTTGATGCAACAGAATGCAATAAAAAAGAGAAGGCAAAATGAGAAAAAAGATAAAATTTTGGAGAAAATAAAAGAAGGTGAGAAAAAATTGAGAGTCAAGCCAAAGTCGCAGGAGATTTTGAGAGAAATAAAGGCTTATCAAATACAATATATGGAATTGATGAATCAGGAAATAGAATGGAAAATTAAACAAATGAGACAGAAGACATTTGAATCGGCGAATAAATGTGGGAAATTACTGGCTTGGCAATTGAAAAAAAGACAAAAATTAAATACCATTACAAACCTGGAAGTAGAAGGAAAAGACATTCATAATCCAAATGAGATTAGAAATTGCTTCCAGAAGTATTTTAAACAACTATATGCACAAGGGCCACAGAATGAAAGGGATATTGATGGATTTTTGAAAACAAATGGATTACAAAAAATCTCACAAGAAAGTAAACTATTGTTGAACTGTAAAATATCTGACCAGGAGATAGAAGGTGCCATCCTAAACATGCAACTGGGAAATCTCCGGGACCGGATGGGCTGACTTCCAGATACTATAGATCTTTGAAGGACTGGTTAATTCAACCTTTGAAGGAAGTCTGCAATGAAATTTTGGAAGGGAAAAGGGCACCAGAAACATGGAAAGAGGCTTATATTACACTTATACCGAAAACAGAGACTGAAAAGACTCAACTTAAGAAGTACCGTCCCATATCTTTATTAAATGTGGATTACAAAATTTTTGCTGATATTTTGGCTAAGAGACTGAAAAAAGTATTGATTGAAGAGATTCATAAGGACCAAGCGGGCTTTCTACCGGGAAGACATCTATCTGATAATTTGAGGAATGTAATTGACATTTTGGAAAAGTTAGAAGTGAACATAAATACTAAAGCTGTCCTGATATTTGTGGATGCGGAGAAAGCCTTTGACAATATTTCTTGGAGTTTTATGAAAAAGAACCTACAGGGTATGGGGGTAGGCCAAGGTTTTGAAAATGGTATAGGTGTAATATATTCTGAACAAAAGGCTAAATTAATTGTAAATAATGTGGTTACGGAACAATTTAAGATAGAAAAAGGGACACGACAAGGGTGCCCAATTTCCCCATTACTTTTTATATCGGTCCTGGAGGTTTTGCTGAACATGATTAGAAGGGACCGGCTGGTTAAAGGTATTCAGGTCGGAGCTAAACAGTATAAATTGAGAGCATTTGCAGATGACCTAGTTTTGACGTTACAGGAGCCAGAATCTAGTACCAAAAGAGTTTTAGAACTAATTCAAGAATTTGGTCAGGTGGCAGGATTTAAACTGAACAAGTCAAAAACTAAGGTTTTAGAGAAAAACTTAACATTGTTTGAAAGAGAGAAGTTTCAGAATGAAACAGGTTTAACTGTTGTGAAGAAAGTGAAATACCTGGGGATTAATATGACAGCTAAAAATGGGAATTTGTTTAAGGATAACTATGAAAAATGCTGGATGGAAGTGAAAAAGGATTTAGAAATTTGGTCTAACTTGAAGCTTTCCTTGTTGGGTCGAATTGCAGCTATAAAGATGAATGTATTGCCTAGAATGTTGTTTTTGTTTCAAACACTGCAAATTGTGGACAAGATGGACTGTTTCAAGAAGTGGCAGAAAGACATTTCTAAATTTGTCTGGCAGGGCAAGAAGCCCAGGATAAAATTTAAGATTTTAACTGATGCAAAAGAAAGGGGTGGATTTGCCCTGCCAGACCTTAAACTTTATTATGAATCAGCAGCGTTTTGCTGGCTGAAAGATTGACTGCTTCTTGAGAACACAGACATTTTGGACTTAGAAGGTTTCAACAATGTTTTTGGGTGGCATGCATATTTGTGGTATGACAAGGTTAAAGCACATAAAGCATTTAAAAATCATATTGTTAGGAGATCTTTGTTCAATGTTTGGATTAGATATAACGACTTATTGGAAAATAAAACCCCAAGGTGGTTGTTGCCAATGGAAGCGAAAGTCCAGAAAAAGCTTAATATGGAGGCCAAGTGGCCGAAATACTGGGAAATTTTGGAACAAGAAGGAGATAGATTGAAATTGCAGAGTTTTGAGAAATTAAAAGATAAAGTGCAGGACTGGCTGCATTATTTTCAGATAATGGAGGCTTATAATTTGGACAAAAAAATTGGCTTCCAGGTGGAAAAATCTAAATTAGAAACAGAAGTGTTAGAACCCAAAACCAAGATTTTGTCAAAAATGTATAACTTGCTGTTGCAATGGAACACTCAGGATGAGATGGTTAAATCTTCTATGATTAAATGGGCACAAGATGTTGGACATAACATTATGTTTGCTGACTGGGAACAGTTGTGGACCACCGGTATGAAATTTACGGCATGTAATGCCTTGAGAGAGAATATTATGAAAATGATATATAGGTGGTACATGACACCAGTCAAGCTTGCAAAAATCTATCATTTGCCAGATAATAAATGTTGGAAATGTAAGGAGACTGAAGGTACATTCTTTCACCTTTGGTGGACGTGCCCAAAGATTAAGGCTTTCTGGGAGATGATTTATAATGAAATGAAAAAGGTATTTAAATATACCTTCTTGAAGAAACCAGAGGCCTTTCTCTTGGGCATAGTCGGCCAATTGGTGCCAAAGAAGGATAGAACTTTCTTTATGTATGCTACAACAGCAGCAAGAATACTCATAGCAAAGTACTGGAAGACGCAAGATTTACCCACTCTGGAAGAATGGCAGATGAAGTTGATTGACTGTATGGGACTGGCAGAAATGACTGGCAGAATCTGCGACCAGGGAGAAGAGTCGGCAGAAGAAGATTGGAAGAAATTTAAGGACTATTTACAGAAATATTGTAATATTAAGGAATGTTGAAGGGGGTTGGATTGAAATTAAGTGGCCTCTAGCTGTTATGGTAAAAAAATATGGAAGAAATGGTTTTGCTTAAGTAATGTTTAAGCCACAATAATTCAAGAAGTTGAATAGAAAACAAGGTGCTAGTTAACTGTAATGCTAAGAGATCAGGATTTGCTGGACAAATAATCTGAACTAGAAAACAAGAAGGGGAGGTATGAGGAAGTCAAGGAAGTATGTTATTGAAAATAGGTTGTGAAATTTATGTGTTTTTAATATTTTTTCTTTTTTTATGTTTTCCTTTTTTGTTTGTATAAAATTGAAAACTCTAATAAATATCTTATAAAAAAAGAAAAAAGAAAATAATGTTTCAATTTTTGCAAGTTTGTACCTCAAGTGTTAGATTTTGAATCAAGGAGGATTTTGTTTCATTTTGCAATCTGAAGCAAGTTTCCCTTTTCTGCACCTGCTGGATTATACCTGAATCAGATAAATGATCACTTGTCTGTGAACTTTTGCAGAACACAGTTCATTCAAACTTAGATTTGCAAAGGGTGCTCTAATAGACTTCTTCACCCTCCCTCCCTCCCTCCCTCTCTCTCTCTCTCTCTCTCTCTCTCTCTCTCTCTCTTTCTCTCTTTCTCTCTTTCCTTTCTTTCCTTTCTTTCTTTCTTTCATCAATTTCTACCTGCTTGACATGCTTGCTGAAAACATTTGACCAAAAAAATTCAATCCAAGGTTCCCAGAGCGACCTGTGAACCACAGAATGCTTGACTATAGCATAACCTGAGTGGCCTTTACCTGATTAAAGCTCTTGGGCCACACAATAGCATTCTCAGAAATGGTGAATGTTTCTTCCCGTGGTGCCATGGGGTCTATCTTTCCAACTCTGGCTCTCAGAAAGGACTGGTTTGGGAATGTCACCCAGTTGGTGATATCAAATCCTGTTTCTAACTCTCCATTTTTATTGAAGGAAATTGTTTCACCAGAACTGCTGTTAAATGAGACACTTCTTACAAAGTGGTTGAGCTAAATTTCGGAAGGAAATATAAGAACAAGAAGATAGGTGTGTTAAAGGATATGGGTAATGAATCTGTATTTTGGTGGAACCTCAGATATACCAGAGGATGATCGACAAAGCCTAGCATCATGTTCTCACACTGACCAACCAGGTATCCATGGAAAACTTGGAAGCCAGAACAGAGTGCAGAAATATTGTCCTCAGTGTGGTTCTCAACAGTTAGTATTCAGAGGCATACGGACTCCAACTGTGGAGGTAGAACATAGCCTTTATATCTAGCAGCATCTGGTAGCTCTTGAGTTCAACTTGCTCCTCAGGATTCAACTCACATGAATAAAGCATATTGTGAAGGGGGGGGGGATAGACCAGTAACTGTTTTGGAGCTGGCTCTTGAAGGCTGAGGAAAAGAATAAGTAAGGGGAGGGTGTACACATCCATCTCTAGGTCCTACTTAAAAGCATGGGTGCGCTATAAACAATCCCTACATAGGGAAATACAAACTCAGTGATAGAGCATGTGCTTTGCATGCAGTGCATCCCAGGTCCAGTCTCTGACATCTCCAGGTAGGTCTGGCAATGTCCCAAGGAGCTGCTAGCCAGTGTAAACAAGACAGAGCTAGACAGACCGATGGTCTGATTCAATATCATTGGCCTTCCTCTGTTTATTCATGTTTCCTAAATAAACTTAACAAAATGGAATCTATGACAGGACTGAGAGCAAAACTGTGTGATGACACTTGGAGTTGACAGAATATCATAAAAGTTGGAGGAGGACAGGAAGCCAGGATTAGCCTAAAATCCTTTCTGCCTGTGTGACACTTGTAATGAAAGTTATTACATAGACACCCACCCACGCACATACACTAGCTTCCATCGATATGAAAAAATGATCAAATTCCCTCTGAACCACTGCTAAAATCCTAGTAACTATTATTTACAGTTTTTAAAAGGAACGCAATGCCAAGTCATGCATTCAATTTCTTAAGGGATTTGGCTTTTAGATGCAAAATAGCCTTGATAGACAGCTTTATACACTGTCTGGATTCCACTTTTTGTTCTCCCAGATATGGTGGTGTTTCCCACATAAGTTTCCTCAAGACATTACCTTCCACAGCTGTTGACCCAGAAGCTTCATTCTTCCTTCATCCACCAATGCTCTGTGCTTGAACCTGGATGAATGCATGGCATGCAATGCATGTGCCACAGCAAAGACAGCAGTGTAAACACTGTAGCTGTGGCCTGTCATGCTCATTTCAAAAACAGAGGCAGGCAGAGTCTCCAGCTTTTCCTTCCCACTGCAGATCTCACCATCCTGCCTGTTGACCATAGGTCTTGGGGAAAAACATTTAAATGCTTCTTCCCAAAATACCTTGATAAAGTCATATTCTTTGTCTGAAGTAGGGTTTCTCATCTGGAGAAATTTCTGGAAAGCTGACACTTCCTTTGAGTGGACAGCAAAGACTATTGAACCATGGAATAAGCCTATGTCCCACGTCCTTTGGAAGGGAACTGATGTGAAATCCATCTGAGTTGTCATAATCCAGACTTTATCTTTTCCTTTTACTGATGTGTCCTCAAGTTGTGAATACTCGTGAAACATTCTCAAAATTATAATGGTATCAATTTCCCCCTGAATGATCACTGCATCAGCAGTGCTTCTCTTGACAATATTGCTTGTTTCCATCCCTTCTGACACTATGACAGCAATGTCATTGGAGTTAGTCATTACTGGGAATCTTTCAATGAAATCAAAGCAAATACCTCTCTTGACAAATTGGGGAAGTATGTTGCTTACAAATGTCTCTCCATTGGCATCGCTCACAGACAGCACCCCAACCCACGTCCACCTGAAATGCAGCAGTAGTTGGAGAATCCCTTTAAACTGATGAGCCACATCTGGGAACATCTGGTGGTAGAAAACGGTCTGGGTTGTCTGCTTGGTCACTGGAGCAGAGCCATATATGAGCTGAAGAAATGAAAGAAGGACAAAAGAGCAGGAAATTTCCAAAATTAAAGGGGGGGATAATTCTGTGTCGTTTTATTCTGTTGAAGTTGTATGCCAATCATTAAAGAAGATTTAACCTTGATTAAGAAGTCTGCATTTATTGAGTGCTGCTGAGAATTTCAAGTGTATGTGTTTGTGAGGTACAAAGAGGCTGAGCATTCATATACACCAGGATTAGGACACCTCAGACCCTGCTTTGGACAGTGTGACCTGCCAATGCTCTCAAGCTAGCCCTGGAACAGCTCTGCTACACACCTTCAACAGAGATTATGACATTTTATTTGTCTGGATAGAAGATTCAGAGAGGTGCCTGTAAAAATGTACAAAGGTAACATTTACATTCATTGCACTACCACTTTTGCCTCTCACCTCAACCATCAATTGCAGAACTCTCAAAAGGTTGCTCGGGGGGAATGTGGCCCTTGGGCTGGAAAATGTTCCCCATTTCTGCTATGCTTCCCCAGCTATGCTTGGAGAGAGTAGGATCAAAAGCAACGCTTCATATTTAGATCACAAAATAGAACCATAATCATTTAGTCTGACTTGATTTCATTTCCAAGCAAGGAGGAACATGGCCAAGGACTCAGGATATTTGAATACTTTAATTGCTTCTACTTGGTAAAGTGAGGGTCATTTTTTGCAAGCTTGTCTTATTTAACTATCATTTATATGCTATAAATGGTTCTAGTTGCTACTTTTAAAGCCTTCACATACCTGTGGTTTATTTACTTTGGCTTTATTTTATGTCTGGATTTGTCTGACAATGATTAATAAGTGTATATATGTTATATATAATATCATCAGATCTTGTGTGAAAACATTGCAGTATGCAGGATCATTAATTTTTTAAAAAAATAATAATAAAACTATTCTTAAAATTTTGTTCTCTTATTCTTGCCTTCACTCCCCCATTCTGAAAAACTGTTGAAAGATACCTTCCTCAAAAACATCAGACCTTCATTTCCCCTGTGAACTTCACCTCCAACTTTGTACTTCTTTGTACATTAACAAACATTGCTGCTTATTTACAGTTTTTCCCTGGAGAAAACCTACAGTTCCTTCCATATCCCTCCTCTGAGTTTGAAATGTACAAGGCAAAGAGGAAATGTAAGTTCTTGAGATAGATTTCTTGGGACTGACATATATAGCTAACTTATAAGTTAAGTAGTGGAGCTTTCCCAGGAGAAGTAGACCTCTTCAGACTCAATGTCTATGAGAACATCAGGCTGATCCTTTCCCCTTTTACATTTAAACATTTAATTCCCTTCTCTACTGATCGCTCAACACATTAAAATAATCTGTATTCTGAAGACAAGGATATATTCAGTACTTAATTTTTCTGAATGTACAAACTGATCTTGAAAACCACCTAAAAATACTTCGAATCACCAAAACACAAGTGAAAATTACTTGTTATACTCCCATGCTCTAGTGCACACCATACCTGTGGGATTTTGTAGATGCGCAGGATATCTGCCATGTGGAGACAAACTTCAGAGGTGGGCCCCCCAATGACAGCTACTGGATTGTTGACATTATCACATTTGTAGTTAGGGATGAATCTGCCCTGGGTGGAGAAGACCTCCATTGAGGCCTGATAGGTCCATCTTGGATTGAAATAACTATTGTAGATATGGAAGCCCAGGGTGAGATTAGGCAAAATCTTGGGATTTTCATTGATTTCCTCTACAGCAAATATCAGTGCCAGGACATGCTGGTAGATCTGTAGCATGACCCTGAAATGAGAGGATTGGAGGATTTACAAATTATTTCCATCCCAAGGATGAAGAAACGTTGTCATGCACAGTTGGCCTTTTGTCACATGGGCTCAGCCACCCAATACTATTTTGAGAGAACCTGTTTGCAAAGTTCTCATTGAAAGTTGCCTGCCCCCGTCATATTTTGGAGATTTAAATTTCTTAGTGTTGGTTTTCAGAATGGCACTGGTGCATCCAGAATTTGACATTGTCTCATTTCTAAAAACATATACATGCACACAAATTGCACCTTATAAAATGAGAGTGAGCAGAATCCCTGAACTATCAGAAATAGTTAAAAACGGACCATTTTTATCCATACCTCACCTTCCATTTAAGAACAGTGGCCTAGTTTTGATGGCTACAATAGTGAACTTTGCTCTATCTTATATCCTTGTAAACCACTTGGAGGTTCTATTTCTATATTTCTATATAATTTTTCTGTGATCTTAGGGTTGGAGGTTGCCATTAAAATCAAAATACAAAATTTAGCTGAGCTTCCTCAGAATGGAGGACGTTCTGGGGAGGTCAATTGGGATCTTATGTCCTTATTTTTTATTGGGGAGGGGTTAAACATCATGAGGGAACATGAGCTAATGTTTCATCTGAGCTGCTTCTCCTTGAAAAATAATATGAGTTTTATGACTCAATTTAGCTAGTTTACTAGTAAGGGTAGCATCTCCCCTTTTTAAATAATTGTGCTTCCAAATGTTGATGATCATTTTGGACTGTGGCTATTTATAATCTATAGAAGCTGGTTGTTGGATAGCAAACTATTTTTAAGGGAAATTTTAATGTATTGAATGCCAATTATTTCAATATTTTGTGTCCAAGAAAATCAGAGGCAGGTGGAAGTTAAGATCACCACTGGATGTCCCTGCAACACCATTAGTTGAATCACTCCTTTGATGGTAATCGCAGTTTTTAGAGGTTTTAACCTTAGATCCATCTTTTCCAGAGCTCAGTCACATAGTGGCCAACCAGATACTCATGGAAAACCCACAAACCTCCATGGGATTCATAGGACAGGCTTTTTAATATATCGGGCAACCCAAATCCCATTTGCAAACTAGAAACACATACCAAACACACAGGGCAACCTATTCTATTGGCAATAATACAAGGCGTCTTTCAAGATTAATTTCAGTGGAGCAAGGGGGGAACCCTGTGGGCACCAGGGAAGATCTCTGGGGGTGCATGCATACCCCACAGGTGCCACGTTGGTGATGGAAAGTTTGAAAATCTTACAAAGTTCCATCAAAGAGGTCCATTGAGGGACATTCTATGAACGTTGTTGGTTTGGAAAACATGTACATCATAGACACGATGCCAGCAATGGTGAGATCTCCTGGATGGTGGAACTTATGAAGAATAGGAAGAGGGTCACTGGTGCCACATTTGACATCTGGAATCTTGCACACTACCTGAGGCAAAAACACTAGTACTAATACTAGAAATGCCACTAACTTGCAAGAAAAAAATTCTTCTCCACACCCATTCATACTCATTATCTTCAAGCATGGCTTGAATGGACACACAGTTGGTCGATACACAGCTCAAACTGCACAAGATAAAGTATCAATGATCAAACTGACAAGAGCCCTGACTGTCTCTAGCCACAGCATGGAATGATACAAGGTTTATTGACAGCATACTTCCTTCTTCTGTGCGTGGTTTTGCTGGGGATTAGTACTGAAGCTCCTTTGGGACTTTGTGGAAAAGTAGGAGTCATCATGTTTAATTTGATAGTTAGGAAGAACAATAATTGCCTATTTAGAATCACAGATTCTGTGAGACAATGCGAACAACATGTTTATCTGATCTCAGCAGGTCTTCTGTGGTCTTCATCACGTGGACAGCAAGAGAGGCATCAGCTTGTAATGACCAAGAGCAACTGAAAAGCCCCCCAGAAAACAAATTAGCCTGGAATAAGACTAATCAACCACAAATGACTTTTTTGCGAAGTCTACATAAAAAGTCTCATATTTAGAAGGTTTTTAAAGAAAGAAATACTTTTGGAAATCCAGGTGAAAACTTCAGTGGCCATTGAGTAAGCAGTAGGGTTAGATAAGAGTTGAATATATTAGCAAGAAACGCACAGGGTTGTATTCAAAGTTAGTAATGTTTAGAGCAGACCCATTTACATTAATGGAATAACTAATTTAGGTCCATGAATTCAATGGGTCTACTCTGAGTATGACTAATGTTGGATACAACCCATAGTATCAGGCACCAGTAACATGTAGTCAATTCACTAGATTTGCAGTCTGGAGAATAATCAAGATGTGCATCTACTGAGCATACCGATAGATCCACCATCCTGCTGAATCACGCAACGAGAGCATTAATATTGTATTTCATGGTGCTGCTGTCGAGAGAATAGCATGTAGATGCAACATAACTGTCAGCAGAGATAGCCAGTTTGGGGTTTAGGAAGACCTTGATCTTTATGCTGTGGCTACTGGCAGGTGATCAAAAGTAGAGGGAATGTGCAACTTCTGAGAAGAAATGAAAACCAATAGAGACAACAGATACACATGTGCAATGGAGCTCACAGACAAATTTCAGTGCGGTGGCTGTAATCTCCAGACTGCTTGTGATATGGATGTTAAATGGACTGATTTGTTCTCTAGCACATCTCAGTTCTGTTAAGTCCTGCTCATTCTCACAGCTAGAGATGCAGAAGCCTATACTTGTATAGGTTTCAAAAGAGTGAGCAAAAGAAAAACACCTTAAAAATGAGACCTTAAGGAGAGGGAAATAGTATAAAAGGAAAACATGATTTGCAAGATCTGTATTTTTATGTGGCATTAAAAGCTACCATCTGACTCACTTTTTTATACCTACAATACTTCAAAATCAAAATGTGAACCATAGACTCATAGAACTGTTGGAAGAGACCCTGAGGATCATCTAGTCCAACCCCTGCAAGGCAGGAATATGCAACTGTCCCATATGGGGGCCATTCCTGCAACCTTGGCATTATCAGTGCCACACTCTAACCAACTGAGCTATCCAGGTCCACAGTCACGCAGTTAACTAGAATATGGAAAAAGTCATCCAAGCACCTGACCGATTTATATACTTGTTGCTTTGATAGCCCACCCTTCCTCCCAGGAATTCCAAGTAATAATAATAATAATAATAATAATAATAATAATAATAATAATAATTTTTTATTTATACCCCGCCCTCCCCAGCCAAGGCCGGGCTCAGAGCGGCTTACAAGCAATAATAAAAACAAGATGAATGATTACAACTTAAAAACAAAAATAAAATACAACATTAAAATAATGGAGCATTAAAATATTAAAATGTAGCCTCATCGCAGGAGGAGAAGGAAAAGAAAAAAGAAAGAGAGGGAGGAAGGGAATCAAATTGGCTCCAAGCCAAAGGCCAGGCGGAACAACTCTGTCTTACAGGCCCTGCGGAAAGAAATCAGATCCTGCAGGGCCCTGGTCTCATGAGGCAGAGCGTTCCACCAGGTCGGAGCCAGAGTTGAAAAGGCCCTGGCTCTGGTTGAAGCCAATCTAACTTCCTTAGGGCCTGGGACCACTAGGGTGTGGCTGTTTATGGACCTTGAGGCTCTCCGTGGGGCATACCGGGAGAGGCGGTCCCGTAGGTACAAGGGTCCTAGGCCGTGAAGGGCTTTAAAGGTCAAAAGCAGCACCTTAAATCTGACCCTGTACTCCACCGGGAGCCAGTGCAGCTGGAAAAGCACTGGGTGAATATGCTCCCATGGCAGAGACCCCGTGAGGAGCCTCGCTGCAGCATTCTGCACCCTCTGGAGTTTCTGGTACAGCTTCAAGGGCAGCCCCGCGTAGAGCGAATTGCAGTAGTCAAGCCTGGTAGCAAGTAGCATATGTGTTCTGTGTACCTTCCCCATGTTTTATTCTCACAACCAGGGATTTTCCCCCCAGCTGGAACTCAGTTCTGGCACCTCTCAGGTGGGTGTCATTGCTATTATAAGTTGTTGAACCAATTACAGTTGGTGAAAGGCACTTCTAGCCTCTGACACTACCTGAGACTTCAGCAAAGTGCAAATTAGGTGCACTGGGCTTTCAACGTAAATCAAATCAAATTCCCCCCTCTCCCAAGCAAGAATGTCACTGACCCAATCAGTTTGCATCATAGAAGCATACAAACACTTCAGTGTGTTTGTGTGTATATACATTTATTCCTGATTGCAGAGTTCAACAAATGCAAACATATGGGGGAGAAAATAATTACTGTATTAAAATGACAGAAGATCTTACAGCACTGCAGTTTGCTCAATTTTATTCTCTTGCTACAGAGGTCTCCTTGTTAAATACTCATCTATTTAGCACAACACATTTTCAATGTCACCATAACTCAAGCAACAGCAATGCAGACATCCTTTTCAGTAAAAATGTGATGCGATGACTCCCAAATAAATTCACTCAAACATGTTTTTTTCAGCTATGTGAAGTCCCTGTGTTTCCTTCTGACCAAGGGACGAGTGCCACAGAATATTAGATGCACCCATTTAGATTTAGGTAGGTAGCCGTGTTGGTCTGACGCAGTCGAAATAAATAAATAAAATAAGAGAATTGTCCAGTTGCACCTTAGAGACCAACTATGTTTGTTCTGAGTATAAGCTTATACCCAGAACAAACTTAGTTAGTCTCTCAGGTGGTACTTGACAATTTTCTTATTTTATTTATTCATTCAGACGCCTCAATGCTTTCTCCTTCTCAGCTGCTGCTTGCTGTTCAGTTCAGGCCTAAGCACAATAATGTAGCATTTTGGGAAGAATATACACCCCAGTAAGCCAGCACTGGAAGCTAAGATGGAGAAGATCTCCACAGCCACCATGTATTTCCCTTTTGTGCTCAGATAGGTGGGAACGAAGGACATCCAAACACTACAAAAGACCAGCATGCTGAAGGTGATGAATTTGGCTTCATTAAAACTGTCAGGCAACTTCCTAGCTAAGAAAGCTACAGTGAAGCTGACAATAGCTAGTACACCCATGTAGCCTAAGACACAGTAGAACATGGTGACTGAGCCATCATTACATTCCAGAAGGATTTCTTTAGTCATTGAGTGCATGTCTAAGTCTGGGAATGGGGGAGAAGTTGTCAGCCACACACCGCAAAGAGTGGCTTGAATAAAAGAGCAGGAACAAACAATGGAGAGAGTCTGTCTTCTCCCCACCCATTTCCTCGTGGGTTTGGTGACCATGAAAGCAAGAACCACGATGGTTGTCTTGGCCAGCACGCAAGAAACTGCCACTGAAAAGATGATGCCAAAAGCAGTTTGTCGAAGGAGACAGGTCACCTTGTCAGGTTGGCCGATGAAGAGCAGTGAGCAAAGGAAGGAGAGGGAGATGGAAATGAGGAGGGAGAATGTGAGGCTCCGGTTGTTGGCTTTGACTATGGGAGTGTCCCGGTGCTTAATGAAGATGCAAAGCACCAAAGCTGTGATGAAGGAAAATGAAAGAGCCAAAGTGGCCAGACTGATCCCCAAAACTTCTGTATAAGACAAGAAACTGATGAATTTTGGAATGCAGGAATCCTGTTCTACGTTTGCATAATGATCTTGTGGACATGGAAAGCAGTCGTCCATATCTGAAAAAGAAAAGTTTGGTTTCTGTACATGGCAGTGTTATGTGCATTGCACTAAAATTATCAAGCCCAGCATTACAACAATGTGAATGAGACTTTACAGGTTCAAATCTGGCAAAGAATTAAGTGGTCTCCTCATGCAATTTGTAAGATGCCAAAATATGGGATGTTCCATGGGCCACCTGGGTCTTTTTGCCCACCTCCATTTTAGAAGCTGAGTCCTATGACCCAGGGTGGCTTCTCTTCAAAGATATTATCAGTTAGAAGTATGCAGAATATTTCTATTTTCCTTTCTGTTTTAACTTATATTCTTTCAGTCGTCATTCTCTTCATTCCATTTCTGTTATAATCTCTCTCTTTCTTAGGGGAAAAGAACACACCTCCTGAAAGTACAGGATACCCTTCCACTCCCCCTCTTATCCTGTTTTCATTCCACTCCTCCCAACATGTCAGTTTGCATTCCAACAGCACTTAGCATATTCTGTCCTTATCGGTCTTTTCTGGGAGTTTGCCTGTGCAGGTATTTTTAAAGGGATTTTGAAGTTCTGAAAAACGTAGCATTCACAAAGCAGACCTTTCTAGCTTCCTTTTGTGTGTGGATCATGTCCCCACCCCCTCCCCACATAATGATTGACACATGTGGTACTGTGATTCCTATCTTTATCTACATAATGACAAGTGATTCCTAATAATATTTATGTAAGATGCTGCTCCCATATCATTAACCAGGCAGAGGGCCTTCTTGATAGTGGCGCCTGCCCTGTGGAATGCCCTCCCCTCAGATGTCAAGGAAATAAACGATTATCTGACTTTTAGAAGACACCTGAAGGCAACTCTGTTAGGGAAGTTTTTAATGTTTGATGTTTTATCATGCTTTTAATATTCTGCTGGGAGCTGCATAGAGTGACTGGAACCCAGCCAGATGGGTGGGGTAGAAACCAACAATTAATTATTATTATTATTATTATTATTATTATTATTATTATTATTATTATTGACCACAAGTGGTTAGACTGGATGGCCCTTCTAACTCTTTGATTCTAACCATCCTTAAATTCTACATAACCTTTCCAATTGATGGTTAGTGACCCCATTAGTGTCCATAGACTCTGTACATGACTTCCTTACCTGTTTGGTTGGAAATCTTCCCTTCTGGACATGGAAGGCAATCATAGCAGCAAAATGGCATCCCTTCCTTCTTTGCCTTACGATAACCCAAGGGGCAATTGTCATTACAAAGAGAAAGAGGCTGTGCCTGTCCACAGATGAAAGAGGAGGATGTTTACTAGATGGTGAAATTCTGCAGTGTTACCCCCTAACCCATGAAAGGCGAACCATCTTTGGGGTTGGAGATTTGGCCAGTCTTCTCTAAGCACATATTTTAATGTGAGGGTCATGAGGAACCAGCAATAACTGGAAGAACTCTTGTAGGGCTCAGAGTGTGGGTTGGATTATTCCTATGGGGTATGATGGGGGTCGTGTATCTATTGCCTCATGCCAGGTGGTTAACACTCACTTTGGAGCTGAGGTTGAGGCAGTTTAATAAAATCAGATCTTCAATGCAAACACCTTTGACTCTTTAATAAATGTGTAAGCATTATTGAACTCCAACATTTATATCTCATCTCGTTATACTGGTATCCATGTGGAAATGCGTTGAGTTTATGTTAGGTTTCCAAAATAGCAATACAGCTGGAATTTAGAATGCAGAGGCTTCATAGAACCTTTTCTACTACTGGTAACACTTGTCCATATGATAAAAAATGGGAACTCTATGCACCATCTCATATTTTGGAACACATTGAAATGCAGGTTACTATAATTTCCTGTCCCACCGATGAAATTGGTTGTTTTTGCTTGGTTATAGTTTGCTTATTCTTTTAAGCCTATTTTTATTCTTTTTTTGTTTTTGTTTTTATACTTCTACATTTAAAAGTATGTTCAATTTAATCCTTGATTACAACCTTTTAGGACAAATGTCTACAAATTCTTTAAATGTTAAAGTTTTCCAAGGAGAATATTTTATTTGATGAAAAGAAGGTTTTGGATGGGTGAAATCACCCAACTGACACAGCAAAGAAACCTCTGCACCCATGTCCACATGTGTACACTAAAGCTATAGATGAGCAGCGCTATGCCAGTATCTGAACAGTGAAAAATTGAAGATGGGACTAATGGATAGCCCCCAATACATGAATGGACCTTACCTGGTTAAACCTGTTGGGCCACACAATGGCTTCCTCAGAAATAGTGAGCACTTCTTCTTGAGGAGCCATGGGGTCTATGCTTCCAACTTTGACTCTGCAGAAAGACTGGTTTGGGAACGTGAGCCAATTCATAATATCAAATCCAGCCTCCATCTCACCATTTTCATTGAAAGATACTTTTCCTCCAGCGCTATTGTTAAATGAGATGCTTCTTACAAAGTGGTTGAGCTAAATTGGCAAGGAAAGAAATAGCAATTCATGAGGAAATCATGGAGATTTCAACGAATCTATCTAACGAAAAGTTTGCCCTAAGAATGACTAAAGCTGGATCCATCCAAATTCAAATTTACATTAAGATTTAGAAACAAAAAATATGTCAAGTAAGGCATGCATAGAATGATTCCTGCCTTCCGCCCATCAGCAGAAGGAAGAGTCAGGAACAGATTGATCCATGGTCTCTAAACCAACCCTTATGAGGAAAGGGTGAAGGAGCTAGACATGTCTAGCCTGGAAAAGAGACTGGGAGCAGATATGATAGCCATCTTCAAATATTTGAAGGACTCTCACATGGAAGATGCAGCAAGCTTGCTTTCTCCTGCCTGATTGAGGGAGTTGCCCCAGATTGAGAGAGTTGGGGATGTTTAGCCTGGAAAAGAGGAGACTGATGGCCATCTTCAAGTATCTTAACGGCTGTCTAACGGAAAATGGAGCAAGGTTGTTTTCTCCTTTTCTGGAGGGTAGGACCTGAACAAATGACTTCAAGTTACATTAAAGGAGATTCCGACTAAACATCAGGAAGAACTTTCTGACAGCAAGGGCTGTTCAGTTGTGGAATGGTCTCCCTTGGGAAGTTGTGGACTCTTCTTCCTTGGAGATTTTTAAGCAGAGGTTGGATGGCCATCTGTCATAGATGCTTTAGCTGAGATTCCTGGGTGTTAGCCTAGATGACTCTTCAGGTCTCTACAAACTCTATAATTCTATGATTCTATGCTCTTACGTTCCTACATTCTTAGTGTGCTCAGAACATTACCTTCCACAGCTGTTGACTCAAAATCTTCATTCTTCCTTCATCCACCATTGCTCTGTGCTTGAACCTTGATGAATGCATGGCATGCAATGCATGTGCCACAGCAAAGACAGCAGTGTAAACACTGTAGCTGTGGCCTGTCATGCTCATTTCAAAAACAGAGGCAGGCAGAGTCTCCAGTTTCTCCCTTCCAGTGCAGATTTTTCCATTGTCTATGTCTGTCATGGGATTGAGGAAAGAACATTCAAATGCGTCTCCCCAAAACTCTCTGATAAAGGCATATTTGTTTCCTGAAGAAGGTTTTATCATCTGAAGAAATTTCTGGAATCCTATTACCTCCTTAGAGTGAACGGCAACGGAGATAGCACCATGAAGGAAATCTATGTCCCAATTTCTTTGAAAGGAAACTGATGTGAAACCCATCTGGGATGTCATAATCCAGATTTTACCTTTGTCATTTGTTGATCTCCCCCAGCCAGTGTAGACGGGCAGCATTCTCAGACTTAACATGGTATCAATTTCACCATGAACGATCATTGCATTAACAGTGCTATTCCGGATAACATTGCATGTTTTAATCAACTCATCAATTTTCTTATCAAAGTCACTAGAGTGAGTAAATTGAGGCATTGATATCATGAAATCAAAGCAGATGTCTCTCTGAGCAAACATGGGAACCACTGTATGTATGAATTTTTCTCCGTTGTCATCATGCGCAGATAACACCCCAATCCACGTCCACCTGAAATGAAGCAGTAACTGAAGAATGCCTTTATACTGATGATCCACATCTGGAAACATCTGGTGGTAGAGGACAGTCTGAATTTTCTTATTTATCACTGGAGCAGTGCCATAGATGAACTAACGAAAATGGGGGGGGGGGAATCAAGGTAGGAAAAATTATATAGTGAAGATCTGAGCAGCCCTGTTCAACAATTACACCAGAGTAAACATATATGGCAGCTTCTCCAGAACAGAGGACAGAATAGATGCCCTCATGGAACAGCACAGTGGAGTAGTCAATCAGTTTCACAGGCACATCTCTTTTTTATGCTTTATTATCCATAATTACATCCATACTTCAAAGACATATCTTCATTATTATCTGTAAATAAAACTTATCAGAACAAAATTTCAACAACAAAAAAGTCTTCCTATTATTAATTTAGTACATAAATTTGACTTCCCATCCTTTTCAAAATCTTTTCACTCTAATAAACCTATTGCCCAAACTTATCAACATATTAGTAATGAAATAATAATGTACATCGGTATATGTATATCTGTTTTAACCCTTTTAACCTTAGTTATTTACAGAGATTACTCAAAAGCTGCAACCAAATTTAGATTGCAACAATTATTTTTTAAATATCTCTTTAAAGGTTCCCAGTTATCAATGAGGGAGAAACTTCAAAAGATGTTATACTGTTGGTATTTAACCCCTTCCAAATTCACAGGCATATCTCACATGATGTCAGTGTAATTCAGGGGTAGGTGGGATGTTGCTCAGTAGGTCTTTTGGACTCCAGTTCCCATAAGTCCCAGTCAACATGGCCAATGGTCAGAGACTGTGACAATTGTAGTCCACAATTTTTGGAGGGTAAACATTTTGGCTGTGCCTGATCTAAGGAATGTGTTCATTTTAAGGAAACACAGCCTTCTGAAATTAAAAATAACCGATCTTAGTTAACTTAAATGTTTCTTTCTTTCTTTCTTTCTTTCTTTCTTTCTTTCTTTCTAAAAAAATATATTTAAAAGTTACAATACAATGCATTTCCAAGAAATATAGAAGCTCCACAGATACCACTGTGATGATGGTGGTATTAAAATATCCTGTTCTTCTTCAACAAAACAGAAAAAGGGAGACCAGATTGTGTTAAAGATATCTTTTTTGGAGATGCCTTTGATTAGTTGCTGATGGTATGTTAAGTGTTTCTGACTACCTAAATTGTATAGAAATTTATTCATGTATGTGACTACAGCAGCAAGAATCTAACTTGCTCAAAAATGGAAAGAAGAAGAAGTCCCAGCAAAGGAAAAATGGATACAAAAACTTAGGGAATATGCAGAAATGGTGAAACTTACTGGAAGAATAGGAAATTAATTACTGGAAGAATAGGAAGTTAATTTGGATATGCAGAAGATATTAAAAATAAATTTAAGGAACTGCAGAAAGAGGGGGAAGGAAGTTTCGAAATATTAAAATGACTGTAAAATCAGTGAAATGTATGTATCTGAAAAGTGTAGATTTTTAAAAAAAATATGTTATATGTTTCTGATATATAGGATGATATCCAGCATTAGTCATACACAAAGGTGATCCTTTGTCCAACTTTATTGGGTATCACCCATAACCTACATGTTTTTCATAAGTGGAAGACATCACATTGGCTAATCCTATAGCAGGCCTTATAGTGAGGTGGACAGAAAGTACATTGGGATCTAATGGTAGATCTTGCAGATAAGACTAGATACTGGTACGCTAGTGCAACCATAGACATGGCCACAAGTGCATCAACAAGTCTCCGCAAACCACTATAACACACATACCAACAACCCCCCAAATGCCCCCTACCACTGTATTGTCTCAATAGAGGCTCACATCTTCATAGATTTAGAGGGACAACCTGTCAAATCTTCCACTGTTAAATATGGTATTTTGGAAGCAATTCCTATCTTCAATGTACAAATCAATATCTGAAACCAAGGCATGTGGCTAATGTTCTCTTAAACTCTCTAGCTCTGCACACATGTATTACCTGTGGAATCTTGTAGATGCACAGGATGTCTGCCATGTGGAGACAAACTTCAGAGGTGGGCCCCCCAATGACAGCTACTGGGTTGTTGATATTATCACATTTGTAGTTAGGGATGAATCTGCCCTGGGTGGAGAAGACCTCCAGTGCGGCCTGGTAGGTCCATCTTGGATTGAAATAGCTGTTATAGATATGGACGCCCAGGGTGAGATTAGGCAAAATCTTAGGATTTTCGTTAAGCTCCTTTACAGCAAATATTGAGGCTAGAATATGCTGGTAGATCTGAATCATTGACCTGTAATCAGAAATATAAAGAAATGCTGTCATGCAGAGGGGGATATCTGTCATATTTGCTTACAAGAACACTACCAGTTTCTGCTTTGAAAGTTAGCAGTTAAAGAAGGATCTCTAAAAGAAATTCTCTTCATTCCAGTTTCTCTGTAGGATTGTAACATTTCTCCCCAAATTCTGGAGAGTCGAATTACTTTGTGTTCTTTCTAAAATGGGACCGATATATCTAGAATTTAACATTGTCCCCTTTTTGAACAAAAATATTATTTTGGGATTTTGTACACATTTGCAAACATTTCAGACATAGGGAAATTGGTGGGGTGGGGGTAGGAGGTGAGTAGAATGTGAGTAGAATGGATGCCAATAGTATGTGTGATGTATATAGCTTGTGTGAGCGCGCACACACAGGGAAAATGTAGAAGTTATAGTTAAATGGCAAAGAAATGGAAATATACAGTCTTTGACAAGGCAGTTAGAGCTCAGATGCAGGCACAGTTGATAACACAAAAATCAGAGCACTGTTACTCCTCTAGAAGCATTGCTATCCCATAAATAAGTTCTGTGGATAGGCTTTTTTACCAAATAGGTAGAAATTAAGGTGGCTCACAAGGGTGGTCACCACTTCATTTATTTTATGGCATTTTGTGCAATTGGCTATCAGTGACCATGTCCAGCTGCAAAAATTCACAATCTGGGGTAACCTAATATTCTTCCCCCAAAGCCAATGAGCACTGAAATGAAATATTTTATAACAGTCCCCCACCCCACCCCGCCAAGGGCCACTCGCTGATCTAACACCTAGATGAGTAGGGCTGGAGCAGGACTAACATTTGCTAGCTCTTTTTAATTCGAAAATTCTTCCAGAAGGAGGCTTGTGATACTGGATCCTTGTTTGGAATTACTAAAATAAAAATGGGAACACGATGGAGATGATGTGGTATTTAGTTAGGGAAGGTGTGCCATTCATTAAATAAAGGAAAGATGGATTGGCTGTGAACTCCACCTGTTCACTGGACTTAATAAAGACAGACTTGTCATGGAAAAGCATTGAAGGAAACTTACAGGGCGCCATCAAAGAGGTCATTAGAGGGACGTTCTCTGAAACTTATAGAGTTGGAGAATCTGTATATATGAGACATAATACCAGCAATAATGAGGTCTCCTGATTGGTAATGCTTGTGGAGAATAGAAAGAGGGTCACTGACGTCACATTTGATGCTGGGAACCTTAGACACCACTTGAGGCAAAAACACTAGCACCAACATTACAAATGCCACTATCTTGCATAAAACAACCCCTTCTGCATTCCAATACACTTGCCAATACATTATCCTTCTCTGATTCCGATGTTGAATAG